>NC_138550.1:138035409-138572909 GCF_964273705.1 Natrix helvetica
CGTGAATTAACTCTGTAAATTTTGTCAATCCTTGCAAAAATCTCAGAAGAATCCTGGATCTTCAATAACATGGCCAAAGCATCAGCACAAGCTTTTCTTAAATCCTCTCTGGGGTTTTCTCTGATACCCCTCAGTCTAACAGCGTACTCCATAGATCTGAATTGCATCATAATAATCTCCTTATCCATCCTCTGCATATTCCCCTCATTTCAACAAGTTTCAAATCTGTTTCCTTCGTTTTAGTTTCCAAATCCAAAGCCAGAAGATCAACTTTCCTGTCCACCTTAAGAACAACTTCTGACAGACCTGTGGCTAAAGTGTGTAGTTTTTTATCAAGATGATCATGTTTTTTAATGGTATCCTGAACCATTTCTTTAACCTCCTTAATTTCTTTGCGTAAAAAAGCATTTTCTTCCCTTATAATGTCCTTGAAATCCTGATAATTTATTGTAGCACCTGGGGAAGCTTTTGGTTCCGTTGCCATAATTAATAATTCTTTCAGCCGCCTTTAGCTGTCTACTTGCAAATGTTTCTTTCTAAGTTGCTCGAAGTTAAAACGTTGACATTTAAGTAGTTCAGGTTATGAAAACTGGCTTAAAGATTGTTAATAGTTAGGGTTGTTTCAGCCGTTCCGCCTTTACTGCCCCGGCTATCAGCAAATAATTAGCTTTCGTTTTCTGTAGGTTTTCAGCTATAAATCAACGCCATTTTGAATCCTTTGTTCTAAGCCCACACCTCTCAAACTCAGCAGTAGCGTTCTTTTTAAAGATTTTTTTTTCCCCCAATTAAGACTTAAAATACTTGCAAAAGTCTTGCTTCCTTCTTGAGATGTTGAGATGATAAGGCTGTTCCCGGCGACTGGCTCTGCTAATTAGCAGAGGTTATCAAAAAGACAGGAGAATACAACAACTGCGAAGGGGGGCAAACCTCGTCGCACTCCAGAGGCTATAAATCCACCTGGAGGTTACACGAGGGGCTCAACCCAACAGCTGAATCTCTCCCTCATAAATTCCAAGAATTTAAGAGTGTCCGAGGTGTTAAAGATCGTAAAAAAACACCTCTAACTGTCTCTTGATCTGACAGGCTCAGAGAAAGCCTGCCATCGGCGCCAGGAAGAAACCGGAAGACCCTCATAGGAAATATCTAGATCAGTGATGGCGAACCTTTTTTGGCTCACGTGCCACAAGTGCGGGGAGCGCAGGGGTGTGTGTTGGCGTGCCGCACCCATAATGCAATGTGTGACCCCCCCAGTGCGCATGCGCGCCCAACGCGTGACCCCCCCATTTTTACATGCTTTTTTCGCCCTCCCCAGGCTCCAGAGGCTTTATAGGAGCCTGGGGAGGGCGAAAAGAGCCTCCCCCGCCCCCCCGGAGGCCCTCTGGAGGCTTCAGGTACCGTCCAGAGGCTTCCCTGAAGCCTTCGGAGCGCTTAAAAGGATCCTCCGAGCAAACCGGAAATGACCTCCCTGAAGCCTCCGGAGGCCCTCTGGGAGGGCAGGGAAGGCTCTTTTCGCCCTCCGCAGGCTCCTATAAAGCCTCTGGAGCCTGGGGAGGGCAAAAAATGGCTTTTAAAAAGGTGAACTCAGCTGGCCAGCTCACGCATGCGCGCTGGCTAGCTGACAGGGCAGCGCCTCACGTTGACCCATGATGGCAAACCCATGCCACGCGTGCCACAGGTGGCATGCGAAGCCATATCTAGGGCATGTGAGGCATTGCCCTATGTCAGCTCCAGTGTGCATGTGGGTGCTGGCCAGCTGATTTTCGGCCTTCCAGAGGGAGGCGGAAGGCCGTTTTCACCCTCCGCAGGCTTCAGGAAAGTCTCCGGAGCCTGTGGAGGATGAAAATGGGCCTAACGGAAGTTCGGAAATGAACTTCTGGTTTGCCCGTTGGGCTGTTTTTTGCCCTTCCCATGCTTCAGAAGGCTTTCCTGAAGCATGGGGAGGGCAAAAAAACAGCAAATGGACCTACCGGAAGTCTGGAGGCTTCAGTGAGGCCTGCGGCCATGCGCAGGGGAGAGCACAGGGGGGGTTGTGTGCACATGCGTGGGGCGGAGGGCATTGCATTATGGTTGTGGGCACGTTCGCCACCACTGATCTAGAGTATGGTCTAGAATGGGAATCAAAAATAAAAGCAGTGGCCATATATTCTTTCCATATTTCAGGAGGAGGAGAACCATATAGACATGAGCACATGATCAACCAAGGGTTAAGCTCAACTCAAGAGATTTATTTTTAAGTAAAATTGTCTTCTCTCTGCAATGTTGTATATCAGAAAAGACTTTCAAAGCAATTTACTACCCAAAATAATCACATTCAAGAATACTAATTGTTCTAGCTGGGAGAACGCGGGTGGACAGACAGGAGGTGAGCCAGGAGAAAGCAGCTAACAGCTTTTATTATAACAGGTTGCCAAATGCGGCACTTTACATTTCGCGCGTCTCAGCTAACTGGCAACTGCTGAGTCCTGCTTGACAGCTCTTTATATATGCCGGCTGTCAAACAGGTAACCAATCAGTGACGAGCACAGCGCCCCCTAGCGGAATGGACCAGAGGGAAAACTATAATACATAACACTCCTTCACACTTAGAATGCACATGCGTAGTCTTTTAAGTAGCTCGGGCGGCATCGAATCCACCCTGACCTTCTTGGAGGAACTTCTGCCCCAGCTTCTGGAGCTGCGGTCCCTATGGCCCCATACCCTTCCTCCTCAGACTCTGTCAACACTGGAGACCCATGGGGAAGAACAGGTAAGTCTCTTGGATTTCCTTTATTACCCTGCGACCGCTCGGGTGACCTAGGCGTCTGCTCTGAGCTATCTGTGGATTGCCTATTGGATAGGCCCTGCTGCTGTTCTGCCATGTTTGCGTCAAATTGCTGACTTCTCAGCTGATTAATGTGACGCCTCCATACCCGGCCACCCTCTATGAGGTATGAGCATGGGCCCATGATTTTCCTGACCACCCAGGGACCCATAGTGGGTGGCCAGCGTAATTCCTTGCATAGACAGGTGCATCTACTGAAAATCCCTTAAGTTGGCTGCGAGAGTCTAAAGGTTTTACAGGGGTGTATTCGGGGTGTAGCCTGTCCAGTGTGGTTCTAATGCACCGATCCATTAATAGTTCCTCCGGGCTTTTGTTTGTTGTGGAGCATGGGGTGGCATGCTGCCATAGCAAGAACTTATCTATATCTTCCTGCCAATTTAGGGGCCCAAATCTAGCTAATGCTTCTTTTGCTGTTCTAACCGCGCGTTCCGCTAAACCATTGGCCGCTGGGTTGAAGGGGGCTACAAAAGCGTGTCTGACTCTTAGCCTGGCAAAGAAAGTGCCTAGCAAAGCTGCAGTAAATTGGGGCCCATTGTCAGAAATGACCAGATCAAGTAACCCGTGGGTCGCAAACACCCTTCTTAATACCTTGATAATGGCAGGGGCAGTGGTGGTAGACAGTAAAGCAATTTCAACCCACTTAGAATAAGCATCAACAATAACAACAAAAGTTTGGCCCTTCACTGGGCCAGCCAAGTCCATATGAACCCTGGACCACGGAGCCTTTGTCTGTTCCCAATTCTGGAAGGGAGCTCTGGGACAGGCAGATCGGGACTCCTGGCACTGTGAACAGCCAGAGACCCACCGCACAATGTCCTGGTCCATGCCCGGCCACCAAGCATAGCTCCGGCCCAGTGACTTCATCCGGACTATGCCCAGGTGGCCATCGTGAAGAGTCGACAGCACCGCTACTCGTAGGGAGACAGGGATGATCACTCGACCACCCCACAGGAGGCAACCTTGCTGAGATAAAGAGTTTGTGCTGCCTGGTGGAGTAAGGTTGCCACTCGGTGCCCAGTGGTTTAGGCGGCCATACTCATACAGTCCAACCAAGCACCTTGGAGAGTAGCTTGTCCCGGCTCGTGTGTGCAGCCACATCAGCTGCTGTAATCGGTAGCTGCATCTCGTCGATCAGCAAAATCTCGGAGGCAGGCGCTGGGTCTTTTACTGTGATGGGCAAAGGGCATCTGCTCAACGTGTCGGCATGGCAAATATGTTTTCCGGGCTGGTGGTGCAATGTATAGTTGTAAGCAGCCAGGAACACAGTCCACCTTGTGAATATGGGAGACAGGATTTGGGGTGTCTGTCTGTCTCCGGCGATGATGTCCAGCAGGGGCTTGTAATCCGTCACTATGTGGAAGTGACGGCCGTAGAGATAAGAATGAAAACGCTTCACCCCAGCCACTATAGCCAAAGCTTCACGATCTAGCTGGCTATAGTTCCTTTCAGGGGAGGACAAAGTGCGAGAAAAAAATGCCATTGGAGCCTCCCTGCCCGACGGCAGCCGGTGGCTTAGGACTGCTCCGACCCCATAGGGAGACGCGTCACAAGTCAATACAACTGGGAGTAATTCGTCGTACTAGAGCAGGACACTCTCAGATGTCAGAAATTTTTTTACAGTCTCGAACGCCATGGCTTCCCTCTTGCCCCAGACCCACTTCGCCGAGTGGTCTAGCAATCTGTGGAGCGGTTCCACAACAGAAGCCTTGTGGGGGAGGAACATATTGTAAAAGTTCAGGAGACCTAGGAAGGCTTGCAGCTCGGCTTTTGTGGTAGGCGTAGGGGCTTGCTTAATGGCCAGCATTTTGTTGGGGTTAGGATGAATGCCGTTGCGGTCAATTAAAAATCCCAAAAATTCGACCTGTGGCACCGCGATCTGGCACTTGGTTGTTTTGAGTTTTAACCCCACACTTCGGAAACGACGAAGCACAGTAAGCAGGCGGGTCAGGAGGTTGGTCAGGGAGCGGCTGATACCAGGACGTCGTCAAAATAAGGTACGACGCCTGGTAGCCTTTCCATTAAGTTTTGGAAAAGTCCAGGTGCCACACTGACTCTAAATTGGAGCCGGTTGCACTTGAACGCATCCTTATGCGTGATAATCATTTGGGCTTCAGCAGTTGCCTCATCCACAGGCAACTGCTGATATGCTTGGGCAAGGTCTAGCTTCGCATATATGGTTCCCTGACCCAGAGAGTGCAGCAGATGCTGCACTACAGGCACAGGGTATGCTCTCTGCTGCAAGGCATGGTTCAAAGTGCATTTAAAGTCAGCGCGGATGCACACAGACCCATCGCTCTTCACTGGGGTCACAATTGGGGTTTCCCAACGGGCGTGGTCTATTGGCTCTAACACCCCTTGAGCCAGCAGCTTATCAATTTCTGCGTCCACCTTGGGTTTTAATGCAAAAGGTACCCTACGCAGCTTCAGCCGCAGTGGAGGAACCTGGGGGTCAAGGTTAAAAGAAATCGGAGTATCCGTGTACTTCCCCAGACCTTCCCCGAAAACTTCAGGAAATTCCTTAATGAGCATGTCCAAATATGGAGTGCTCTGAATCTACTCAATTCCTGTAATGGCCAGCCCTAGGGCTTCAAACCACTATAAACCACGCAAGCTTGGCCGGGGGCCTTTTACCACAATGAGTGGCAACTTTTTGTTATATTGCTTAAAAACCATCCTACAAAAATACTTTCCCAGTACAGGGATGGGGTTCCCCTGGAAATCCCTCAATTTTAAGAAACATGGTTTTAGGCTGGCTTGGGATATGGCAGGCACAATCCTTTTAATTGTTGCCCAGGATATAATGGAGACAGCTGAGCACATGTCAATCTCCATTTGGCAGGGTCTGCCCTCCAATTTAACCGTGAGGAATATTTTTCCTCTTGGACTGTGGATAATCTGTTCCACCTCAGCCTCTTCCCTGTCTTCCTGAACAGAAAAACAGGAATCCCGTTTTCTGAAATTCTGGGGTCTGCCTGATCTGAAAGGCTTCCTGACGTATTGACTGCTGCCTTGCGAGTTGCCTTCCAGCACACTCGCACAGGGCACAGCGGCCCTGCATACCTTCGCTAAATGGCCTCTCTTCCCACAACGGAGGCAGGTTGTATTTTTAAAACGGCACTCCACTCTATCATGCCTACCTCCGCACCCGGGCAGTTAGTTTGGGGAAGACTCTTACCCTGCCAACCTCTGGCTTGCTCCGCCTTCAAGCGATGTACATCATTGTTTCCGTCAGCCCAGTCCTCATTGAAGATGTCTTCATGGTGCACCTTGGTAGCCTTGTCCGCTGAGGGCAGCTTTGAGGATCTTTGTATTTCTTCTGTGGATTTAGTTGACAGCTCCACTGCCCTAGCTTCATCCAGCGCTGTCTGTAAGTCCAGCTCAGGCTTGGCTAGCAGGCGGCGTTGTATCCGGAGGTCTCTAACCCCCCCCCACACACACAATTTGGTCTGTCAGTGCCTCATCCAAATCCTTGAACTTACAGTGGAGAGCCGCTGCCCATAATGCAGCCACATATTCATTAATACACTCTCCCTCACGTTGGAACCTTCTGTAAAACGCATACCTACGCATCATGCGAGACGGGGTAGGGGCGTAGTAATTTTTTAATTTGGCCATCAGCACGTCCCAGGACACCGTATGGATGGAGTGAGGGGCCACTAAGGTTCCCGCCAAATTAAACATCTCTGTTCCACATAGGTTTAGGAAGCACGACTTCTTACGCTGTTCAGTTAAATCAGTGTAGTCGTTGGCTTCTAAAAAACACTTGAAACGGGAAATATAAGAGTCCCATTTCTGTAGCCCCACTGGAGCCTCCCATTAAAAATGGCCAATGTGTTCATTGAAGCCATCCTGAGGCAATTCTTTTCTCTCCGTGGGGGGTAATCATAGGCCCTCTTCGTAGTGAGTGACTTGCTCGACCTTTCATCAAGTGATTTCCCTGAGGGAAAATTCAGCTCTGTGACTTAGCTCAGATTAGTGATCTTTCAACAGCTCTGCCTGGGCTCCTCCTCTGTGTATCCCACCCTCGTCGCCAATGTTCTAGCTGGGAGAACGCGGGTGGACAGACAGGAGGCGAGCCAGGACTTCAAGCAGCTAACAGCTTTTATTATAACAGGTTGCCAAATGCAGCACTTCACATTTCGCGCGTCTCAGCTAACTGGCAACAGCTGAGCCCTGCTTGACAGCTCTTTATATATGCCAGCTGTCAAACAGGTAACCAATCAGCGATGAGCACAGCGCCCCCTAGCAGAACGGACCAGAGGGAAAACTATAATACATAACACTGATCTTCAGTGATATGCCCAATCTAGTCCCTACTTGCTTCCATTTTTCTATTATGGAAAATGATGAATGGTATTCCACCATCAATCAAGCAGTATACAGTTTGGTATATAGACTTACAACAGTTCATTTAGTGACCATTTGAAATTACAATGGCAATGACAAGAGTGACTTATGGCCATTTTTCACACTTATGATGGTGGTCATGTGAACAAAATTCAGATGCTTGGCAGTTTACTCATATTATGAGGGTTGCAAAGTCCTTGGGTCGTGTGATGACCTTTTGTTGCAAGCATAGTCAATGGGGAATCCAGATTCACATAACAATCATGTTACTGTACTAGTTTAACAACTGCAGTGATTCATTTAACAATTGTGGCAAGAAAGGTTGTTAAAGCAAGGCAAAATTTACATAACAAGTGTCTCGCTTAGCAGCAGACGTTTTGCATTCAATTGTGGTCATAAGTCAAGAACTACCTGTTCAGGTTACTTGAAATTAAGATTTACTTCCTAAATGTAAGATAGCAGTAAAGGTTACTATCACAAACAATTTATTTTTTAAATAATAAACTTACATAAATAATTTAAGTACAATATACCATTGCAAGGAACCATATAACCTCTGCCACTGCTGGCAAAGGATGTAAAAGGAACTTGCTTTTATTTCTATAACTGCATTTTTTTTCTACCAAGGAAGCAGTACTATTTATTATACCTTTCCTTTTCTTTAACCATCACACTGAATTTTTTAAACTATTTTTGTTATAGAGAATGATTTTGTACATCAAGAAAACCCCAGGAACTTCTGCAAAGATAATAAAGGGGTAAAAAGCCAAGATAGTGTTGTAATTGTGCAGCTGAAGCCCTATCATTTTATGTATGTATATTAATTCATAAACAAAAGGGGTGGAGTTTCAGTCATGCAGTTGTGATTACCATTCAAACTTTTTTGATCTCTCCATGGATGCCTTTGGAAAGCACAATGGAGATAAAATCTTTCTATCCCCCACCCCCGCTTTTCCATAGATTTTTTTAAAAAATTACTAGTTCTAATTCAGATGATCAGAAAATAATATGTGAACTAGCTCAGTCACCAGAAGTTAAAAATGTACAAACATATACCGAGTTCTTCAACATTTTTTGCTAACAAATCCCTTGTTCAGCTTTCTCTACGTCGCCTGCTTGTTTACTCAGAATACCGACTTTATTTTTTTTAATGTCCTAATTGTATATAAATATATTGAGGAAACTCTGCTGTAAGCAGTTTAGGACAAAAGAACATTTCCACTGGATAGTAAGTTTGCTGAACAACTTCCTTTCTTGCACCATGAAAATTTGACCTTTTTCTATATGTTACATACTGTAGTTTAGCACATAAATGTTTCTGTACACAAAAACTTTGCCACTTTTTGTTTTGGTCAAGCTTATTCTTCACAACAACAAAAAAAATTGGCTCCACAAGTAACTACTATGTGTCAGGAAGTATTTAGCAACCTGCATAAAAATATGCCATATTCACTACCAATATAATTCTTTGAGAAAAGTCTGTGGAGAAGCCAAATACAAGTAGTGTTTTTCTCAACTTGTCCCTTTACAGTTTTAACAACATGGCTATGCTTAGCCTTAGACCGCTCTTTTAAGACAGTAGTTGAATTTCACACACTTTGCGAAATCATTATTAGTTATAATATTATCTTCTCATAGCTGAGAGGGAAAACAACAAAGACCGATAGTCTTTGTAGATACTACTCACAAAGGAGGCCAAAAACAAACAAGGCATATTTTCTGAAATGCAATATATAAACTTATTGCATATCAAAAAGTTCATCTGAGTAAAAAAAAATCACATCAGGAGCAATCATATAGCTATCTACCAAACTTGTAACAATAGGCCATCTTTCTACTTTTAATTAAGTTAACCTGTTTTTGCAAAACTCACTGACGTTGACTTTTCTAATTTATGCTAATTTAAGGATATGAGCAAACAGAGTTAATACATTAATCATCTATGTTTTCTGATTTTTTTTAGTATTGGTTAAACAATGCAAGAGAAAAACCTGTAAAGTGAAATACCAGCAGCATATATTATCTATTCCAATTTTTCTTTTACAATAAAATTCAAATAGCTAAAACATGTGTTGAAGAACATTTTGTCTCAAAATTACACAACAAAATGCAAGAAAACAAAAAGTAATTTAAAAAATATAAACAGCAGGATCACCTACTACTGAAAGCTTTTTTTTCTTAAGCATATTTCTAAACAACAAAATGTTAACTAGTGTTAACTAGCAGTAAAATATGTTTTCTGAATAAAAACTCAATCTGGAAAACTGTTGATATAATTGAGCATACTACTTTTGCTCATTATCTGAACAGAACCTCAAGGTTAATCAAAGCAAATAGGAAATTTATCTACTTAAATTTAGAATGTTTATGGTTTTAAAAGCCAAAAATCAGAATCTTCAATTTAACTGAGCTTTGGATCAATAAGATCAAGACATAACCTTTGTCAGAATAATTTGGGGCCAAATTTAGTCCATGATGCTGATTCAAGAGCCATGTTTGCTTGTTCAAAATACTTTACACATTTGCCCTTATTAATATTTTAAATTATAAAATATATAAGTATGTTTTAACTGATCTTTCTGCATCTAGCTGTACTGAAGATTTTAAAATGCGGTGTGGAAATTCTGAGTATAAATCACAGGTTTGCTGCAGAAATTGCAGAGATTTGTTTCTCTGATGGACACGCTCACACACCAACTTTTGTACAATAACCAAGCTTTCATTGCTTTTGCTTTTCTAATATAGCTTTTATTTTAATGCCATAGAATATATTTGGTTTCTTTGCATCTTCCCAAAATGTAACCTATATTTATTTGAGAGTAGTAAGATTTATTGAACGTACTGTTACCTTTTGGGTGCTGTAATACACAAACTACTCCTAAGCATGTATTAGAAGTGCAGGGTTTATATACAGTTGGTTTTCCTGCACTACAGCAGTTCTACCGGCTGATGTCATTTTTACCTTCTTCCCTTTTTGGCATTCCCCTTGGCCTTTTAAAGCTTTACTATTGTTTCTGTAGCATACGCTTTAGCTGCATGTATTTCAAAGCTGTGTGTGCCCACATCCCGGCTATTTTTTAAAAAAAATCATTCTCTCCAATGGTCATTCTAATCTTGCCCTCTTCCATCAGCCAGCCTTTTTATTGCCATTAAAATTGTTGATCCTGGACACCCACTTTGGTCTAATCACAGAAATCATCCAGCGATAAATTATCTGATCAGGCACAACAGACTTCGTTAAAGGGTTGATTTTTAAAAAAATATTGTAAACAACAGCCATCTTTATTTGCACTACACGAGTTAACTGTCTGAGTTGGGGAACAAAACAGGCGAATGCCAACCCTGCAGGGCTGTTAAAACCAGCATGTCATCCCATCTCTTTCCTTGTTTAAATTCGACTGACCGTGCGTTTGAGAAGTAGAAAATTAAATAATAGGAACACCCTGCGCCTGCCTTTCAGAACATCATTTCTTCTCAAAATAAGATAAATGCCGAATATGAAGCCTATTGTTATACAACCTGACAGGCACAGAAATCCCTTCTCCGGAGTAGATATTTGAGATGAATGAAAAGCAGCGGAGGATACAACTCCCCCCCCCCCCCCGATCAAGGACGGGATCAAGAAGCTGTGCCTTTCTGTTACAAAGGAGGGGTGGAACGGCGCCTAATCTTCCGCGCAGCAAAGGCACTCTAGGTATGCTCAGACACCTCCTGCTCTTTGCACTCTCTCCTCCCCTTTCTAACCCTGGCTACAACTTGGGGCTGACTTAGCCCTGCCTCAACTTCCAAGCGGCTGCCCGAGGAAGGACCCCGCTGTCATCAATCATGAAGGTCCCCCCCCCCCCCCATAATAACCTGCCGCACTGACCCACCCAGCCCCCGAGCCCTTCACCCGCCTCCCACAGCCGAGTCAGACGGAGCCTCTGACGGCGGGGACGCTTTTCTCGCGACGGCGACGCACCTTCAGGCTTACCCGGGCGGCGGCGTGGCCCTTGCCCGACCCGACCAGCTCCTCCGCCTCGTCGGCGTCGTCGTCCTCCTCGACGTCCACCACCACGTCCTCCTCTTCGTCCTCCTCCTCGAGGGCGGCCGCCGAGCCCTCGCGCCGAGGCGGCCTCCAGGAGTTTTCGGTCTTCGCTACGCCGCGGCCGCCCGATTCCGGGAAAGGCTGCGCGGCCGAGGGCGGCCCCGCCGTGTTCAAGCGCCGGTTGCCCAGACTGGAGCGCTTGGCCAGACGCCGCGCTTGCATGGCCGCGCCCAGCACCGCTCAGCGCGCCGCACCGAGAAGGAGTGGGCTCGGCTCGGCTCGGCTGGGCGGTGGGCAAGGCTGAGCGAGGGGGCGGGAGCGGCGGCAGCGGCGGCGGCTATTGCCGCTACAGCCGAGGCACTCGCGGCAAGGCAGCAGAGGTGGTGCAGCCGCCGCCGCCGCCGCCGCTTACAGCGGATGCGCTGGGCTGGACAAGAAGGCCGGGCGCGCCGCTGCAGCCATCGAGCGCTTTGGCCCGGCGGGGACTTAGGGACCGTGTTGGGATAGCTCCCCTCTGCAGGTCAGCGGCGCTTCCCAGATGTTGGCGAAAGGGCGGGCGAGCTGGGTGGACGGACCGAGCGGGGTCTTTTGCTAGCCTTTCCCTGCGGCTCGCTAGTCCTCAGCCCCAAAACCCGGACTGGAGTCGACTGCCTCTGAAATGCTTATAGGCGGCAGTTTCGCCTGCCCGCCGCCGCCGCCGCCGCCGCCGCTCTAGTTAACACGCGTAGGCTAAGGGACTGCTGGACTGGGAGCGCCGGCTAAGGGCCTTCCTTGCTTCCTAAGTGCCCTGAAGCGCCCAGCAACAAGTGGTGACAACAACACAACGTGCTGTGGAATAGGAGGCGCGGATTACAAAGGCAGGTTTGGGCTGAGACGGGATGGGTCTTCCGTAATTGCGGAGAAAACCACCTGCGGGCACTGTTCCTATTAAGGGTAGTGGTGAGAGGTTCTAGGACATATTGGTGGAGACCAAGCAGGCATCGCACTGATAAGAGTAACCACTTTTTAGGTTCTTTTTTAGCGCTATTCAGACACGCCAAAACATTCCGATGCCTTGCAGTCTTGTTCCCATTAAACTTTTTTTGTTTTGGCGCGCGTGGGAACAGTGGTGCCTTCCAGTCAGTATTGACTTCTGGCAAAGTTTCGCAGAAGTCCCTGCAGTTTTCTTGGCAGCATTTCAGAATTGCCATTGCGGCTTCCATTGAGAGAGTGACTGCCGACTGGCTCTAGGTAAACAGCTGGCTTTGTATCTAAAGCAGGACAGTCTGTTTCTAATGTGATGCCTTAATCATTCTTAATGAGCTGAAGTCAGTGCAAATTTTAATTTGATTCTTAACCTTTTGACTCATTTCAATAACCTATGTCCCTCTGGTGACACTCTTGCCCTGTGTATAAAAATGATTATATTAGTTGGTTGAATAAAATAATAATTTATCCTATTGTCCACCCATCAAATATGAAAAATTAGCAATAGAATAATCATGACTCTGACGTTCTTCCCCAAAGAAAAGTGCTTAGCAATTGAAACCACACAACGAATAATACAATACAAGCAACACAATAAAACTCTACCTTTCAGACTTATGTCATTACGATAATGGAATTTTCGCTTCTCTTAGCGTTGTTGTGGTTAATGGGCTGGAGAATCCTTCATTTGTTTTTAAATCCCAAGAAGAAATGTGAAAAAACATTCCCATTGCTATATAATCATACATACATCGTGTCATTGTATTGAGTTTGAAGTGTTGCTTTGTTAAGTATTTTTATATCAAAGCCAAATTTATCCTGATACAAAAGTGAGTGTACAAGTCTGTGCTCCGTCGCCACTTTTATCCTAAATATTTACCAAATAGACCGTGAACAGGTGCTATATTTTATACCAGTAGAATCTTGCAGAATCTATATTTTATACCAGTAGAATCATTTTTAAAAGTTTGCAGATAGGAGAAACTGTTATACCTATTATGACATGGTCATAGTTGCAGAATTGACTATAGAATCCAAACCATTTTAAAAGTCACTCTAGAGGGCCTATAACAGATTTCCTAGAGGCAAGCTACATTGACATCTTTAACAATCTCAGGACTTTAAAACAACCTCAAAAGTCACTCCTCAATTGTGATTTTAGGCCCAATGTTCTGTTTTTTAGATAATTAAAGATAGGAATGGTAATAGTTGCTTACCATCCTTAAGCCACTTCAGGGAGATGAAACATAAAATGTGTTTTGCCACATTTGCCTCACATCACAGTAGATTCCTGGAAGGTCGTGAGGCTGAGTGCAGCCCTCAACTTTATGTTCCACATCTCATTCCAGTATAGCCGCCTCTTGAATGATGGAAAATTTCTCAAACAAATTTAAAAAGAATTAAACAATTCTCTTTAGATTTTTGTCCTGCCTTTTTCCCCACATGCAGCTCAAGACTGCTCCTTCATCTTCCTGTTTCCCCCAAGATAACACCCCTGTTGAGATGAGTTGGGCTGAGAGAGTGACTGGCCCAAAGTTACCCAGTCAAATTTCAACCAGTGGTTTTCTGTTTTTTTCTAAAGTCCATAGATTGTTGTTTAAAGCAAGGGAGATTTTTCTGCTTACAGAGCAAGGCAGGTTTCTCTCATATATACACGCATGCAAATACATTGTACGCCAGTTCTTCAAAGAACTCCTTACACTTGTTTGGATGCTTATCAATTAACTGTTTCTTTCAAACTCAAACAAGAATAGATTCTTCCTTATGTTTAAAACCATAATACTGTCATTCATCTGTCTTATTTAGGAAATGCACCAGATGAACAGCATTCCTACTATTAATATTGGCAGTCAAAAAATTCTTAAAATAACGGTACAGGTAAACCTGAGATCAAAATTGAATTACCTTTCAATAAACAAGCCACTGGTTGAAATACCATGTGCTGCATCCTTGGATACATATTTTATGATCCTTCATACAGCCTTTCATAGGAGACTTCCATGAAAGCAATGCTCATGTGCCTCATCCGAAAGACACATTAGCTACAAATATAAATCAGTTTCCTAGTCACTGGCCAGACTTCCATCTACCATTATTTTCGCCAACATGACCATATACACTTGATGCTAGAAATCGGATTATGACACATCTGGAGGTACCAGGTTCAGAACATAATGGTGTAGCATTAGTTAGCTGTAATTTGATAAAGGCATACTGTGGGAATATTTTCCAATTTCTGAGCAACCTGACTGTTTTTTAATTTGTATATGGGCAGGCAAGAAGTAATATCTTGATAGTTGTCAGAATAATATAAATATTTCCGTGGCATACAGGCTGAAATTGATGCAATATGTTCCAAAATATTATTCTGATAGACAATTATTGGCTTCTTCACAAGGTACTTCATGTTCAGCAAAAAATTATACAAACATGAGATTTGACATTTTTGTCTTTTAAAAAATCTCTTTCATAATTTCCTGTGCATTTCCATGGCATATCAGTCAGGTCCAGGATTTCATTCAAATGAGACTTTATTTCAATTGACAAGCCTGTTTCACTGTGTTTTACTGCACCTTCTTAAAGAGAGAAATTAGATTGTTCGATATTTGGGGGGGGGGGGGGAAATAATCCTAATTCCTGCTATGAATCCATTACGGCTTTTCAGTTAGACCGTTTCTCCTACCGGCAGAATGCAGACTATAAACATGTGTGGCTCTGTGAAAAAGCCAGCTTCTCATTGGTGTAACTTCTCTAGGCCTCCACTAAGCTACACATCTGAGCTGTCAGTTACTTTTATAGAGTGCACTAGTTTTTGGCGCCACATCTGGGACTGAGGTTACAATAACAAGAGCCTGAACAGCAGTGCCTAGAAGACGAAAGGCACATGCTGAGACACTTGAATGTTGGCATCCAGGGAGTTTTCAGAGAAAATGTTCAAAATAATGCAACGTTTGCATCCTCCACCACAAAACCCTTTATGATGATTTACATGATTTCTTTAAAGTGTAAATAAAATTAAAGTGATTAAAAATAGAATGATGACCAGACTAAGAATTACGTTCAGCGTGCATCAGTAAACTCCAGTGGGGCCAATGGAACTTCTTTCCTATTATGTGTGCTTAACATTGACGACTTAGAAGATCAGTGTTACTGGAACAGCTAAGAAATACATTTATGTATTATATTTTTATATTACTGGATTTACAGTCAATTCCTTACAGTTTGTATTTTAAAAAGTCAGTATTAATAATAAACATGTAAATTGTCCATGGTGAACATCAATATATTATTATAATATATAGATAGTGCTTTCACCTATGACATAGCAAATATTATCCATTAGTTAAAGTCTAAATGTCCTCCTGAAAAATGTTGTCTTAACATCCCTCATGAAAGGAAGGGACCACAAACAGTTTTTCCTAGAATGATTTTATTGGGAGATGGGTGATTCTGCTTAAAAGAGGCAGTCCTGGGCACTCAGTCATACAAGATTTTATAGCTCAAAACCAACATTAAATTTGCAGTTGAAAGCCCAGCATAATGCGCTCATGGTGATGAATGCCAAATAATAAAAACACAAGGCACTATATTTTACATCACCTGAAACTTCTGCTTGGTCTTCAGAGACAGCACCGTGTAGAGCACATTGTAGTAGACTTGGTAGTGGTGAATTGATGAGTCACTATTGCAACCTGTATCCTCCAGCTCAATGTAGGGTCATAATTGGTGCATCTACTGAAACTGGGCAAAGCCTGTGTGTCCAACTGTTAATTCAACAGTAGCTCTAAGTCCAGGGAGACTTTCAGACCTACTTCTTCAGGGTTAATGCCCTGTCTTGAAAGATACTCTCAGGCTAGACCATGAGAAATGGCAACGTCATCTCTTTGGGTTCAACCTTTGCATATTTCATCCCATCTAGATCTCAATAGGACAACTTGAGTGTATTCCTAGTTGATTTCTTTCAGTGGTTTCATGTAAACATTAAAAGTCAGACAATGGTTCACCAAAACCTATGGCATGCTAGATTAGAGCAGCCATTCTAATTGCACAAATGCTCTTTCTGTGCTACCACTAACTGGAACCAGCCATTAAGGAATGAGCAGAATTACTCTAATTCCCAATTTATACAAATGATCCAGAAAACTATCATGGTTGATGGTGTTGAATACTAATGAAAGGTTTAGTAGGATCAGAATGAACATACTGTTTCCATCCTAGCCTAACATCATGTCCCAATATGGCCAGAGTGGTTTCAGTCCTTGCCTTGATTGAAAAGTGTCCAGGCAATTCCTGTAGGTATTTTGAAGCAGGTTCCAAAATACCCCCAACAACTTTCTCACCAAAAGGGGAAACGACATGGAAACAGTTGTCAATTGAATCCTGGGAGGGCCTTTTGAAAAAGAAGTGCACCACAGATTTAAAACTCTGGATAACACATCTTTCCACAAGAAAATGTAGATCACCTGCCAGATTCAGTTAATCATAACTTCTTCCAACCTAACGAAGAAGCCAAGAATCAAGCATGCAGGGGGCAGAGGAAATTCTTGAAAGCACTCTGCACTCTTCATTAGAATGAACAGGCCGAAAGGAGTCGCAGAAATTATTTTAAGGAACTACGGATACTATTGGATCTTTATATTAATTTATTTTCCTGAAAGTTGTAAGTGAATTAGCAAGCTGCCAAATTCTTTATAGTCCTTTTTATGGAGTTTATTTACTTCAAAAATAAATGATGTTGAGGTTTCATTCATCAACCATATGCCGGTCTCAAGCCTAGATAAATGGAAAGGTTAGGAAAAGCAATGGTGAACTATCCAGTAAAAAATGTCACCAGAACACTATAGGGCAGTGATGGCGAACCTTTTTTGGCTCGCGTGCCACAAGTGGGGGGAGCGCAGGGGGGGTCATGTGCCGGCATGCCACACCCATAATGCAATGTGTGCCCCCCCAGTGCGCATGCGCACACAACACGCAACCCCCCATTTTTACAGCGCCTCGCATGCCCTGACAAATGGCTCCGCGTGCCACCTGTGGCACGCGTGCCATAGTTTCGCCATCACTGCTGTAGGGCAATAACAACATGACTCAAATATGGATATCAATAGCTGATCTTCCAGGCTTGATGGTAGCCTCCAAACTACTAAAGATGAGCAAAGGCTAGCTTTTAGTAGTCAGGGTTTTTATGATATTAGGGGAAAGTTTTCAGGAAGTTCAACAATTGATGGTGCCCATGACAAAAAAGATCACCTATGTTGTATACATCAGACTATATTATATAATCCGACAGCCCCAGCACCTTCTCCCCCAACCAACCTCGCCCGGCCCTGCAGCCCCGAGGCCTGACCAACAGCAGCACCCACCCACCGCCCCACTACTGCGACCACGGGAGATACCCCCAGCTTCCCTCCCACGCTGGGGTCTGGAACGGCCTCATCCAGCCCGTCATTCCAAAGGCTGCCCATCGCGGGGAGCTTGGAGGGCGCCAGGCTGGGGCCTGCGGGAGCGTCTTCCATGGCGGCTCTTGCAGGGGCTACCGTGGCTCACTTCCATACCTCTGCCGGGGGAGCCGTGGCCGGTGCAGCGAGTGGCAGGGCCTGCCAGGTGAGCAAGACCCTCACGAACCTTGCCGCTGCTGGTAACGGCATGGCCCTGCCCGAAGGGAACCACCCTGGGAATGTTTCTTTCTTCGTATGCTTTTGGTAAATGTGCCCCGTCCAATGCCTTTCCAGCAATTGAAAATTGTTTCTCACATGGACAATTATATGTTGCATGTTCTAGAGTCGGCAAACCAGACAATCTCTATATCTGCACAGACAATGGAACAACAAAAAATATTGTATACCCACAAGCATTGTGAAATTAAACATATTAGAAACTTGCGCTTTCTCTTTTCTTTCTTTTCCATGTAACCAGACTGGGCCACAGCAACGCGTGGCCGAGTACAGCTAGTATATGTTAGAGGCAGATTACTTGGGAGAAACAAAATTGAAAAAAAGAGAAATTATGAGAGCAAACATAGACATCCTTGGCATCAGTGAGTTAAATTGGACAGGCAGTGTCATAATTACTTTATTAAAGATATAAAAATCTGAATAATCATTGATCCATATGATCTGGTATTGTGAACTGTTGGCATCATTTTTGTATAGCATTTCACTGTATATAAGTATACTAGCCAATAACCCGTTGTTGCCCAGGTATTTATTTATAGGGGGAAAGTGTCCGGACCAAAAGTAATTCTAATGTTGAATTTTCCCCCTTACCAGAGGGAGCCCCCTTGTGGAGTACTATGAAGCCTGCAAGAGCAACTTCTCCCGGAGCCCTGCTTTTGAGGACAATTAAATTAGTTAAAAATATTTTCCCTGTGCCTCCAGAAGCGTAATTTCTAATGTTGGATTTTCCCCCTTACCAGAGGGAGCTCCCTTGTGGAGTACTGTGAAGCCATTATCATGGCAACTCCACTGTGCTGCACAGTAGAAGCCATTTTAAGGCAGTACAGTAGAAGTCATTTTAAGGCACAACAGGGTGTATCTTAACAGAACCCCCCCCCCCGAGGGGTGTTAGGGGTGTCTTACCCCCACAGTATTTGTTTCCACAGAGTAAGTCATCTGTTTACTAAGTTTGGTTGACATTGCTTGAGATGTTCCAGAGTTATGCTGGAACACACACACACACACACACACACACACACACACAGGGGGGGATGTTTTTATATAGAGAGATTTATGTGGCAATCTCTAAATGTTAAATATGTTAATGCGATACTGAATTATATCCCCAAACTTTGGAATTTTACTGTCTTTGTGGAGTTATAAATTGCATTAGGCATGGACGAGTGCTAAAAGAATTATTCTAAGAACCTGGAAAGATGGTATTATTGTAGGTATTAAGGATTTTATTTTGGAAATGTGCAATTTATTTCTTTTGAAAATGCAATAGATTCAACTAATCAGAAAACAACACAGTATGTTCATCTTTGTTATGATAGTGTATTATAAATAGAGTGGAATTCTTAGGTATTTTAAATTTTTTATATGTGATAATATATTATTATCAAGTATTTCTTTATAAAGTATTATATGCGATTGATTTCTATATGCTTAATGTTTTGGGTTTTTGTATTGGTAACTTTTTAATTTTTCTGTTTTATTTTATTCCTTTGGGTTTTTCCCCCCTTTCATTTCTATTTCTTTATTATGTTTACAGTTATTTTGTTTGTGGTGTTTGTTTTCTTTAGCATTTTATGCTTCTTTTTTGTTCAGTTTTTATTTTTGTATTCTGTTTATTTTTTTGTAATTTCGCTATAAGAAATAATAAAATATGAAGAAAAAAAGTTTAAAGACTTTGGACCAATAAAAATATTGTTTGGATCTTTTCCACTTTGTTGGTTTTCTTGGTTAGTTATTTTTACTACAATGTGATATATTTTGGGATGCGGTAGTTCAGTGGCTAAGACGCTAAGCTTGTCGATCATAAAGGTTGGCAGTTCAACGGTTCGAATCCCTAGCGCCACATAGCGGAGTGAACTCCCATTACTTGTCCCAGCTTCTACCAATCTAGCAGTTCGAAAGCATGTAAAAATGCAAGTAGAAAAATAGGAACCACCTTTGGTGGAAAGGTAACAGCATTCGTGCGCCTTCAGTGTTTAGTCATGCCAGCCACGTGACCACGGAGATGTCTTCGGACAGCGCTGGCTTTGAAACAGAGATGAGCAGCTCCCTCTAGAGAGGGAATGACTAGCACACATGTGTGAGGTGAAGCTTTACCTTTTTAATATATTTTATAAGGTCAGAATATGTGATAAAGTTCCAATAGCTTTAATGGGAAATATTCTTTAAATATATTTAGAAGTGCTGCTTAAAAGATGAGGATTTACCATATAAATTCTTGTTACCTCTGGAGAAAAGATACAATTATATTTAATAATGTGCCATTAATTTTATGTAATACAAATTCAGTTTAGCTCAATTGTTAACTGCTGAAATTCTAATAACAGATGTCTTCAGATACTCTAGGGCAGCGATGGAGAAACCTTTTTGGCTCATGTGCCATAAGGGGAGCGCAGGGTGGTCGTGCAGGGGCATCCCACACCCATAATGCAATGTGCTACCTCCGCAGTGTGCATGCATGCATGAGAGGCGCTCCCCCCATTTTTGATTGCTTTTTTCACCCTCCTCAGGCACCATAGGCCCTCCGGAGGCCCTCCGGAGGCCCTCCGGAGGCCCTCCGGAGGCTTCAGGGACTGGAGGCTTCAGGGAAGCCTCCTGAAGGTCCCTGAAGCCTCCCGACTGCTTAAACCGGCCCTACGAGTGACTTCCGGTTTGCTTGTAGAATCTTTTTTAGTCCTCCGGAGGCTTCAGGGAAGCCTTCTGAAGGTCCCTGAAGCCTCTGGAAGGCTTAAACCGACCCTACGAGCAAACCGGAAGTCTGTTCCCAAACTTCCGGTTTGCCCATAGAGCCGTTTTTTTGCTCTCCGGAGGCCTCCGGAGGGGGGAGCAGGGGAGGATGTTTTCGCCCTCCCCGGGCTCCTATAAAGCCTCTGGAGCCTGGGGAGGGCAAAACATGACTTTAAAAAATGCTGAACTCAGTTGGCCAGCGTATGCATGCCTTGCGTCCCCTGACAAATGGCTCCGCGTACCACCAGTTTTTTTCAAGGATTTAGTACTGAAATATGGATACATGTACACAACTTTTATACTTGGTCTCTAACTTACAAGACTTCAAAACTACAAACTCACTGATAAAGTGTATAGTGGGCATTGGCTTCAGCATTTATGGTTTTTAAATCCAAAGTTTATATTCTGACTTACAAACCCAACTTCTTTTAAAATTTGGTATAGGTTTTAGAAGAAAAAATGTTGTGGATCTATTAATGGAGAAATACAGGAATATATAGCTACATTACCTTAATGCCCCTTCCAGGTAAGAAATTAATGGCCAACCCCTTCCAAAAATACCTTGCCAAGAAAACTGCAGGGACTAATCTAGGCAGTTGCCAGGAGTCAACATTGCTGAAAGACAGACACAAACACAATTAAAGATTGTATAAACCTACTTATTAAAGAAAATAGAGAAAAGAATGACCTTGCTAAAAAAGCAGCATGGCTTCTGCCAAAGTTATGCTTTGTCTTCCTTAAATTTCTAAATTTTTTCATCGGTAAAGGGGAATTTAACTGATGTTGACAAAGTCAGCAAAGTCTCCCAAGGAAATTCCACAGTCACAAAATAAGAAACTGGAAGTTCTCATGGCAACTGATTAAAGAACAGGAAACAGTGGAAATAAATTGCTATGTTTTAAACTGAGAAGATATTCAACCCTGGAAATGTTGTAGTTTGAAGGAGCCAATTGCTAAAGGAAGGAGCTATGGTTAAGAGAAGATGATCTTCCAAAGTGGAATATCATCTTGTAGACATCTTGTTTGCTCATCTGCCTATCTATCACATTGAAACCTGTCTACCTATCTATATACATGAGCATGAGGGGTGGGTTCCTGCCAGTTCTAACCTCTTCTATAGAAGAGGTTCCACAAATCTATAGTACTGTTTAGAACCGGTTCCAGCTCCCTCCCCCCGCCCGTCCGCACATCATCAAGATGAAGAGAGAGAGGAGGAATGGGAGTTGAAGTCCACAAGTCTTAAAGCTGTCAAGTTTGAACACCCCTGGATTTCCCCCCCCTAAAGGGTTAGGGGTGCAAGGGTCTTGCAACTTGACAGCTTTAAGACTTGCACACTTCAATGTCAGAGTTCCTGAGCCAACATGACTGGAGGAGGAATTCTGGGAGTTGAAATCCACAAGTCTTAAAGCTGTCAAGTTTGAACACCCCTGGGTTTTTTTCCCCTAAAGGGTTAGGGGTGCAAGAGTCTTGCAACTTGATAGCTTTAAGACTTGCGTGCTTCAAATGTCAGAGTTTCTGAGCCAACATTTTGGTTGCTAAGTGCCAAGCCACTCCCACAAAGCAGGCCACACCTACAGAAGAGGTTCTAAAATTTTTTGAAGCCTACAACTGATGCACATGCATACACATGCAAATGCACATTGCCACACACACACACACACACACACACAAACACACACATACTTACCGTAATTAAAAAATGTGAAAAGTTTTTCTCCTTTTTCTTGAATGATTTAGCTTCAGGTTATCTGTTCAAAACAAATGTGAGAAGAGTCAGAACAAATAAACCCAATATAATTTATAAGAGAAGTAGCGCTTGGTAAGTGTTGGGCCAGTCACATTCTTTCAAACCAAACTACATCATAGGGTAGTGATTATGGGGAGAAATTGGAAGAAGGAGCGCTATGATTCCTCTAATCATTCCTACCCATCCCATCAGATCTCACAGGAGAGGCAGGCTATGGATGCCATCAATAACAGAGTACCATGTTGTGGGTCACAGGAAGGGAACTTTTGTGGAGTCTGCCTCTGCCAGCATTTTGCAAGGACCCGAAATTGCTTATTCTAATTGTGTCTACTATTTTCTTTAAAATCTTGGCTGTCAAATAGGCATTTTATTTTGTTTTTGATTGATGTTAGTTGTCCAAAGTATTCTAAATAAATAAATAAATAACATTTCCAACCTGAGTCCCTAAAATGATATGAATAAAATAAATAATTAATTAAATGATATGTCCTGTCCTATAACCATTGCTTTGTGTCTGATAAAATAGAAGCAGTGAAAAATAGCAATAGCACTTAGACTTGCATACTGCTTCACAGTGCTTTACAGCCCTCTCTAAGTGATTTACAGAGTCAGCATCTTGCCCTCAACAATCTGGGTCCTCATTTTATCCACCTCGGAAGGATGGAAGGCTGAGTCAACCTGGAAGCTGGTGATCATCAGAAGTCGTCTGTAGTACTGCACTCTAACCACTGCGCCACTGTGGAAAAAGCTGTATAAATACCTACAAATATCTCTTGGTAGAGTCAAGAATGTTCTTCAGTAGAAATTTGTAAGTACCAATGATAACTTCATTGAAGAAAAACATTAATTTTACTTAAAATTATTATTATTATTATTATTATTATTATTATTATTATTATTATTATTATTATTATTATTATTATTATTATTATTATTATTATAGTTTAGTTTAGTTTAGTTTAGTTTAGTTTAGTTTAGTTTATTAGACTTCTAGACCACCCCCTCTCCCCGAAGGGACTCGGGGCGGTGTACAGGTACCAAATTAAAACCATACAATCGAGAATAAATATAATTAAAATCGGATTAAATAGATCCCTGTACAAGTTTATAAAAATTAAAAACTTAACCTTAAAACCAAACCGTAAAATTTAAAAATACAAACTGAGGTGGGAAAGCTGGAATTAGGCCAGGCCGGCTAGATGAAACAGGTGGGTTTTGAGCTTCAGGCGGAAGGAGCGGAGGTCCGTGGTCGTTCTAATGTCAGGGGGAAGGTCATTCCAGAGAGTCGGGCCCATCACAGAGAAGGCCCTTCCCCTGGGCATCGCCCGCTGGCACAGCCTAGTGGACGGCACCCGGAGGAGTCTCTCTCTGTGTGAGCGAATCGGCCGAAGGGATGTGTGGGGCAGGATACGATCCCGCAAATAACTAGGTCCTGTGCCATGGAGCGCTTTAAAGAGGATAATCAACACCTTGAAACGCACCCGAAAAGCCACAGGCAGCCAGTGCAGCCCGCGCAGGAGAGGTGTTACGTGGGAGTATCTAACGACTCCCGAAACTGCCCGCGCGGCCGCATTCTCAACCAACTGCAGTCTTCGGGTGCATCTCAGGGGGAGCACCATGTAGCGAGCGTTGCAGTAGTCTAGCTGGGACGTCACAAGCGCATGGGTGACTGTGCGAAGGGCGTTCCGGTCCAATAGGGGACGCAATTGGTGCACCAGGCGAACCTGGTGAAATGCCCCCCTTGCCATGGCTGTCACATGGTTGTCCATGGACAGCCGGGCATCTAGGAGGACGCCCAAATTGTTTACCCGATCCACGGGGGCCAGATGTTCGCCCCCAATGGCCAGTGATGGAATCAGCTGGTTGAACCGGGGTGCCGGTAGCCACAGCCACTCAGTCTTGGATGGGTTGAGCTTGAGTCTGTTACTTCCCATCCAGATCCGTACGGCTTCCAGACACCGGGACATCACCTCGACGGCATCATTGGGGTGGTTCGGGGTAGAGATGTACAGCTGGGTGTCATCCGCGTACAGATGGTAATCTACCCCGAACCCACGAATGATCTCGCCCAGCGGCTTCATATATGCATTGAACAGGAGAGGCGAGAGGACTGATCCTTGTGGCACCCCACAAGTGAGCGGCCTCGAGGTCGACCTCTGCCCCCCTGCCAATACAAATTGCACTCAGCCAGAGAGGTAGGAGGAGAACCACTGCAAAACGGTGCCCCTCACCCCCAGCCCCTCCAGTCGATGCAATAGGATACCATGGTCGATGGTATCAAAAGCCGCTGAGAGGTCTAATAGGACCAGGATGGAGGAGCAACCCCCATCTCTGGCCCTCCAGAGATCATCCACCAACGCGACCAATGCCGTCTCCATGCTGTGGCCGGGCCGGAAACCGGACTGGCGTGGGTCCAGATAATCAGTTTCTTCCAAGTGGCGTGGAAACTGTTGTGCCACCACACTCTCTACAACCTTCGCCAGAAAGCAAAGGTTGGAGACGGGACGGTAGTTGGCTAACAAAGCTGGGTCCAGGGAAGGCTTCTTGAGGAGGGGCCTCACCACCGCCTCTTTCAGGACGGCCGGCAAGAACCCCTCACTCAAAGAAGCGTTGACTAACTCCTGGAGCCAGCCTCGTGTGACCTCCCAGGATGCCAGTACAAGCCAGAAGGGACACGGGTCCAGTGAACATGTGGTGGCTCGCAGTCGCCTACGCAACCTGTCCATATCGTCGGAAGTAACAGAGTCAAACTCCTCCCAGAGTGGAACCTCAAGACCCACCTCCGACGTCCCCTCCAGACCACTAGTAGGGACCAACTCGCTTCGAATCTGAGCGATTTTGTCCTGCAGATACTTCCCAAATTCCTCTGCTCTACCCTGGAAAGGGGCTTCCCCGCGGCCTCTGTTGAAGGAGGGAGCGGGTTACCCCAAACAGGGCGGCAGGGCGGTTATCTGCGGATGCAATAAGAGTGGCACAATACTGATGCTTGGCCACTCTTAACGCCACAAGGTAAGTCCGTAAATGGGCTCTCACCTGTGTTCGGTCAGATTCAGAGTGTGACAATCTCCATCTGCTCTCTAGGCGTCTCTTGCGGCGCTTCATCACCCTCAGCTCCTCGGTGAACCAAGGGGCCTGGGTGGTTCGCTGCTGCAAGAGAGGCCGCAAAGGCGCCACCCGGTCCAAGGCCCCGGTGGCCGCACTGTTCCATGCAGCCACTAGGTCCTCCATCCGGGTGCGGGTCAGGGCTACAGGAAATGGCCCAAGCTCAGTCTGGAACCTATCAGGTTCCATCAGGTGCCTGGGGCGGAACCATCTTGGACATTCCGGTTCCGCCTCCCCACGGTGGGGAGTATCATCATCATCATTATTATTATTAGTATTAGTATTAGTATTATTATTAGTATTAGTATTATTATACTTAAAGAGCATTGGTTTAAGATGTTTTGCCAGGACTGATTAATTAAAATAAGCAATTCATTTTCTAAAATTTCTGGAACTGAAATGATCAGGTCAGATCACTTTTTTCATATTAGGTGGCAATGCTATACTGTGCAACAATTCTGGAAATGATCTATATACTTATTAAACTTTATTAAACTTTATATCCTTCAGAGTGTAATTATATTGAACACAGTAATTGTATCTAGGATATTATACTGTATGTTTTTAGTAGAAAGGTTGCTTGATCCCCTCTGTGGAAGAATGTTGACTTATAGGAGTATAGTTTGATGTCTTAAATAAATCTTAAAAATAAGTCAGATACAGAATTCAATTTAAACCTTAATGTACAGATTTATACTACACCCAACATTTGGGTTTCTTGCAAAATATTTAAAATATTTTAGAAATATGTATTTGATTTACCATAAATACAATTTTGCTTGGTGATTTGTACCATGGCTCTCAATAATAATTATTAGTTTAAATGGTGATTTTTTTTAGTCTGTTGATGCAATATAATTTATTAAGGCATTGACTAATTGTTATACTGAAGAATTATAACTTCATTACATTTTAAATCCTCACTGATTTATTCATAGTTTGCTTATTATTTTAATGTATTTATAAAAATGCAAAAAAAGAAATCAGTAAGTACTGAGAAGCTGTGTAAATGCATCTCTACCCCAAAGTAATCCCATTCTTAAATATTCATCAATATGGCTCAAATATGTACTTTTCTTTTGTTTGCTTGTGCAAGCAATATTCCCTTAGCATTGTCCATATAGATTCTTTGTGATTCTACCGAAGAAGTGCTAATTTTCTAAATTTTGATGATCACTTTCTGTTTTTATTTGTATTATCCCTTGGCCCCTTCAGTGCATAATTATAAGCCCTGGATCCCCTTTCCATGAGCGAGTTGATTGGGGTGAGATGGGAAGTAACTTGTTAGATTCTTGCTTCAACTACAGTGGTTTCCACCAAGGTCCTCTGTTCCAGCGGGAACAGAGGTTTAATCCCATTGGTCGAAGGGTCTGACAGCTCCCTTTAAAAGGGCTGCTGTCAGACTCAACCGTCGCTGGATTGTTCTTACTTGTTGTACTTTAATAAAGAGCTGTTGTTGCCTTTAGCCTTGGGTGCCTTTCCATTACCCGATCTAACATAACTCAGACCTGGACAGATGACATCCAGTGGAGGCAGGAAATGAGTGGTGCAATAAGTGACTGCTCTCTAGTTACAAGGTTGGTAGTATATTGAAGAGGAAGAATCGAGGGATGAGCTCAGTGGGCTTTGCAAACCATGTGGAAAAGTAGCAAGTGAAGGTTGTAGCTGAACATGGTGAAAATTTGATTGACTGATGTTTGAGAATCATGAATTTAGAAGCTACTAGACAATCCATGACCAATTGGATCATCATCTCGCTGCTATTTCCTTACCTAAATAAGAAAATTACCATAGGTTCGTGATGGCGAACCTATGGCACATGTGCCAGAAGTGGCACATAGTGCCCTCTCTGTGGGCATGCAAGCTGTCACCCCAGTTCAGCTCCACTGCGCTTTTGCGCACACATCCCATCAGCCAGCTGGTCTTCAGGTCTCTGCCGCGCATGCGCGAGGTGTTTCAGCATGTGTAGGGGGGCTGTGCATGCATGCACAGGGGGCACTTGCAGGGGGTGGATGCACCAGGTTGGTGCAAGGGCAATGTGTGGGAAGTGGTGCGTATGCACAGGGGCCGCACACGCATTGCATTTTGGGGGTTTGTGCACGCTTTGGGCACTCGGTCCGGAAAAGATTAGCCATCACTGCCATAGGTAGACAAAAAAGCAGTGGGAGCAGGAGTGACTTCCAACTTCCTGATGGCTTTCCTTGTTGAGTTTCTTTGTAGGAAGCTGTCAGGCCATGTTGTAAATGATGATCACATGACTGCATCTGACTCCAGCAGCAGTGAAGAGGCCACATCTATGTTAAACTTCAATCTCATGTCAGTCACGGGTCCTAGATTTTGGACCCATTCTGTAAGTTAGCCTAATTGAGGCACACTCTTGGGAAGGGGAGAGAAATGTCTCCTTTTTTGTATAACATATATCCCACATGGTATTTTTACTTACATTGGCCATCGTTTTGTTGAAAAAATACCTCAAATCTATTCCTTTGGTGATTTTTGTTTCCAATTAAGTTTTGTCCTCTGCCAAACTGGCCAGTCTCATTTAATCCTCCTTAATTTTTTTAATTCAGGCCAAAAGAGAGTCTGACAGATTACTAGTGTCTTTCTTATATAGTTTGTTCCTGAAGATCAAAATTATAAAGGAAGCAATGTATATGTGAAAAGGAAGGAGTCTGGATAATCTTTTTACCAGCCCTTCCCCCTGCTCCAATTTTACTTAGTGCAACAGAAAAAAAAATTGGTTTCTTGCCCAGTCCCTTTTATTGTGCAAACTCCAAAAATTGCTGCTTTTCTTTTCTTTTTTCATTAAGTGCCAAGTTAATTTGTAAAAAGGACTAAGAGTTCAGAGCTTTTCCCATACAATAAAACTTTTATTTAGAAGAGTGAAGCAGATGGCGGCTACTTTGCTACAGTCAAAATGAACATAGTGCAAAACTCTTGAGCTGCCTGTTTATACAATCACCTATCAGTGTGTAAAAGACATAGATGAAAGTAGAAAAGAGATGAACGTAGAATAAGTCTCAGGGTAGAAGATATTTATAGATGTGGCTTGGAAAGCTTTTTTTAAAAAAAAACTTGTTATTTCAAAGTGTTATCTATCTAACTACGTCAGTGTCAGCATTCTCATAAATCTTTATCCAATTCCTTGTTTTATTTTTAAATGGAAGATTGAAATATAACTTTGTTTTGCCTTTTATATATTTTTTTCATACAGCAGAGATAGCTAAGTTCCACAAAGCTTAGGATAACCTACTAGGAAGAATTAATCCTACTGTATCCAGACACTGAATCAATAAACTCAGCATAAATCTAACATAGCTTAGAGCTCTCTTCTGTTCCTCCACAAAATATTGGGGCTGCATTGAGAAATTGAAGGATGATCGTACCATTTTAGCTGATTTTCTTTCCATTTGTTTAAGTTTCTCACATTTCTGTCTGCCTTATTAGTATTTATAATCAAAGATGGAAATATGGCATACATGTGTACATTACCAATAAGAGACAATCCTATGAGCCCATGTTCATCATTCAATTTAAATTCTGTGCATTCTGGAAAGCAGACCCCTCCTTCATTAACACTTGAAGTGTCTGTGGGTCCCCTGTGGATCATGGTAGCTTCTACAGACAATTCTGCCTCTGTCTCTTCATAATCAATAGTTGACATATAATGAACTTTCATGCATTTTTGGCTCACACTTCTTTTTCCATACTGAGACATGTGAGGTGCTTCACTGACAAAACTAGAAGTTATTTACTGTAAACTCTCATTACTTGGAGTTTCTCAGGGGGTTGAGAAAATAATGTGCAATAGTTTTTCATTTTGTGGACTAGAAATTCACTGGCTTTGCAAATCCAATGTAAAATACATTAAATCAACGCCTTGGTGAATATTGTTTACAGTTAACAGACGTTCTACCAACTAGTCAGCCTGAGATAGTCCTCTCTAAATATTTTGATTCAAGCCAAAAATAAGGATGCTTGTGGAGAATAAGCTTGAGCATATGGGCCTGCAAACTTCTACTGAGACTAAGATCAACATAGGGACAATGGTCTGAAGTTCCTTGATAGAGTGGGTCACTTTTGGAGGAAATGTTCTCACCTTCATCGGAGCAAGGCAATGAGAAGACAATAGTAAGCATTACAGAAATTCAGCTGAGGATGGTGGCTGCAGGTGGCTTCAGAGCTGTGGATAGACATTATTACCTTTTTACTCTACCCGTAAGTTTAATATGGCTGGGCTACTTTGCCTGATGGGTGGCCCAGCTTTGTCTAATGGGTTAATTTAAAACTATTTTCTAATTTGCACATTAACTAAAGCTAAATATAGTTTTGTTAGATATTTTATCATCATCACACTCAAATTAAATGCGTGTTTTTTTCTCTTTCACACACATGGACACACACAAGTATGGAAAGTTATTTTTTTTAAAGTCATTTTTAAAAAATGACTTTTTCACTCATCCAAAAACAGTCTGATTGCATAATACTTCCTGTAATTACAGTGTACTTGCTGGTTTAGCCATAGCTTTGTTTTATGTATGCACATAAAGGGCGAATAGGTTTATAACAGTTGATTTTAGCATTATGTTTAAGGCAAATCAACATTGCAATACTCATTATGTACAACTACTTTTAAGTGAAAATAGGGTTGATTAGTATTGAAAATCACTTAACATGTGCTTTGTTAGTTTATAGCAGCATAATGGACCTTGGAATTATCTTTGAAATTTTATAAACAATGAACAATATGTGAAATCACTCTGAACACACTTTAGAATTTGTTAATATGGAAAACCAAGCTGCTTTTAGTATGTGAATGTAGATTTTACTAAATATATATACCAGGCTGAATGTAAATAGCCTTTATATCAGGCACCATACTTTTTTATCCTGTGCATTGCATTTTTTCATTTTCAATTATATTCTTAAGAGAGCAGACAATTTATCCTCCTCTCTGAACTTCTTGGAACTTCATTTGAAAGTAGGCAAATATAAGACAACATATTAAGTAACTTACGTATCTTTGTAACTGACAACACTGTCTGGTGAAAAGAGGTGTAAGGCAGAATTGCAATGATAGTATAGCTGCATGCTAGATCCAAAACCTTATTTCACATGCATTTTGTCTTGCTAAAAGTCATGTGTTGTCTTGTGTTGGTCAAAAGATTACATGATGTCAACATGACAGAAGAGTATTGAATGATTCCTTGTTCACAACTGGGCTGATGGGAAATTCCAGAATCAGGTCACCAGTAGCAATGTTAACCAACTAATGTACTGTGTATTAATTCCACTGAACTCTGATTAATATTTAAACTTCTTCCTTTTATTAGCATTTAAAGATAAAAAAGAGAATCAGTTGGGTCTAATAGTTAGTGCTGGGCTAGACACCAGGACATTGTGAGTTTTAGTCCGGCCTTAGGCATGAGGGATAAGAAGGCCCTATCAAAGTAATTTTTCCAGTTCATATTGACAGATGTTTGAAAAATTATCAAATTAACAAATTAACAATACATTTTGATAAGCTTTATATTATATTGAGACCATACCATAAGGCTTTTAAAATGTATTTCTAAAATAATATTCAAAGATCTTTGATAAATAATACGAATAAGTCTGCTGTTAAGGTAGGGAGAGAAACTTTCAATGAAAACGAATCTTTTATTTTCTATCACTAAAATTTAGTTCTTGAACAAGACCTCTAGGCTCCATCGTATATTTACATAGGAGTTGGATTTATTTACAGTCAATACATGCAAGAGCCTGTTGTGCTTTCAGCAGCATACTGTTAAATTGGCTACAAATATTTAACGAACAACATTGGGGAAACAGGTTTGCTAAACTGTATCACAACATACATATATTACGAGAAATATTGAAAGGACTTTCTTTGCATTTAGCACCAATGATAACCATCAACAATTCTTAGTTAATCAATAGAGAGAGCTAGAATTGTAGCAAAAGTAGTTATTTGCATGGAATTTCTGAAAAATGACACTAACTTACTGTCCATTGTAAAACTTTACTCACTTCATATAGCAGTTCCTACAGCAGTAAAAATGGTTTCTGATTTCCATTGAGAGCACTGCAATTTAACACAAGATAAATGCATTTATGCCTCCCTAAATGAAGCCAGTGGTACAACTGGATGTTTGTTTACAATCCCAGAAGCTCAGTTGTGTATATGGAAAGACTCCATGCCAGAATCAGTCTTCAGTAAAGAAAACTGGCTGTGTATTTGGGCATGCATTTATACTCCATCTGTCCTAATGAATGATTGTCTGTGTCTTCAAGGAACATCTTCTGAAGATCAGCATAACAGGGAAAATCTATTTCTTTGACAGCTTCAACATATTAATATATTAATGAAACTAATTGCTGGGTTGTGATAAGCGTCTGCCTTTAAAATCCACGTGCATAAACAATCTCTTAGGCTGAACTCTAATCTACTAAGCATAACCCTTTAAAAAAATAGAACTATGGCTTAGCGTCTCTTCCTAAAATATTAATAAGAAACTCTAAAAAGAGTATAGACATCCAGTTTGGTGTAGTGATTAAAATATCAGACTAGAAATTCTCCATCTCTGTTTCTAGTCTGGTACTTTAAACACTTAGTCACATTTATAAGCACTGGCGGCTTCTCTGCCATAATATTAATTCCATAATATTAATTCACTCTATATGAACCAAAATTTGGGCTTCCTAACAAATAAGGAATGGGATTCCTCCCCAATCCCTTTTAATATAAACCACTTGTTGTATGTCCCCAAAGCCAAGTTGTCTGAGAGGCAAACACTGCCAATCAAGATTGAAAAAGGGATGTTCCTTTCCTAATTCTTCACCAGAAATTCTCAGCTTCTTTTTTAAAATTTCCTTTTGTCACTTAGTGACGCTAATCATTTTGCTTTGAATGGAAACTCATTTTTTTCAAGGTTAGTAAGCATGCTGAAATATACCTGGCAATACTTCGCTGACCTTGGCTGAGTGATCTAGAAAAAGCTGGAGAGGAATAGATTTGGTTACTACTTAGCAGCAGGTGGTGGGACTGGGGGGGGGGGATGAGGAGAGATCACCAATAAATCAAATCCTTAGTTCATCTAGACTTGTTGGAATCTCAGCGTTTGCTTCTTAAGCTATTCCTAGGAGTGAAGTTTTTTTTTAAGATAACCTCCAAATTGGTGTAAAAGTTACTTTTTCATCTCTCTTGCAGAAAAGGTATTGGCATGCCCTTCATTAAATATGTTTGTGTTGCATACAAACATTCTTATGGCCAAATGCTCTTATTAAAATGGTTGGCTTAGTTAATATAGAATGGAATGTGGCCTCTGAATCTTTAACAACTAACAATAAATGAGAAGATTCGCAGACACAACTGTGTTGTCATTGAAAAATAGCAGTGGGAGAAGCTGTATTTATTGGGTTTTTTTTTCCAATCACAGAAGTCTTAGGGATATAGCAAATTCTTGGCTTGATCATTTTTTAAAGATATCATGTGAGTTCTTACTTTGGACAAATGTTACTGTTTTGTGAAATCAATCATAAAATATTTGATCTATTCCTAAAAAAATCTATTTTGTATAACACGTTTAGCCATCTTTAGTCATTCAGTATAAACTTGAGAAATATTAGTCTACCTTTTAAATGCATATCATTCAAGTCCCAACTTCTTTAATTAAGAGTATAAGGCAGCTGCTAGGTATATGTGAAATACTATATAAAGTAACATGCGACTATATATGGAAATCTGCCTGCTTGCAAAAGGGATGAATGTATTTTGTGTGTCTTGATGATGGCTTGTTCCAGATATTTTTTTAAAAACAAAGGTCATTGGCAGACTAAATTTTACAAATTTTGCAAATATTGTGTTGTAATGGCAGAAGATTATTCATCAGATTGGTGTTTTCCAATTCTGGCAGTTCTGTTTAGAAGAAGCAATTGGAATGTAATAGAAGAGAATATTAGCATGACATTTGGAGGAAAAGCTCGCATCATCAAATTAAAAGGCAAACGCATCTGTCAATACAATCAATTTCAAGGAACCACAACACTTATTATCAGAGTTTAGAAACAGGAGTGCTTTGACATTTTCAAAATCGGACCATCTTTCACACTTTTCTACTGGTTTTTACTTTCAGTATATTGAATACGACATGAATTATTATGAGCATTTGGGCATCAATAGGATAAAAGTGTAAAGCAAAGATAAAATTTTATAGCATTCAAAACTGTGACAACTAAACTTAGAGACACACTTTTTGGAACGACCAGGAACCATATGTTATAAAAATAAATAGTAGAAGATCATTTCAAAAATTTAATCAACAAATATATAGGGAATAAGTTGGTATAAGCAGTTTCAAGATTCAAGGTAGTATCTTGTCAAGAATTCTGATTCCAAAGTATAATTTCACACAAATCACTCTGTTATCTTTTCTCTTGATTTGTCATGCCTCTGATGCATGAAAAATAGTAATTTTCTTAATTTCCCAGAATGCATCTTTTAGTCTCTTCTATTACAGTAAATTGTAAGTTTTGTCTCTAAGACAATTCTAGTACAGTAAGCTGTCCCTCTCTTTGAACTTATTGACAGTCTTTGTGGATTGACCAAGGACTATCTGTTGCCAGTAGTGGCCAATTAGATAAAGGGCATTTAAAGAGCAAGCCTTGTCCTTGCACCTGATATTCAGAGAGGTATTTTTTTTCTAAGCATGAAAGGGCTGTATAATTACTGTTACTAGAGGAACTGTCTTCGATAATGGTACAAACAGGAGGCAATCAAATATTTCACAGTTGTTAGAAAACAACAGAGAGTCTCTTGTATCTGCATTCATTTTTGTATACGCAATGATGGGAAACTACAACTGGGCGAACAAATGCAGAAACCTTTTTCTTACTCTTAGATGAAGCACTCCACTCTTTTCTCAAATGCATGCACTGCTAGATTTCAAAAACAAATTAGACTTCAGAAGTACCAAGGCAAGGTTTTTCCTAACGTTTTGAGGCTGGTGAGTTTTGACAATATTGTGAGCACTCTCACAAAAGAGCTGCCTGTTTGCAATGGTGTAGTGGTATCTTCTGTAGTTCCTGTGAGAAAACTGCTGAGATTAAAAGAAAAGTTACTTGGTCAAGAACCTCCGTACAATATACTGACATCCATTACCTTTCGGCTTTAATATCCTTTTGCAGAAATAGATTGACAGAAACCAGGTACAAGGCAGAAGTACAAAACATCAAATCAAATGTTTTTTCTTTTGTTAAGAAAAACAAATGTGTATATATATAAAAAACAAAAGATACAGGTAGAACACACATCACATATATAACACAAGGCCAGCAAATGTATATTTGCAATACTATTGACTTCCTTTGCTTCTTACTACTGCCATTAGATGCTTACAAATACCTTCTTAGATCCTACCAGGAATACCTCCTCTCTCCTCTTTTCATGGGTAATGCTCTGTGCTTTTGAAAAACTCACCCATTTTTAACACTTCCTAAGCATGCCTGTGGTGCTCTTTGTAGTGCACTAAAGCATTGCTTGAAATAAAGCATCCCAAACTAAGCAACATAGATAATTTAGTAGAAAAAAGCTCTCCCTTTAAAAAACAAAAAACCCAGTACAAACAAGCTATCAGAAACACATACAATGAAATATTTGTAAGAATTGTGTACAGCACCATACAGTTTTAAGAGACTGCACCACGCTTGCTATTGTCAGAAGCATTTGTCCAGACTTTTCATGGAAGGTAAATTTGTAAAGGCACAGTCTTTTATGCTGAAAGGAATAAGATGCCTAGCGCCATATTGCACCGTAGGAGACTGTATCTATTCTGGAAGATGAGTTCACAAATACTTTCCGCTATATATTTTAAAATAAGATGTTCCTCATACAGATGGCTTTGGTGAAAATAATTCCTCACAGGAGGAAGATTGATGGGATCCAGAGTTTATCCACAGAATTATCCATTTGTATTAGTATACATGTATCCTGAAAGCTTAGTAGGAGATGGTTATTTCAAATGTAGCCCACCCACCCAAGCATTTTTTTTAACCCAGCAGCAATGAAATGTTCATGTGAAACCGCATATTGAAATGTAAGCCAACATCTTAGGACATACATTATATGCAGAACTTCTATGAAAAGCTTTGGGAAGCAAATTTCCTAAATGCTAAATATATGAGCAGTCCTCTCCCTTGCGCCCCCCATATCAACCGATTTATGAGCATTATTTTCACCAGTGCAGAAATTTTCACTTTGTATTACACCATCAAAAATGTGGTATCCCCATATATATGTACATGCATTTGCCACTCAGTCCTTGAGGCAAACTGGCCAATTCCAACAAATATGGAACAACCACAAAAAAAGACCATGGAATTATGTCTGTGTGACAGCTGTAAGATGAAGACTTAATTCAGTTTAAAACTAATCTAATAAATTAAAGACCACGCTTCCATAGTCACTAGGCCCTCAGTTTATATGGCTGATTATTCTGATAATGATAATCCATTCCCATTAAACTTTCTAATGGGAATTAATATTTATACAACTACTTTAATATCGTAGGCTTATATATCCATTTTTATGTTAAATAGTGGTATTTAACAAAAAGAGACACATCTGCTACAACAGATTCAGAAAATTAATATGCATTTTTTTTCTTTCAAAAAGCTGCATTATTCCCAATAAAGCTCCATACAGGATATATCTCTGAATGTTGGAGACATGCAGTTCTCTTTTACATAAAGTGATATTTAGTTCTACAGTATCTATGCAGGAAATCTTTAAATGTCACATCCTTTGGAAATTGTGTGGATCCATTTCCAGAGGTCAGCCATATTTATTGCTTTTAAGCAACAGATTAAACATCTTGTGGTTCCTAACGAAAGTTGAATAAAGTGACAATCTGATTCAAAATCCTAAACTGTAATAAATGTTCTTATCTTTCAATGTTGCAAGATATTTTTATGTAAATAAACTGAATAAACCTCAAAACAAAGGAAGTGGAAATATAAAGAAGACAAGGTACAATTTCACACATGCTATTTTGGTAAAATGGATTAGAGGAAATTCACATGCTAAGTATTGGCACTAATCTTTGTAAAAACCAAGCACAGTATCACTTTTTTGGTAATACTGTGGAATTTACAATCTCTGCAAGAAAGATCTGTTGTTTTGTGTTTCTATGGTTGCTGGTTCAAAACTTCCTGAAATCTTGCCTAGCTATAAAAGAAACGATTCAGTGGCAGTAGCTATCTTGAGTTGGCTGCAAATCAAAATTGAACAAGTGAACATGAATATTGTCAAGAGTGATTCTGAGAATATCTAAAATTGTAGGTTACTAAGAATAATGTTATTTTCCTTTATTTGTATTAATTTTTACTTTAAACAATTTTCTTCACAGTCTTTTTTAGACTCAAATATCTTGAACGCTTCATTAAATAACTCCAGAGTCTATTACGTGTCTTACCTTTTATTTACAATTTTATATAAAAAGATACTTCTTAAAGATGCATTTTTGTTTCTGAGAGAATTATAACCTCTGCAAAATGTTGCAGCTTGTTTGGGCAGGTTGCAAAATACATTAAGAATAAAAATAAAAGTGATTGCTAGTGTTTGAAAAGCAGAAATTGTGTATGTATTAAATATATTTTAAAATATCCTGATCCTACCACCAGTAAATGTAAATCAATCCAAGCATAATATTGAAAGAAAACGGGTATTATAAAATTGAAAAACTGTAAAAATAGTAAGGAATTATATAGCCAGTCTGTAAACAACCCATGAAGCAAACAAGTTGTATATGACTTCCTCAACCGCATCTGTGTAGTTCCTCACAAAGGCAGTCTTTCCTAATTCCCACAAATGCCTGTGTTTCACTCATTGCTCTTGTGTTACTTTAGAGCAAGATCAAAGCTGAAGCATGAACCTGAGAATAGGCCAGCACATTCATTCACAACATCCCATGGCTGCATTACCATAAATATATTAGGGAAGCATTTCTCAATCTTAACAATTTTAAGCTGTGTGGACTTCAACTCCCAGAATTTCCTATTGCTGAGTGGAAAATACTGGGAGTTGAAATCCACACATCTTATAGTTGCCATGGTTGAAAACAATGAATTAAGACAAATTAGCCCACTAAATTTATCTACTCTTTATGGCAAGCTGTGCCTATGTTTGAAAATAACCTAAATGAATGTGTAATTTGGGAACCCATTTTAATAAAATGGTTGAAGTAACTGAAAGTAAAGATCTTTTAAAAAGGCCCTTATTTAACAGTACCATTTTTTTATATATTAAGATATGAGTATGTGCTCCAAACATGTCATTCTTGCTTCAACATGTCTCTTCTATTGAAGCCTTTCCAGAATCCTCATTTTTGATTCTGATGTTATCTATATAATGTGATAACATCACCTAGGGGAGTAGAAAAATCACTGTACACATTGATGAAACAGCAGCAATTCTGTTCTTTTTGTGTGTTTTTTTCATCCATGTGATCTTGGTTCTTCAAATGGAGCATTTGCCTGTTTCCTGCTTGTTAGGGTAAGTTCATATCTGAATGATAGTTTGATGAATATGAAGTAGGAATCATTGATCAAACATCCCAGGCTAAGGTTTCAAGTTACCTGACATCATTTCAAGCAAAATACTTTTTGGCCATTTTATATTTCCAACTGTGTGTTGAGTTTGAAAGTGAAAAGTCATGGAGTCAACCCATCTTGAAAGACATGCTGAACAGCATGTTCCAAAGTCTTGTTTTTGAATCAGTTAAAGCTTGGTGACATCTTTATTTTGCTGCAAATCACCAATACTCTCATAGTCATTCTCTTGTGGGAGGATGGTTTGAAGACTGCTAGACATCAAAACATTTCTTTCCTCCTCTCGACTTAGAGTCTGAATGGCTTCATAGTCTGGTTCCAAGTCCCCATTTAGAAGTATTGTTGATTGAGGCAAATCAGTAAGGTTTGGATTTGTTTCCAAGTCCTTCACACTGGCATAGAGGCCACTGCAAATAGATGGAGACTTCTGAGGTACAAGTTCAGGAATACAGGTATATGTAGATTCCAAGTCTTTAGAGGGTTGTCCGGTTTTATTTATAGAAGAATACATTGCTGAAATCTATGAAGGAAAGAAATACAGTAATTGCATTGAAACATGACAAATATTTTTGCAATGATATTATTTTCATATTCAGGGAATAATATAGTGACACAAGTGGTCTATTTCAATATAAGGTATTTGATCTAACAAAACATGACCTATTAAAATGAAAATGAACATGATATCCGTTTATGTTGCATCCCTGGAAAGATCATGTTTTTACAGCTCATTTGTAATTACAAAAATGTTCCATTGTGGTATATGAAAAAAAGGGAAGGGAGTTATGCTCAGAAGGCTTGTTCTTGATATATCTCTGTTAGGCTGACAGCAAGATGTATGAACAGGACTTAGAGAAATATAACTGTTCTCCATAGGCTTCATAAAATGTTCACAGAATGGAGTTCAATGTACAATGTTTTGGTTGACAATTTGGAAAACGTATTTATTAATTTGAAGAACTTGATTGACTGAAGCATATATGCTCCATTCTACATTAAACTTAAATAGTCCTAAGAAATCAATAAAGGAGAATATTTTTAGGTCAGGATCGAAATGAGGGGCCCTTGGTGCTCTCTGAGCTTGCTTGTTTTCTTGCAGACGTTTCATTACCCAAATTAGGTAACATCATCAGTGCTCGTAAGGAGTGCAGTTTGTTGTCAGTTTATATTCTAATACATGGGTGTAAAACTCGATTGTGTTGCGTGACACCACGTGACGTGTTGCAACTTTTTTGCCTTTGAAGAGCTGGGTGGGTGTGGCCTGTGCATGATGCATCTGCCCCGCTGGCCACCAGTTGACACCCCTGTTCTAGTGGTTTGTTTGTCAGTGCTGGTGGGGTGGTGTTAGATATTCATTGACAGTTTCTTGATTGGGATATTGTTTACTTGATTGTTAGTCTGATGTTAACCTTGGGGTTAATCTATGCTGATCTGGGTGCTGATCGTTGGTGGAGAGATGCCTGGGTCTCCCCCCCCCTTTTTTTCTTTTGGCTGGGTTATAGTCACTTTTGCATAGATGTTGTTAATGTCCATGTGCCACTCTTCTAGAAATTCCCTGGTGTTTTTGGACTTGGCTTGGTCTAGGATGGTCACACTTTCCCAACTGAAAGTATGGTTAAATTTGTCTATATGTTACAAAATTAAAGAATTTTCATTTCCTGCAATTAGGATGTTTTCTAGTTTCGATACAAATCCTTTTATCATATTATATACTCCATTTTAAACGTTCTTCCCAGCCCTGACAGTTTTCGTCATGCGATATGAAGGGACAGAGTCAGAAGGCAGTGATCAACTACAATTTAATGTGTGCAGCCTTCAGATATTTATATGGGCTTACATCCATATTAATGTTGGCACTTCTTAAATAGCCCAGAAGGGAGTCTCAAATAATAGTCAGTGACCCAAAATAGTTCTACTATGTAAGGCTGAAACTGATATAAAAAGCATTTGGCAAAAATAATCACTTAATCCAGTTTGCATTTGAACCATCATTTCCAGGTCTTCTTAATAAAAGAACGCTTACTGCTGCTTTATTCAGGTAACATTTTCTAAATACAATTTCCTACAAGACAGACTCACCTCATCTTCTGTAAGAGATGGGTCATCTTCTCGAGATTTATAAATCAAGGAACTAAGTCTCTGAAAAAGATAAAAGATGTCTTTAAAAGCTAACACCTTCCTCAAAACAAAAATAAAAGAATAAATGAATACATGCTTTCCCCTTTCATGATACAACTGCCCATTTTTCATTAGCTAAAATCAATAGCCCACTTTTGAAGGTAAGCAGACTGAAACAGAATTTTTACATGTGGCAAAAATAAGGGCACTGATATCTCTTATACTGGATTTTATTAAATGTTTGAACTTTCACTGAAATGCGATTAGCATAAGTCTTTATTTAAGCATTTGAAACAAAGTTTCTGACTGATGTAGGAACTTCCTATGCATTTTTTTTGAATTCTATAATCAATATTATTTTAGTGGTGCTTTGGACACAAAATACCAAATTTTGTTCTATTATTCACTTAGCCCAACTGAGAACATAATAATTAATTGTTTACAACAATTTGTTTTGCTGTGATTTTTGGTAATTTTATTTCTATCCTTTTTTCATGGAACCCAAATGACAATATAAAGCTGTAAAACAATACGAAAAACAATTAGAGATAAAACAGAAAATAAAATGAAACCTAGCAAGCAGTATAATATTTGGATAATATAAGGTGCATTAGAAGTCCAGGAAATAAGATGATCACAACCTGAAACAATTTGAACTTTATATTCTGAGGTAAACTAGAATTAAGAAAGCAGCTGTTTCCTACATAGAAGGAGAGAAAGGAAGGAAGGAAGATGGATGGATGGATGAATAAACAAATAAACAAACAAATAAATAAATAAAGGAATCCCAAACAATACAATAAAAATACAAATAAATCCAGGATTTTTTAATTTAATCCACAGTGAGTTTTGTTGTTATGAATACAAAAATATCAGATTCAACCAACACATTGCCAATATTTGGAATGTAGCTATTTGGAATTGGCTCAGGACACCCATTTGACTGGCTGTCTCTCAGCAGGATAACCTTTGAACATGCAACAGAATTGAATGGTTAATTTGGAGTGGGAGGAGAAGCTGTCAAAATAAAGATCAAGTTTTAAATGGGCCAAATCTGGTTGGAGCTGCAAAGAAACAAGAGGCAGGCACGCCTTCAGTTTGTCAGATTTTTGGAGGGACGGGGGAAAATCGTAACAATGAATGCTTACATAATGACAAAATTGATACACCTTTGACCTTAACCAAATGTTTTTTGCTTCAGTTTTGAAATGCTTCTTTGTCTTAACAGAATCAGATTTATAAATCAGATTTATAAGGCTAGTCAACTCATAAGGACTCTGGGATGTCATTCAAGTTAAAAATACATCCAGCACAATAAAGGCAAAAGGAAAACAATAATCTCAAGATTCATACTTCTAGTACATTAGTAATATTCTCAGAGAAAGCACCCCATCAATCAGAGGAAGTAAGCCAGATCTTCCAGGCTTGTTTAAAGAACAGCAGGGTTGGGCCAACGTGACCCTCTTCGGGAATACTATTCCAGGCAAGTGCTGTGACCAAGGAATTAAGTTAACTGGATCTCATTAGATGCCATAATTTTAAAGAAGGACTTGGAGCATGGTGACTCAGCCAGACCTTACTGGACAAGCAGAAGTAATAGAAGAAAGAAAGTCCTCCAAATAGCAAATAGGTCCTTTGCCAAGAGCTTTACATTATATGTCACAACTTGCAGCTTGAACTGCACTTGGAACCATTGCTACTCATGCAGCAGAGATTGTACATGGGCACACCAAGGGGTTCCCATAACTCTCTGCATTGCCAGAATGTGGACCAGCTGCTTTTGATTAATCTTCAGTGACATCCTCATGTAGCATGCAATACAATAGTCTACACATGAGGTGACTAGGGTGGGACTGATTGTGAAAAATTATCACACAAAGAAAGAGCAGAACCAGCATACCAAATAAATCTGGGCAAAAGTATCCCTGGCCACAGCTGCCACCTAATGTACAAGTAAAAGCTTCAATTCAAATTGTGCACCAATGTGCATAATTGCACCCCATTCAGAACCAAGGATAGAAAATCCAAGGGACACAGAACTACTTGGTCGTATTAGGGTTAAGTTTAAGCCTGTTCCCTTTCATCCAGGGCCCAATAGCTTCAGGGACTGGGACAAGACATCTACAGCATCCCTTGGTCATGCCAGGATCAAGATATAAAATTGAGTAGCATCAGCATATTGATGACACTTGATCACTTCTTGATAGATGACATCCCTCAGCATCTCCATGTAGCTCTTAAGCAGACCTGTGGCATCATACAGGGTTCAGGTTTAACCTTGCCACCCTGTCACCACTCACTGAAACTACCCAATGAGAAAATAAGTTATAATGGTATGGACAATCACCATGTATCCCACTCCTACTCCCTGCAGTCAATGCAGAAGTACATAATGAAAGAAAATGGCAGGAAAGCAAAAAGAACCAGAGCAGTTGCACTACAGCTATACTAGCTTTGTCAGAAGCATTGAGATGTTCAATCAACACTATCTCTATTCTATCCCCAACCTGAATCCTAACTGAAAAGGTCCAGATAATCTACTTCTTCCAGGGTCATTTGAAGCTGCAATCTGACCATCTTCTCAACCATCTTTCCTAGAGCTGGATGGTTGATGATGGGACAAAAATTTCTTCTCTTTTAAAAAAAAAAGAATTTTATTGATTTTTAAACATTTATGGGAAAGGGTAAGTGGATATACAAATATTTTGGCAGCTCCATCGTGCTAGAGGTAGAAATCTCTCCAAATCTCACAACTTTTACAGAAAATAAAAAATAAAAGATAAGCAGAAACAGCGTCTTGTTATACATTGTATCAACTATGTGTTCAATCATCTCTTTTGCCACTTTCTAATATATCAACAATTACAATGATATTTCAAATACATTTATTTTTGTGACCTGAGTCTTTTACTTCCTCCCCCGTCTTCAGGCGGAGCCGTAGACCCTCCCTCCTTCATATCTTGTGTATTGTCACCTTTTTCACTACCTCTTATATTTTCATCTTCTAGGAGGGCACTATGTTTTTTAATGAAGGCCTCTGCCTCCTCAACTCTGTTAATTCTAATTCTGTTTCCCTCCCAGAAGATCAACATTCCTTCTGGCAATAACCATCTAAACCAAACTCCTTTATTATATAATTTCTTTGATAAGGAGGAATATTTCCTCCTCTTATCTCTTATTTTTTTCGGAATTTGCTAAAGAATGGTAATTTCTTTGTCTTTATATTTTAGTGGTCCCCCCCTTTGGGCCCCTAGCACCTCAACCATCTTTCCTAGAGTGGGATGGTTGATCATGGGACAAAATTTTCTGTTGGGTCCAGCAGTGGCTTCCCGAAGAAGAGGCATACCATGCCTCCTTCAAGATATGCAGAACCATCCTCTCACTCAATCTTTTTTATGCTATCAGACTACTGGTATACCATATATCTTGGTCAACGTTTTCTTTTCAGTTACTTGCAGCAATTCTACAAGTTGTCCTGAATTTGTTCCAACCATCCCCATTCAGAGAATATGCAAAGGATATGCTATATCAACCACTGAGCTACAGCTCCTTCCTAAGGAAGAAGATGCAAGACTGGAAAATTGATTGCTTTTTCCAAACCATAGAAATCCTTCCATTCAAGGAAGAGGGGAAGATACTAGGAAGGAATGGAAGAAGGAAGACATTAATATCAACATTAAGATCAGTGAATGCTTTTATCAGAAACAGAAAAATGGCTATTTTGTGACTTACTTTTGGGTGTAAAAGATACCAAACTGTTAGCAAAGAAGCTGATTTTTTTTTTAAAAAAATCTTCCCTGTAAAGAATATACTGTAAGGGTTTTGGGTTAAGGTTTTTCAAGTGAGAGTCTGAGAAATTAAGGTCTACATCTTATTGAAATAAACTTCTCTGATCTTAAAAAAAAAGGTACCATATTTTTCAGAGTATAAAATGCACCGGTGTATAAGACACGCCAAGATTTTGAAGAGGCAAATTTTAAAAAAAGTTTTTGCATTCTGCAGACCTCCCAAAAAAGGCCAGTTTTTTCAAAAACGGGCCCGTTTCCCCCCCAAAAAGGGCACGAATAGCCTTTAGGAGGCTTATAGAGTGCTCCTGGGGGATGGGGGGGGGGCAAAATTGAGCAAAAACAGCCAGTTTTTCGCTCATTTCTGCCCTCCCCAGCCCCCAGGAGCACTCTAAAAGCCTCCTAAAGGCTAGGCATGGCCATTTTGGTGAAAGGGGCAGGGTTTCAGGAGGGAAAAAAATGCTGTATTCAGTGTATAAGACACACCCAGATTTTCATTCTCTTTTTTAGGAAAAAGATGCATCTTATACTCCGAAAAATACGCTAATAAAAATGTCTCTAAGATTGGCTTCTTTCCCAGGGGACTAGAAAGCATGCAATGTCACAGTGATTTTTTAAAAATGCATCAGGGCAAGTTAAGTTAACCCCTTGAAACTTATTAACAAACTATTATTAAAGATAAAATTATCAAGATTTGTTGAAAAGAAAAAAAATTCTGAAAGAGAAGTCTCTTGCTATTTTTTTCAGATTGATAGATAATCATCTAGATTTTCAAAAGGCTTTCAAACAAAGCCTTCATCAGAAATTCTTCAGCAAATCAAGTAGGTACAGGATAAAAGAGGAGATTCAACTGAATAAAGAATGGAGAGAAGGAATAAGTAGAAGGCTATAAATGTGGAGCCCTCCAATGAAATCGAGAATAGCTTTTTTCTGTTCCCTAACAACAAATAGTCAGTAATATAAATAACTAATCAAGTCAAGCATGGTATCTGGAATAGCTAAGGAAATATTAACAGTTAATAACTCTATGGAAGATGATTTGTGGGGGGGGGGAATGGAACTTTGATGCTATAGATCAGGGGTGTCCAAACTTGGGAACTTTAAGACTTGTGGACTTCAACTCCCAGAATTCCCCAGCCAGCCATGCTTAAAGTTCCCAAGTTTGGACACCCCTGCTATAGATGTTGATGGCAGCAAGATTAATTTATGTACAAAAATGGCAGGATACTTTGATTCCTACAATGTATAAATGGCTAAAAAGTTGATGCTGAGATGCTGAGATGGCCAAATTCACTGCTCTGATTTAAAGAAAAAACAAAAACAAAATTAGCTTTGCTTCTACTTGGAAACTGCTTTTGGACTTTGTGCTTGAAGTGAAAAAACCTGAAACTTCGATTTTGGGTTTTGCCAATTAGATAAGTCTGTTGTTATAGATAGCACTATAGTTTGTATTATATAAAAGTAAAAAGTTGAGGTCTGATGCTGTTATCTTATTCTACTGCACCAAAAGGAGTTGGAAGTCAGTGCTTTTTCTTTCTTTTTTCCCTTTTGCCATACACTTTTTCCTTTTCTTTTTCCTCCAATGTTTTCCTGTTATTTTCTATTTTTGTATTTTCTATTAATAATTTTTTGAATATTTGGAATAATAATAACTCCAAAAATATTTTTCTAGTTTGGATGAACAAAAATTGATGAGCATTCATGGAACTAGAACAAAGACATTTATACTAGTTCTATTTTTTTTAACTTTTAACTTTTTGTGGTTAAGAAAATTGGAATACTTTAAATATAATACTAAGTAAACCTACTGTCTCTGTGTTTGTGTGCTTAACTCCTTCCTTTTCATCCCCACATCCAGCCATGAATTTTGGCCAACTGATCTGGAAAAAAAGGCTAAAAGTTTTACCTAGTTTTACTTCTATGATAATTTTGTTAAGTGTGAGGTATGGAAGAAAACAAAGGAATAAGACATGAGCATTTTCCTATCCCTTGGATAGTACTAGTGAACTTCTTTAAGTTTTGTTCCAGCAAGCACCCCATCATCATATTCTTCTTCATCCTCCTCCTCAGCATTATAATTGTACAATTCAAAGATCTGGCTCAGGAAAAAACTAATTTGTTTATCATTGGTTAGCCACTATCCTGGATAGCATTTTAGGGATAATTAACTTTCTCATTTGTTGCTTCTCTTTAAGGAGTTATTCAAATTAGTTTTTTTTAATGTTATTTAAAATGTGACAGATTGCATTTCTGAAAACTGAAATACTTGACACATTTTGATCTGTAATCTACTTAATAGACATTCATGCTGTCATAAGCAGTTGGACCTTTGAAGCAAGAATTAGAGAAAGTTATTTGTTTTTTATTACAAATTAAAACTGTGGATACACTTAAATCTAAAATTAGATCAGAAATCTGGAGGCCAGGGGAGAAATCCAATTGCAAGTTTTCATGAGCATTAATGAAAACAGTAGGGCATGAGTCATTCTGTCTTTTGGGAACAAATGTTGAAGGTTTTTGAGATATTGCAGAGGAGAGGAGAGCAAAAAAAAACATATCACATTAGCAAAATTCAGTTTTAGATTCCACCCCAGGATTCTCTTCTCTCCTACATTTTGTGTTTTATTGGCTGGGTAGATGTTGGACAACAGTAACACTTTGAATACCTTCTGCTCCCAATGCAGATTATCTGAAATATTTCAAAACAAGGGACAGACTAATTAGACTAATTAATGATCAGTTGGCAAGCATGTGTCTCCTGGGTAGATGCTGGAAAAAAACATTCATGCAAATGTCTCTAAAATTTTAGGAAGCAGCGAGTTTCAGTACTCTTAAAACTATCACCAACTGCATACGATTCCATGCCTTCCTCTAGCCACTTGAATATTATCTTTCATTTGTCAATGCACATGTAAACATTCACAGATTATATATATAGATCACACAAATACTGATAGTTCTGATCTTAAGATTTTGCATTAAGATACAAAGAAAAAAAATTAACTATACGTTTATATTTATTAATGAGCAACAGCGTTTGCCATAGTATATATACATACATACTTCAAGTATTTCAAATTACAGCTTCACTTTCTTATATTGGTAACACAAAATAACATATACCTTTTCGGGTTCATTAAGCCTTTCCATTACTTCCTCCTCTTCTTTGGCTCCTTTATCCTGTACATTTTCATTTTCATCAAGAAGTTTTATTGGTACAGGAGGTGGAGCTTCTGCTTCCACATCTGGAGTCGTACTGCTAAGAGGACTCTCTGAATTAACACTGTGGCAGCTTTTTTTATTTCTGTCAACAGATGCATATTCTGCCGATTCTGTCTTCTTCTCAAGAACATGATCTAGAATTCCATTAACCATCACAGTCGTCTTTGGTTTGCATTTCTCTGAGTTGGCTGCTGCTCCCAGATCCTTAATTTCCTTCACTGTTTCATACAAGCAGTCTTCTACTATGTTCTCTTGGGAGGAACTATCTTTCAACACTTCATAGGGCCCCTCCATTCCCAGACTCTGGTCATTTTCTGGATTTCTTGTGGTAAGAATTGTTTCTATGGCATTATTTGGAGGAATTCTAGGTAGCTCTCTACTCTGGTGACATTTTAAAGATCTTCCCAATGTGTCCTGTTGATCCAAAAGATCTGTAACGGAGGTTTGCACTTCTTCATAAGGTTGGAGAGAAGCAGTTGTACTATCTTCTGAAAGAACTAGAAGAAAATTGCATAAATACTTAAGTATAGGCTCATAAGGCCATTAACCTATATAGCATAATGTGTATCATTAAAAAAAAAAGATATTGGCACATAAGGAACATCTTTATTGCCAGACTGAAAATATTAATACAAGTTTATTTTGGTTTATATTTGGTTATTTTTCTTCATTTGTTAACTTTATTATTTTTCATTCCATTTGGATTCTTTTTGCTTTGGGGGTCACATGAGGTTTTTTTGGTATTGGATCTGTTTATTACTGCAGCATGTTTCCAACTGTTCTGGAAGGTTGAGGCTGAACTGTTTTGTCAAGAAGAGAAGTCATGGATGGAGCTGCTAACATTGGTAGAGGAAAGAGGATGAAATAGGCTAAAGACTTTAGAATGTATTGGTAAGTGTGAAAATTCATACTTGAAAGTATGAAATGTCGGCATTTTTATTGTATGTGGTCAGTAACTCTGTTTAAGATCACTCAATCTCTACTAGAAAGGGAAAAGAAAATTTCTTCCTAGTTAAAGGTAAAGATTCTCCTTGCATATGTGTGCTAGTCGTTCCTGACTCTAGGAGGTGCTCATCGCCATTTGAAAGATAAAGAGCCAGCGCTGTCCGAATATGTCTCTAAGGTCATGTACCATATGACTAAATGCCGAAGGCACACGGAACACTGTTACCTTCCCACCAAAGGTGGTTCCTATTTTTCTACTTGCATTTTTAATGTGCTTTTGAACTGCTAGGTTGGCAGAAGCTGGGACAAGTAACAGGAGCTCACTCCGTTCTGTGGTGCTAGGAATTCGAACCTCTGAGCTGCCGACCTTCTGATTGACAAGCTTAGCGTCTTAGCTAAGCTGCGTCCCTAGTTCCTACCTAGTGTAAATAGTTCCTAGTTCCACCGTGTCCCTAGTTCCTAGTTACTGAGATCAATTTCCCTTGCATTTTGATGCAAAGTCATTCAACTTCACCAGAATCTTATTCCTCATTGGCAGGATCTGTCGTGGTGACTGGGACAGTACCTTGTATGGTTATCTAGGATTCATTTTGGCTTGTATACTGTAATTGATATTTCGCTGGAATAACACACTATGTGTGGGCTTGAACATGACCTGGGTCAAGAGACAAAAACAGACCACAGGATTCATGAAACTATTGACACCATATTGGTGAATGGAATTTTCCTGGATAATTTCCCTTTTCTCCTTGAAAGGGAATTCTCTGGATTTAAGATTAGTGAATAACAATCCAACCTTTCTTTTCTAATGGGTTTAGTGGCAGACTGCCCTAGGGGAAACAATTAGGCTTCCAGTGAGGTTTCAGGCCTGGACTTGAGACAGAAATGGCATTCATCACTTGGGTGGATGCCTGTCAGCACGGGTGAAATGCTACCGGTTCGGACCAGTTCGCCCAAACCAGTAATGCCACCGGTTCGCCTGTTGCTACTGGTTTGAGTAGACCGGTATTTCCGATGATCAGCTGTAACACGTGACTTAGAATCATCAAATTCCCTGTTTTCTAGCTAATCTAAATTGCATAGCGCAGCGGATTGTCCCCTCGCTGTTCTACTTATCTTTGCAGACTCAGACGGCTTCAAAAACTTCCTTTTTTAGCACTGTGTGGGCGCACCTCGGCCGTGCATGAGTGCAAAGTGCACATGCGCAAGCAAACGTGTGCTCAGTAGCAAACTCACCGAACTGGTAGCAGATTTCAGAGGATTTCACCGCTGCCTGTCAGGACCTGGGGATGGTACTTTCCTACTAGTGTCATTTTACTTTCTGGAAGCATTTGATATCATTGACTATGTTTAGCTTCTGGATCACCTACAAGAGTTGGGAATTGGATACACTGTTTTACTGTTGAAGATACCCAGGGTTGGGTCAATGCCATCTGAAATGACTATTGCTTTATGTTATTTTCAAACCAGGCCTTTTCTCTTTTTAATAGTTTTTTATCCCTTGTGAAGGATTTATTTTTCAGGAAGAGGCTTATTTTTCGATAAACTAAAGTTTATTTAACAGCTTTGTCATGAATGGGCAAGTAAATCCAGATATGCTCAAGTAAAGCCCCCCCCCTCCCTCCACTCTCTCCTGTGATCATAAGATTGATAACTGATTTCCAGACACCGATTTGACATTACTTAGCAAGGGAGAGCAAGGGAAATATATCTAGATTTGTTCAGATAAAAGCTAAAGAAAACCCCTTGGCCCTGCCCTTGGTGAAAACCTTTATGCCAAGCAAAATAATATTTTTTATTCTTCTGGGAGACTGCATGTGAAAGAGATTGCAGGAAAATTAGGAAATCTAGAAATAGCCATATAGTTTTGGTGAGTTGGTTTCTAGGAGAAAAAGAGAGCTAAGCACTTCTTCAAGTAGGGGGAAACTATGACAGGAGCAAAAACTAATTTACTCTGGAATCAGAAGGGAAGGAGGATGGGAATTAGAACCAACAATACAAGGGATGAGGGCATTAAGGATGAATATTTGAATGAGTAGGAAATAGTGAGTGTAGAGAAATGGAAGGCCAATGATAAGGACAGAGTGAGCTGGAGGTGACATAAGGTGAGGAACCCTGGCTCTGAAATATCTAGAGCTATTATCTATAAGAAGAGGTTCTTCTAAAACTATGAATGAAGGGTTTAGGAAGCTATGTAGAGAAGCAATTTGGGAAATCTCTTCTCTCTGAAATAAAATGAAATTTACATTCTAATTTCTGGTTTTAAAGTACTCTAGTCTCCATTATAGATTCTTATATTTCGAATGTCTCTATTAATATTTTCAAAGTATTCCTTTATTAAAAGGTGCTTTGATACAAATTCCATTTCATAGGCTTCATACCATTTTAAGCTACCCGAGCTTTGAACCTGCCCATCAGACCTATCTATGCCCAGTTTCCCCATAGCATTGTGTGGGATACTGATGTTTGAGACAATGTTTGTGTTTATCCCTTATTTTCTTTTTCCTTTGGATGTGACATCATACTCACTGGAAACCCAAAACACAATTTTTACAGTAAATGTAAACCAGTGGTAGTCAACCTGGTCCCTACCGCCCACTAGTGGGCGTTCCAGCTTTCATGGCGGGCGGTACGGGTTTTGTCCGATACTGAAGCACTTTCCTTTTTAAAATTTAATTGACTTCCCTACTTTATAAATCACCATTACTGTGGACCCGGTGGGCGGTTAGAAAATTTTACTACTAAGAGAGATACAAAAGTGGGCGGTAGGTATAAAAAGGTTGACTACCCCTGATGTAAACAAATAAAATAAATTTTGGGAGCAGACAAACTGCTGCTAAAGCAATGTCCTGCATTCTATCAAAAATATCCAAGTCTATGATATTTACTTTAAGGAATTCGTCCCAGAATATCACTATGTTTATTTTAAGCTTCTAGAAAGAAAGGTTCTTAGCACTTTTTAAAATTAAGATACTTTCAAATGTGTACTCAACCAGGAAGAGCCTCCAGTTGACTTTCCAGTTATAAAGTGAGTAAACCTAACTGGCTCCCATTTCCTCACATACATTTACTTCTATATTTGTTTATTAGTAATGAGTAGAGCAGGGGTGTCCAAACTTGGGAACTTTAAGACTTGTGGACTTCAACTCCCAGAATTCCCCAGCCAGCTGGCTGGGGAATTCTGGGAGTTGAAGTCCACAAGTCTTAAAGTTCCCAAGTTTGGACACTCCTGGAGTAGAGCATTGATATTAAAGTTTATTACAGGTAGTTCTTGACTTACGACTACAACTGAGCCCAAAATTTCCATTTCTAAGCAAGATTTATTGCTAAGCAAGTTAAGTGAGCTTTGCTTAATGGCTTTTATGAGTTTACTTGTTTTTCTTGCCACCGTTGTTAAGTGAATCACTACAGTTGTTATGCTAATGACATGGTTGTTAAGTGAATCTGCCTTTACCATTGACTTTGCTTGTCAAAAAGTCACAGGATACTGCAGCTGTAATAAATATATGTCAATTGCCAAACATCTGGATTTTTATCACATAACCATGGTGATGTGGCAACAGTTGTAAGTGTAAAAATGGTTATCAGTCATTTTTTTCAGTGCTGTAGAACAGGCATCCCCAATCCCCGGGCCGTGGCCCACTCTCAGGCTGTGGCCTATTCGCAACCGGTCTGCACGACTGTGCTGGGGCGCATGTGCTCACGTGCAACTCAACTTGTGCAAGTTGAGCTGTGTAGCCAGCCCGCCACTTGTGTGACCTGGTTCCCCTCTCCCTCGTTGGGTCTCCAAGCTGCAAAGGTTGGGAATCACTACTGTAGAAACTTTGAATGGTCACTGAATAAACTTAAGCCGAATGGAAGTTGAGGACTACCTGCAATTGACTCGGGAACTGAATTGTCACACTATTTACGTAACAGGAAAAATCTTATCATAACATATACAGAAAATATTCAAGTCTAGAAGTGTATTTAAAAACTATGCAGACATACATATTTTTCCATGCGGAATCACAATAGAAATACACACTCTTCTTTTCTTCCTCAGCACAGAGTGATATCCTGAACTAATCATCTTGAAGAATCTCAGTGAAATCAGTAAGTTTTAAGTTGGTTATGATACAATTTCTGTAGCTTTCCTCTACTCTCATCTGGTTGTTTTTCTTATATTGTTATAAGGCTACTCAAAGTCTCTTCTGTAGTAGAATCCTATTTGTGGCTATATCCCCATTCAACTTCTAGTAGGCAATAAGAACAGCCTTAGTTTTATTAACTATTTTCAAAGGAATAACTAAAGTCATTTTTATCAAAACTATTGTTAACTATTAATAACTAAGTTTTTGCACTAGTTAGGGTTCTCCTACAGTACTAAGATCTGCAGGACTGTTAACCGTGGTACTGAATTCAAGTCACGAATCATATAGTACTGTCCAAGGTCCTGAGCCAGCTCTGTCATTGATTTGTATCAGCCAGCTGTCTTACATTGACATTTATCATCTTATCTGAACTACTGCTGTTCTGTAACAATAGTTACTATAAATGGAATCAGGATTGTCAGCTTACATCACTTTTAAAACAGTAGAGTGGCAATGTATATATTTATGGTGAGTCATCAAGTGCTGAGAAATCACATAATGATAATCTTACCATCACCATTACTGATTCCACCATTTTGTTCACTGCTTGCAATTGGATCTGTAGCCAGGCTTGTGACAGAGTGACTAAATGCCTCTTTATCTGAAGGCTGCAAAACAAAATGTGGATTTAAATGAACTGGTCAGGATATGAACATCCATTTTATGATTGATGGTAGCTAGCTAGCTGTAGATTGGTAGATGACATGTAGTGAGGATTGCAAAAATATCCAATAGCTACAGAAGATCTGCAGATAGTCTGAATCTCAGGACTGTTTCTCATCTCTCCTTAGAAGAGAAAGTCAGCCAACCTTCCTATAGACAGTACTTAAAGGGGAAAAATAGAATGAACGAGTAAGCGCCTTCTAAACCACATAACTCACATTGCTAATCTGTGCATCAGACATAGTTTCCCAAACTGTAAGGTGTTCCCCTTCAGGAGATCCAGGTACACTCCCGGAGAGGCGTGAAAAACTTTCTAGTTACATTGTTACATTAAGTCAAGCTTTACCAAAGTTTCATTGTACTGTTTTTATCGTACATTTGTATTTTATTGTATTGTATTTTATTGTTCTTGGATTTTTAGGAGAGATTTAATGTTAAGATTACCTGAAAGAGAGGATTAATGGTAACAATATTTAATGGGAGGAGGAGGAGGAGTAGCAGGAAGAGGAGGAGGAGGAGGAGGAGGAGGAGGAGGAGGAGGAGGAGGAGGAGGAAGAGGAGGAGGAGGAGGAGAAGATGACTATAAAGCACAAAACCTCTTCAATGTACAAGGGTGAAAAAAGTATATGCGGGTAAGTCTATTGTTAGCATGTTAATGAACTCATAAAAGGTTCCTATAATAAAGAATTTTCTTTACCAAAGATATATAACAATATTCTTTATGACCTTTGGAAAAAAAGAGGCTTATAAAAATGTACATCTTAAGATTTTTACAGTTTCTGTAAGTTTATGTGTATATGTAAATCCTTACAGTATATAACAATAAAAGTTTTTAAAATTATAGCTTTCTATATGTCTGTTCCTGATTATGTATGTATACCTGTCCATCTCACACCAGTAACAAATTATACTGCTGATCAGATATTAAAATCAAAATAAGAATCATTTAAAATTTGTTTTAAAAATATGTATTTTCATGGTCTTTTAAAAAAATCAAAATCACTCCTCTTAACTCAGCAGGATATCCCTCAGGCCTGAAATGATTACAGAGAAGAAATGTTCATGATGTCAAAATGTGCATTAAAAACACTAAACATGCTATTGAAATTCTGAGCATTAATTTTCAAATAGTGAAAGTTCCTTCTGTCAAGAGTATGCATCAGAATTCTTATTTTATATTGTTTATTACATATGGCTATTTTGATCAGAAAATCATGTACTGGTGTGCTAAGTGGGTATACCACAGGGTAAAACTAACTCATCTTGACTAGATAGTTGGTGTATCTTTTTCATCTATAAAATGTGGCAAATGTCATTTATCATTTTGTATAAAATGATAGTCCCTCGCACAGAGAGGGACTCCTCCAGGTGCCGTCCACCAGACAATGTCGGGGGGCGGCGTCTAGGAGCAGAGCCTTCTCTGTAGCGGGCCCAGCCCTGTGGAATGACCTTCCCCCCGATATTAGGACCACCTCTGACCTCCGCGCCTTCCGGATAAAGCTCAAGACCCACCTATTCCAAGTAGCTGGCCTGGCTCAACCATAGTTCGTTCACACTGCTCCTGACGGGTTTTTTAATTTTGTGGTTTTTGGAATTTTATTAGGGGATTTTAAATTGTGTTTTTAATTGTCTTTATTCATCTGCCTACCTCCTCCATGTACACGTATTCGTTTATTTTGTGTGTGTATTGTCCATATTGTATTTTATGTGTTTTTTATTGTACGCCGCCCCGAGTCCTTCGGGAGAGGGTGCGGCTAAGAAATAAATTTTATTATTATTTTATTATTAGTAGTATAAGGAGTACACAAATGCATCCTTAGCTTTGATTCATACCCAACCCTTAAATAATACTCCAGCTCCATAGTTCAGTCTTTCTCCTTCATTAAAGACAAACTATAGAAAAAACATTTTAAATAGCTATTTTTATTACCACATTCATCAGATTTTCATGGTCTCCATTTTGCTGCTCGAGCCTCTTTTCCCTGTAATAAAAATCAGATTTAGATATATTGTTAGAAAATCCACAATCAGTTTCAAAAAATCAGATTTATATAATGTAAATTATTACTAATTCTGACTTCTGACTAGTATTGATATGCTTATTACTATATTTTAATTTTGAATTCTGTATTGCTATTCTTTCAAATATTGCCACATGAAAATAATATAGTTCAAGCTGATGCTCTTTTCTATTCTTTTTTTGGCTGGTGTTGAATGGACATTAAAAAAAATCTGTCTTTTTTGTTGCCGATTCAGAATTATTTGGCAACCTTGATACCTTCAAAAAAGTCTTCATTTCTTAAATCTCATGTTATTAATTTCTTTCTACTATGAGATAGTATAATGGGGAACGTTCTCATTCTGAAGAGGTAGATGATATATATAATTTAGAGAGCAGTTGATGTTCTGAACTTCAGCTTTTTGACTACAACCAAAAATAAGTTCTACAGTCTGAAAACATTAATAGTACTCATATAATTTTATAAGTATGGCAATTCTTTTATTATCTGCTAAGAAAGCACATGTCAAAGTGAACACATTAATCTCTGTGTTGTTAAGAAATCCTTTCCTTTGGATGGAAATAGATTACACAATCTTTGCCAAAGTCTTTTGAAATTCTTAATCAGGTTTTATGAAAAGATAATAACCAAATAAAAAAGCTAAACATTTGTTCTAAATTCTCCATAACTCTTGCTATATGTACAGTACTTAATTTTTATTATTATTATTATTATAGTAGAACAGCCATGTTACTCTAAAATTAGAGCCCTGGCAGCATGATTTCTGACCAAGAAGGGGGGGTGGAGGGGAGAAAGGGAAGGAAGGGAAAACTAGATTGGTTATCAGATGTGAAATGTGAGACAAATTATGGATACCATAACTATTAAACCTTGCTGAAACCTTCTGAAAGTTCCTGAAACCTTTTGATATAAAATTTGATATTCATCAATTTATTGTTGCTTTAAAGTCCTGTTTTCATAAGATGATCACTCTGAAGTTTGTTATGGCATGTTCTGGGAGGTTGAATTAAAATTTGTTAGTTGGAAAAACTAACAGGCTCCTGAGTTTGTTTGTTTGTTTGTTTTTTCCTGATAAATAAGATTCTAGGCTCCTATTAAGGAACCACAATATAATATTTCCCTTCAATATATTTTATTCAATGATTCATTACAAATAGTCAAAGAGATTGCAATATCCCTGAAAGGAACTCAGAATAGATTGTTTCTTGCCCTTCACTTATTGGCTATTAGCTTTCCAAAGTAATTACATTTCTATTCTTTTTTTTTTTTTTTTGACTAAGTCCTTACCTGTCACAACCAGAGCAGAGAAAGAGGAGGAAACTAAACACCAGAAGCATTGCCATGGCTCCCAAGCTACCCCATACAATGATATGAAGCAGTCCAGTACTTAGGAAATTGCCATCAGGTCCCATGACGTAAAAAGGATGTGAAGATAGGAACGGTTGATGTGATTATTCGCAGTAATACTTGGCCATTTTATCCAAGAGAGCTTCTCTATAGTGGGTAAAAAAAGAGGGAGAGGAGAGGAAGCAATTCAAATAAACCATATAGACCAAGCCATAACAGTGAAAATCAAGCTTCAACAATATGTTTTAAAATATCAGTGGTATTAATCCTTATAGCATATTAAAGCTTATTAAATCAAGGCTTAATCTAATTAAAATGGACACTATCCTGAACCATATAACAACTGTGAATATCTGGTATTAAGAAATTGGCAGCTTTCAGAAGCTGAGAAGCAAGTTTTATTAGTTGACTTGTTCCAGGACCAAAACCTAAACAAGTCCAATTTAAACACATTTCTGTGCTGTAAAACCCCTGTTAATTTTAGGATAATAAATGCTAAAATTATTTAGAAAAAGAGGCGGAACTCAATGAAATTTGAAAGACTCCTTTCTCCTATATTCATTTCTCTTTTCCTACTGCTCCCACCTTGTCACTGTGACTAGTTCACACAGCAAATTGTGTAGTATGTCACCAATTAAACTGATCAGACTGCCAGAGATTGCCTCAGTTGGCAACTTCAATCGGTTGTCCTGCTTGAGAGATTCCAATTGCTGTTTTATAGTTTTATTTTTATGCCCAGTGTGAATGTTTTGAATTGTTTTCCTTCAGCTTTGCTTGATGGCAAGAGTTGTTCCAACCATGACCACAAGATGGCAGAAGTGGACTATAGATTTCTCCTGATACTTGAAAGCGGTTACATTTTCGTGTATTACCATTCTTATTTTAAGTCACAGTATAATTTGCAGCTATGATAAAATTTCACAGGAACAAGATTATTCTGTTGTAATCCATCAAAGTTAAATTACCAATTACCAAACATTTTCTCATTTGCATTTTACTAGATTAGCAATTCATACTAGTATACAACTCACACAACAAAATGTATTTTCAGTATTATCTCTGACAACAGTCCCTAGAGTTATTTTATACATTGCACAAAGGAAAATATGATTTTAGCCCATTCTTTATGTTTGTTTGTTTGTTTGTTTTGTTTTTATTGGATTTATATGCCGCCCTTCTCCCAAAGGACTCAGGGCGGCGTACAACATTAAAAAACACACATCCCAAAAGTCTTGCCACTTATGGAGAACAAGAAATGAAATATGTTTGAAGATAATTTTTTAGACAGTGTCATAAAGTCCCCATAAAGCTGACTCAGATCTAGGAACAGCTTTATGGCAAGAACAAACATTCTTAAGGATACACAAGAACGAAAACAAATTAAAAGAAGGAGGAAGGAGACCATCGGGCAAGGAATAACATGGAAGGAGAATATGGCTGAAGGATCTGACCTGCCATGCTACTTGGAGGACCCTGAGCAGGTTGAGAGTTAGAGTACCTAAATTTAAAACCAATATGCTCACGTGGAAACTCTTAGCAGCAGGGGTGGATTCTGGCAGGCACTACTGTCGGTTCGCTCATGTGTGCGCTTTGCATGCACGCTTGATGCATGCACATGCGCAGTGCAATTAAAATTGTTCTGCGTATGCGCAGAACTGAAAAACAAGATGGCGCCACCTATGGGGCCGCCCAGAGAACTGGTTCGAGGTTGTAGCAGGCCTGAGTCGCTGCCGGTTCCAGCGACCCAAGCTGCCAAACCATTACAGATTCGGCCGAACTGGGCTGAACCAGTAGGAACCACCACTGCTTAGCAGATAACCACATGCTATGTGAACGTGGAGAGACACAGAGCCAGGCCTATCTGCTGGTATGTTGGCTACTATCAGAAATATGTCCTATAATGACTTATTTTGGGCCAATGACAAAGCCAAGAAGGTGGTTTCATCCTGGCAGTTTAAACTTTGATCTAGACACCAAAAAGAAGAAAATCCTCACACTTGAAGAGGGTGAATCATTATCTCTTTCTAATCATAGTATGACTTTTCTACAATCAGATTTCGTTGAAAATTTATCTTGGTCACAGTTCCACTATGTATTCTTCCTAGAATATAGGCAAACAAATATACAAATGAAGTACCAATACCACTAAGGATGGACAGCTAGCGAGACAGTTTTTTGAAAATCAGTGATAAATATCACTATGTAAATTTATATTTGAAGTATATTATTATAAAAAAACCTGTAATGTACTGTTTTTGAAACAACTAGTACAGATGGCTAGACATACTAAAGTTATAGATATTTCAGGATGAATATTGACATTATCACCGTAATACCGAGGTAGAAATTTAAGTAGTAATAAAGGGATGATGGAGAAACTAAAGACTCAATAGCCATTGCTTTAATTACCTTGATGGCTCCAATGTTTAGAATGTTGATTGTGGTGAATAGGTGTAACATACTGAATAAAATAGCATTTAAATAAAGTGTTTTGTTATTGAGTGTTATTGAACTTTACATATAACGTAACAAATGTTAGTACTTTTTAAAAAGATAGAGGTACCTTAGGTTGCCCTGACCTCTATAGTGGTAAGTGTTTCACTGGTTTTTTGAACTGAGTAGATCAGGGGTGTCCAAACTTGGCAACTTTAAGACTTGTGGACTTCAACTCCCAGAATTCCCCAGCCAGCTCTGCTCCCAGAATTCCCCAGCCAGCTCTGCTGGCTGGGGAATTCTGGGAGTTGAAGTCCACAAGTCTTAAAGTTGCCAAGTTTGGACACCCCTGGAGTAGATTGAGGAAGACACAGAATTCTGACCCCACCCCTAGGGAAATTGTGACAATTATTTTTAAGATCACAATGTCACTTGTAAGTGTGGAGGGAAGTAGTTGGTTGGTTAGGTGTAGGTGGGTGGGATTTCTTATGCGGGAGGGACTCTCCAATACTCCAACTGAGAGGATATTGCTTGGCTCATACCATGTTTCCCTGAAAATAAGACAAGGTCTTATTTTCTTTTGACCCCTGAAATAAGCACTTGACCTTATTTTGGGGAAGGTCTTATTATTTTTGAGGTACAGGAGGCCTCTTAATCTTGGCCCATGGCCCGCAGATCATGTGATCCAGAGAGGGCCAGAAGGTCTGTCTCTGTTTCTGGTACACTCTTGCCAACCCTAGCATCACTGGGTTGCTGCTCTTTTTGTGGCCGCCACAAAGAGAAGGGGTGTGGTAGCGAAGGTTTATGGTAACAGCCTACATGAAGCCATTCTGTGTGGGGTGCGTGGGGCATGTTCCCCCCTTCCCCCAGGAAATGGCGGGGACCAGCATGCATGCGGTTAAATATTGTAGGGAAAGGCTTATTTTAGGGGGAGGACTTATTTTAATGCATTCGCTCAAAAGCCCGATTATTATTATTATTATTATTATTATTATTATTATTATTATTATTATTATTATTATTATTATTCAGGGGGGTCTTATATTCAGGTAAATAGGGTATGAGGAGGGTCAATGCTGTTCCTCTTTGTTGCTGCTCCAAATAGTTTTGGAATTTGCTACAGCAGTCTTTGGAAACATTGGTTTAATCTCAGATTTTTTTCATCCTAAATTTCTTATCTGATCATCCCTTGATAGTCAACATCTGAAAGGTAAGTTGTTTAATTCCACGGTAAATAAGCATGATTTAAAATGCAATACATAGAGATTAGTAGTTTGGATCTCATTGGAACTACTTTATAATGCTGATGGAAATAAAAATGGATGGCAGATACCTCTCTGATGTATTCATAAATAACACTGAAGGTGAAGTATTGCTTCCTACAGACTTCTCTAACTTCTTAATTAGCGTCTATAATGTAGCATTTAGTGATGTCAGCATTACCTAATAATTGTCCACAAGCATACATTATTGCTTAATTATGGCATATCATTCTCTCTTACTCTGACTCTCTCTGGAATCAGATAAATAATTACAGGGATTATGTACCAGCTGTTTTTCAAGACAATTCTTCCCACCAACTTTATGGTTTTAAACGGTAATAAACAATTGAATCCTTATGTGCCAGAAATGGGAACTTCATAGCTTGTGGATTGTGACTGATCTCTCTTCATTTTTGCAGCCCTCGAACAGCATTATGTTTTCAAAATGACAATTTTCAACAATACAATTTTTTGTTTTTCTTTATATAAAGAGTGACAGTAGGTATCTTCAGTCTCTGCTAGATTTAGTGCAAGTATTTTGCCTTTAAATACCTTGAGACTCCCACTTCACACATGAGAAAAGAGTGAAAATGTCACCAGACACGTGGCTATCATAAGTGGCAGACATGTGTAGAAGCAAAAAAATACTGGACTAAAACACATACGTGGTTGGAAAAGATGATAAAACAACATATGGACTTAAAACCTGAAACATTCCTGTGGGGGATTTTACCAGAAACTTATTGTAAAGAAAATGTATATTTGATCATTCATGTTATAACAGCAGCTAGAATTGTATTTGCACAAAATTGGAAAAGCAAAGAGATTCCCACAGAGGAAAATGTGATTAGGAAAATATTAGAATGTGCAGAAATGAACAGATTAACACAGGAAATTAAAGAGAAAGAACAAACTGATTATTATGCTATATGGGAACCATTTTATTGATGGTTAGAGAATAAATATAAGAATTTGAAGTAAAATTAGCCGTGTAAAAATGCATCAATAGAGTTAACATAATTAATAGAGCTAAATAAATTAAGAAGTGGATTTTATCATATTAGATATTTAAGGTATTGGTATTAAAGCGGAATAGATAAATAATGAATATGATTGGAAATTTGAATTGTTGCTGCACAAAATATTTGTATCCAGACGACACACTGTTTAATGGACGATGGATGGTTATATTATAATAAAGTAAAAACTTATAATAGAGAGAATAGAGTGAAAATCTTCAGTCTCTCCTTTTGTGGGTGTTGTTATTGCAATACACATTGGGGTCCTTGGCACCTAAAAAAGACCATGAAGCTATAACTTCAGAATGAATGTATGGACTTCCCATGAAGCAGAGATACCACTCTGAAAAAAATAAGATTTTAGAGTAAAAGGGAAAAAATGTTCTGATTGTTTATTAACTTGCTGTTTGGTAAAAAAAAAAAAAATCTCTAAAGATTACAGAAAACGTACAGTATATGTCAGTGCTGATGCTATATGTTTAGGCAGCTTGCAATTCAATTTGATGCTATTAGTGGTCCTCCCCCTCCTTTTTTCACTTTATTGATTAAAGTAATAAAAATGACCCTTTTAAGCTCATGGCATAATTTTCAACTTTATATATTATAGCTCCAGAGCTTTCTCAAGATTGGAATCATTTTCATGATAAATATTCTTTCTGGGATACTCTATGACTGTGAGGACAGCAGTCTGATGTTTCCTGACTGCGTGCATAGCAATTTTTATGTTTCCTGGAGACAACTGAGTATTACTTAAATCAGGGGTGTCCAAACTTGGGAACTTTAAGACTTGTGGACTTCAACTCCCAGAATTCCCCAGCCATGCTGGCTGGGGAATTCTGGGAGTTGAAGTCCACAAGTCTTAAAGTTCCCAAGTTTGGACACCCCTGACTTAAGTTATATAATGTCCATGTGGAAATCATCTCTATGTAATTAGGATAACTAAAACTTCACCACACAATAATTCTTGAAGCCCCTTCCCCTAATTAAACAAATATTACCAAATATGTGGGGTTCTTGGTGCTTTCTGAGCTTGGGGGTTTTCTTGCAAATGTTTCAGTACCAAACTAGGTAGAAATGCCCTCTAACACCTCAAAAGGTATTACCTAGTTTGGTAATTAAATGTCTGCAAGATAACCACTAAGCTCAGAGGACCAAAGACCCCACAGTTCGACCCTGAACTACAAATATTTTCTTTTATCATTATCAAATATAAATTAAAACGACCCGAACCATATCTTCAAACTTAAAAGAAACTTGCAAGAAAGAAAAAAACCGAAGTGTTCCAAAAGTGCAATATGGTTTAAAATAGCTCTTTTGTATCCATTTAATATGTGTGAACTTAAAAAATTAACACAATTATCTGTATACTTCAAATATTTCAGATGCATGCTAAAACAAGCAAACTACATTCTCCAAACTTTCCTTGTTTGCCGAAAGCTGATTTTGGAGACTTTCAGCCTCCTGCTGAAAATCTTCTGTATTAGTCATTTCTAAAAAGGGATGCAAGTATGTATATATCTCTGAAGCTTCCCCAACTCTCTAATTTTCTTAAATTTTGTAAAACATGCTCCCTCTAATTTCACACGAAGTAGGAAGCAAACTAAACAAGCCTATATAACATTTCCTTAATCTTCAACAATCTCTTTCAAAGAGTGGAGCTGAGAAGATAAATGGCATGGTTTAAAGAACTCTTCAAAGTTTTGAGAACTATATACTTGTACTTTTAGAAGGATACATTTAAAAATAATCAATAGTCAATCACTTCACACTCAAGACAAGAATAGTGTGCATTTGATCACTGAGATCTGAAATTAAATACATTTAACATAAAGTACTTAATTGAAGAATCTTCAGGATTCCAATTTTATTGCTATACATGTAGCAAATCTGCTCAACATTGCTTTTCTAAAATATTAATTATCCTTAATATTTTCACATGAAATAATGTATAAATATGGGACGCGATGGCTCAGTAGCTAAGATGCTGAGCTGGTCGATCAGAAAGGTTGGCAGTTTGGCGGTTCAAATCCCTAGCGCTGCGTAACGGAGTGAGCTCCTGTTACTTGTCCCAGCTTCTGCCAACCTAGCTGTCAGTCTCTGTTTTGGTTACTTGCTTACGGCTGCTTTGTTACGCTTGCTTACTATCGGCTGCCATAGGAACGGGGGGGGGGGGCATGGTATTGGGGAAGGGAACAATATTGTACTGGAGGAATCTTGTTCTCACCATCTTCTGCGCATGCTGGTGGCTGATGTTTGGACTTGGTCAAGGCTAACTGTCTCACATACCAACTTGATGAGGCTGTTTGAAGATGCACCCCACATGATACCTTAGGGCAGGGGTGGCGAACACGCGGCTCGCGAGCCGCATGCGGCTCCCGGCCAAAATAAATGAGGCTCTTTGCCTCTTGTCATTATTTAGTATACTGTGGCTCGGATCGCGCGCTCCCTTTCGGAAGCTGGGGAGGTCCTTTGCAGGCAGCTAGAACGGGCCGCCTGCAAAGGACTTCCCCAGACTTGCTTTGAGGAGCACGGGGCGACTGAGGCTAGTTGTGAAGCCCCAAAGCCCCCACCGCCACCGGAAGAACTGCTGCCACCTCCTCCTCATCCTCCTCTAACAGGCAGCACTGCCGGATTTGCTGCCCGGCGCTGCGGCTGAGATGAAGCCGCCAAAGCTCCAGCCGGCATCTCCGCGCGTGGCAGTGGCACCTCCCCTCCGCTCGGAGCAGCTGAGCTCAGTCAGCGCTGGGTTACCCCTGCCCCCTCCTCCTCCTCCGCCGTGCTTTTGAGGAGCCAGTAGGAAGGTGGGGGGGGGGAGCAGGGGAAAAAAAGCCTCATGGCTCGTCAAAAGCACGGAGGAGGGGGAGGGGGCAGAGGTAACCCAGCGCTGAGCTCAGGAGCAAATCTGGTGATTCTGTTGGAGGAGGAGGAGGAGGAGGAGGAGGTAGCAGCAGTTATTCTGGTGGCAACTCGTACTCGTCGGCATCTTCAGCAGAAGCCCTGCCCACAATGAAGAAAGCAAAGATGGAGCAGATCCACGCAGATGACGTCGCTGCAACATGACTGGAGGAGGAATTCTGGGAGTTGAAGTCCACAAGTGTTAAAGCTGTCAGGTTTGAAGACCCCTGGGGTTTTTTTTCCCTAAAGGGTTAGGGGTGCAAGGGTCTTGTAACTTGACAGCTTTAAGAGTTGCGTGCTTCAAATGCCAGAGTTTCTGAGCCAACATTTTGGTTGCTAAGCAGGAGCGTTGTTAAGTGATACTGATATTATATAACACTTTGAATTAAGTGGGTACCTTGAAGAAACATAACTTTGACTTTCAAATAATACTGATTTCGTTGTTGTCTTAGGTGACATCTGTGAAAAAAATTCGGGTGCTCAGGCATGAAAATGTGCCGCTCAAACACTATACTTTTCTGCTCACATCGAAAAAAAATTAGAGGGAACATTGCTTCCGGGTCTGTTTTGGCAGGTCACTGCGTGGTGTGGCTCTCTGACTCTCACAGTTTAAAATTTTGGCTCTTTTTGTCGAACTTGTTCGTCACCCCTGCCTTAGGGAGTTGCAGATTGGACACTGGGTTGGGGAATTGGGGGGAGGGTGCTGGGTAAACGTTTGATATGTATATGTTCCCGCCTTTCTGGCTCAGATCTTGCTTTCCTTTTAGCTGCTTTCACTTCATATCTAGTAAAAATACTTTATCTCTATTAACATGGAGTTGAAGTTTTTCTTTCTTGGATATTGAAGGAGGCATGCCTGACACTAGCAGTTCGAAAGCAGGTAAAAGATGCAAGTAGAAAAATAGGAACCACATTTTGTGGGAAGGTAAAACTGTTCCGTGCACTTTAGGTGTTTAGTCATACCAGCATCTGACCACGGAGATGTTTTCTGATAGCTCTGGCTTTTCGGCTTTGAAACAGAGACGAGCACTGCCCCCTAGAGTCGGGAACGACTAGCACATATGTGCAAGGGGAACCTTTACCGTTACTTAATGTATAAAGAAATCTGTAGCCAACTATTTCAACTATCCAGTGCTGTGATACTTGCCTGCCTTTTTTCTGCAAAAGGAAAACATAAAATTATAAACCTGAAAGAACAATTTGCAAGCAGTGGATTTTCTTACTTAAATGCCACAGAGCAAATATGATTATCAAATCTAATTATCTGCTGCTTATACAGTCTTAAAAATCTGCACAACTAATGAATAACAGTCTTTGCACATTTAATTGGGTAAGAGAGGGAGGAGAGAGAGAGATGGAGTTCTCAGACAGTTTTATATGTCAACTAATTTTGCAGTTCTGATGATCGCAAAGGGAAAATTTATAAGTATGCATGCACTCACAGATAAGAACTTCTACCACCTTTCCCTGAAAATAAGAAGAACCTTACATGGAACTGAACTTTATATTCTATTCAGCTGTAAGTCTCAGCAATAGGTGTCTTTGATTGGATAAAATATTTTATTTATTTATTTTATTTTATCCTGCCTTTATTATTGTATATAAATCACTCAAGGTGACAAACATACCAAATATTTTCCCTCCTCTTATTTTCCTCGTAACCCTATGAGATGGCTTGGGCTGAGAAAGAATGACTGGCCCAAAGTCACTCAGCCAGTTTTCACGCTTAAGGCAGGGACTAGAACTCACAGTTGCCTTGTTTGCCTCTTGTAATCCTTTTAGATTTTGCAAGCCACTGTGGAGTAGGTTCTAAATTTCATATATTACATTTTACTCTCAACTTTTCTTTGAGGACCTTGTATTTCCTTTAACAAGCTTGTATGGTGGTTTAAATGAGAAACATTGATCCATGAATGCTCATCAAGTTTTATGGATGAAGAATAATCTGACTCTGAAATTTATTATTTGAACTCAACCTGCTACACAGGATGAGACATTAAAGCTGTAGCAAAGGGAGAGAACAGCAGTGTCCTCAGTATCTGTAGAAAATACCTTTATATGTCTATTCTTGAAATATTTGAGATTTTCTGTGTACCAGATCAGTGGTAGGTTGCCAATTTTTTACTACTGGTTCAGGAGTGCTTGTACAATGAGTGCTTGAACATCCAGTTGGGTGGGCGGAATCTTCCGCCACTGGTACTACCGGTTTGCCCAATCAGGACCGAACCGGGAGCAACCCACCTCTGCACTGGATGTATAAATATATTATCTTAATATTAATATTAGTCATGGTGAAAAATCAAGAGTCAGCAAAGCAGGAGCTACAGAAATTAGTAACTCTGATACTGAAGTTGTTAGCCATTATTTTATTCCAGTTTATGCTTTCTCAATCTAGCTGTAACCTTTTCTGCTCGTTTTCAACTCAAGCAGTAACCAATTAAGCCTTTCTATGATCAGCCAAGTGCTAGAGAGCAAATTGGGCAAAGCAGGTATAAATATTCTGGCATTTTTTAAAAAAAGATACTAGGAGTTTTCCTATATTCCTAAGCGTCTTGGAATCATTACACACTTTTTTTTAACCCCATTTCTGGTTTCACTGCTGTCAATGAAAAATTCTCCCTCATCCACATACACAAAGCTGTGACATGCAGCTTTGGAAAAATTCAGCTTATCCCTATTGCAAGCATAAGAGGCTTGGATGGCTCTGAACTGAAGCAAGAGCACTGTCCTTTTTCAAATGAAATTTTGATTTTCCTTGACTCATATCTGCCTCGTCTAAGTGATTAGCTTCCTATTTACTGCAGCGTTACATGGAAACCCAGACAGCACATCCAGTTTCCTTGTAATCTTGGGTGGCAAATGTGATGATAGATTTGTAAAACAGCCCAGTAACATGAAATGTCTTTTGAAGATGCAGAGCACTACTCACTGGTTGTAATTGACAACATAATGTGTTGTTCTGTTCCATGATAAAAGGCTGAAAGTTCACACATGTTCAGTCTGTTAAAACACTTTCAAGAAAAAGTGTATGATTAAAGCAAACAATCTGCTAGGCAGCCCCTGTTCACAGAGCTGTGTACAGCAGACAAATGAGGAGCTTTTCAAACTCAACATAGAAAATTGCCTTTGCATTAACTGGCTTATGGCAAGGTTACTTATGGCACATTTGCCTTTAGGACTCAGCAGGTCTATACTGCAAGATATTATGTCAACCATCTGCTGAACAAGCAGAGCGGATCTCAGAGCCTGTGTGTCCTGCTTGGCTTGCAAATTTACCCACTGTGACTAAATACACATGCATAGAACTGATGATTAAAAACAGCCAGATATGATAATTCTAGGGGAGAATTACCATTTTCAATTCCAGAATTAAAATGAAATGGTCTATGCCACACAAGTCATTTTAGCAAGACAAACTTTGAAAGATAAGCTCTTTCTTAAGACAGCTTGCAAATCTGAGCATCCCACAGAAATTACATAATCATTACTGTAACTAGGGTGTCATTTTATGCTTAGCTGGTAAGCCTATGAAAGTCCGTTCCTATCAAACTGCATTAGGAGAAACTGTTTCCTTTGCCTATTGTAATTTTTGTTTTGTTTTCTGTGCTCTTTTATCTTTTACACTGCTTCATGTTCCTTCATAATCCATCTTAGTCTGATGGCATTTTTGCACATTGCAATTCAGAAAATAGTGCAACAAGGGATATATATTCTTAGAATTCCTTTTACAAACATATGTAACCTAAGAAAAATACTTCTACAGCTTTCCCAGAATGAAATCACCTTCTGATGCCCAGGTAACATCTGCAAATCCAGCCTATGTTATGTCACTTTGCTTACATAATAGCAAAACCAGTTTTGTCTAGTGGTTAAGTCACCAGGCTAGAAAGCAGATGTAAGTTCAAGTCCCATGAAAGTCACTCAAGTGACTTAGGGCCAGTCACTCTCTCTCAGCCCAACCTACCTCACAGGGCTGTTGTTGTATAGGGCTCATAACTGCACAATGTGTACTCCTTAATGGAATTATATTTACATAGAGGGAAATATACACTGGGATACCTCAACACTCTGTCTTAGGACAGTACTCTTCAATATCTTCATAAATGATTTATGAAGGGGATAGAAGAGGAACTCATCAAATTTGCAGATCACACCAATGTGGCGGGAATAGCTAATACTGCAAAGATAGGCTTAAGATACAGAAGGATCTCAACAGACTTAAACACTGGGCCCTATTTACCAAAATGAAATTCAATGGTGAAAAGAGTAAGGTTCTACATTTAGACAACAAAAACGAAATGCACAGGTACAGTATAGGTGGTACCTTACTCAACAGTAGTAACTGTGAAAGGGATCTTGGAGTCCTAGTGAACAACCATTTAAATATGAGCCAGCAGTATGTAGCAGCTACCAAAAAAGCCAACACAGTTCTAGGCTGCATCAACAGAGGGATAAAATTAAGACCACTTGAAGTGTTAATACCACTTTATAATGCCTTGGTAAGGCCACGCTTGGAATACTGAATAATGCCTTGGTAAGGCCACACTTGGAATACTGCATCCAGTTTTGGTCACCACGATGTAGAAAAGATGTGGAGACTTTAGAAAGAGTGCAGAGAAGAGCAACAAAGATAATTAGGGGACTGGAGACTAAAACATATGAAGAACGGTTGCAAGAACTGGGCATGTCTAGTTTAATAGAAAGAAGGACTAGGGGAGACATGATAGCAGTGTTCCAATATCTCAGGGATTGCCACAAAGAAGAGGGAGTAAAACTATTTTCCAAGGCACCTGAGGGTAGAACAAGAAGCAATGGGTAGAAACTAATCAAGGAGAGAAGCAACTTAGAACTGAGAAACTTCCTGACAGTTAGAACAATTAATCAGTGAAACAGCTTGCCTACACAATGTGTACTCCTTAATGGAATTATATTTACATAGAGGGAAATATACACTGGGATACCTCAACACTCTGTCTTAGGACAGTACTCTTCAATATCTTCATAAATGATTTATGAAGGGGATAGAAGAGGAACTCATCAAATTTGCAGATCACACCAATAGCTAATACTGCAAAGATAGGCTTAAGATATAGAAGGATCTCAACAGACTTAAACACTGGGCCCTATTTACTAAAATAAAATTCAATGGTGAAAAAAGTAAGATTCTACATTCAGACAAGAAAAAACAAATGCACAGGTATGGAATAAGTGGCTCAAGAGTAATAACTGGGGGAGAGACCTAGTGGACAATCACTTAAATATGAGCCAGCAGTATGCTGCAGCTGCCAAAAAAGAAAGCGAAGTCCTAGGCTGCATTAACAGAGGGACACAATCAAGATCACATGAAGTGTTAGTACCACTTTATAATAATGCCTTGGTTAGTCCACCCTTGGAATATTGCATCCAGTTTTGGTTGTCACAATATTAAAAAAAGACCTTAAGACTCTAGAAAGAATGCAGAGAAAAACAACAAAGATGGCTAGGGGACAGGAAGCGTAAACATATAAAGAATGGTTCCAGGAATTGGGTGTATCTCGTTTAATAAAAATAAAGACTAAGGATGACATAATAGCAGTTCCAATATCTCAGGGGCTACCACAAAGAAGAGGGGATAACCAATATTTCAAAGATACCTGAAAGCAGAACAAACAGCAATGAATATAAACTACTCAAGAAGATATCCAACCTATAACTAAGGAGAACTTTCCTGATAATTAATACAATTAATTAGTGGAATGGCTTGCCTTCAGAAATTGTGGATGCTCCATTACTAGAGGTTTTAAGAAGAGACTGAACAATCATTTATGTGAAATGGTATAGGATCTTCTGCTTGAGCAAGGAGTTAAACTAGAAGATGTCCAAGGAACCCTCCAACTCTGTTGTTCTGTTGTTGTTGTGGGCACAATGGGAGGAAGGTGTGTTAGATACAATTGGTGGCTTGAGGTTTTTTTTAAATAATAAATGTGGGATACACAGACAAACAAACAAATATTTGAAGCCTCTTGTTATAAGATAAATACATGGATTCTAAACTGTAGAGATCATTACACAAAGAAGGTTAAATCTTTACTTCCCCAGGTATTTTATTCCCCAGAATGGTCCTTTTCTTTTGCTGATGGTCCTGATCTTCTTTAGGATCCACATGCTTGTAGTACTTCTGCTGGAGAAATACAGTAGGTGGGGATCAATGTCAGGAAAGTCTTTCCTAGGTTCAGTTATGGCATTATCTTGAACAGAACATGTTGAAGATGGTCCATTTTTCATTTGTTTAATTGCACCGGGAATATGCAATTTGTCCTACATTGGGATATCCTTGAAGACCATTGTAGCTGTCCTAAAAGCAGATGCTCATGTACTTATTGGACAATCATGGCATTGGCATATAACATCTTTGTTATGGGAGCTGCCCTAGTTACTAGATTGCTCCAAAGTACATTTCAAGATGTTGTTTGTTGCGTACTGAATCCTTACTGACTTGGAGCTTGAATGTCATACTGCCCACCCAATATGGATAAAGAGATAAAGCCCACTGAAGATCATGTCCCAACAGGGGATACAATAGGAAGGTCCACAGAGGTCGGCATTCTCCATGGCAAGTTTAATCTCCAGTGAACACTTAAGGAGAAAGAAAAAGGATGGATGGTGGGCAGGAAGGGGGTGCAGAAGCTATGGCAAGAGTCTTTAACACTATGTGAAACATGGTACTGGCTCTTTTATGCACTTTTAATTTGTTGTCCTGTGGGTTTCTCTGTACCTCCAACTATGGAAGAAACATTTGCCCTGGTGGTGAGACTTCTCTTAGATTAAGGTTCTAGATTAATCATATCACAAATCTGGCAAATCTGGAATACCATTTCATGGTAATCTAGTCTGAAAAAAAGAGGCTATAATACATTGTCTTCTAAAAGAATACACAGAAACGAAATAGGGAAAAATATGTTGCTTTGGAATTAGACGCTCAACTATTAATTTTCATTAAGGCTGGATATATCCTTTGCAGTGAAGTAGCTGTGCATACGCATGTGGAGACTACAAGAAACAGCACCCAAGAAAAATATATCATTATAGTAATGATAAATAAAGAGATCCGATGCCTCCCCAGCTATTTCTGTGAAACAATTTGTGCAGCTTTAGCTTTCACAACAGTTTTTTGTCTTTTTTCTATGTAATAAGGTTTATTCTTAAGTGCAGGAAAAATGTAGAAGAAAAAGACAGAACAGCAATGAAAAAAAATAGATGATTACAAAAGGAAAGTTGTGACATTTTGCTGCTCAGTAAAACAGCATGAATTTAGCAGCAGTGTTGCAGAATAAACCCCTCACCTTAAAGTACTTTCCTTCATAAGATTATTAAATAAAATAAACCACCTATTAGCATTCCTAATGCAAACAAAAGAAAAAGACATAATTAGTACAACTAAATAATTAATTAATTCCTCTAGTATTTTTTTTTTACCAAAATAAAAGTAGGCAATAAAAGTCCTATATCATTCATGGAAAATGTAGCATCTAGAAGTAAATAGAAACTATATCTACATTTCTATAGGTTCTTTGGTAATCACTAATAAAATGATTCATGATTCTAAACGTTTAGATTTTCAATTTGTGACTTTAATGTTATGTATGATTTAAAATACCAGCAACTTTTCTATTTCTTGACTTTAGTGCATCCAAAAAATATGAAGGACTTACTACAAAGGAGCTTGTAATGTGACATATGCTATATAACATTAGAATGACTTCACATCTGTTTGTGATTATTTTGCTGCTGCTTTCCCCTCCTCCACATTTCCTGCTTTCTTGTATCTTTTTATGACATATTAGGTCTTGTAAATATTTGCATTCTTCTTGTGTTTCACACTCGTATCTCCAATACAGATCTAAATCTCAGAGATTATGGAAGACCATAAACTACCGGACAGCTTTCTGGACAGGAACTAAATTAATATGGAAGAGTATATGTGCATGATTGTCTGTCTGTCTGTCTGTCCGTCTGTCTTGTCTATCCACCCACCCACCCACCCATCCACACATCCATCCATCCATCCATCCATCTCACTTTTTAAACTTTTAAAAGTAATTTTATTGCATCAATTTTCTCCCAGGTCTAGAACCAAGGGCTAGTACAAAATAGTAATGTATGCTTGGTCACATATCTATTGGACAAATGCGTAATGAAAAATACCCAATTACAAGCAAAGGCTACATCCACATGCTATTATGGCAAAATTGCTTTGGAATGCACCCTTCCCCCAGGGGTGGATTGCTGCTAGCATTACTGCCGGTTCAGCGCACATGCTTTGCTCACACGCACGCCAAACATGCGCTCTGAGCATGTGCGCATTTGTATCTAAAATTGGCTGTGCATGCACAAAATGTCAAAAAAGAAAAAAATATATATTTCTGCAATGAAAATTGTCCTGCACAGAACCAAAAATCAAGATGGTATTGCCGAGGCAGAACCAGTTCGGGAGCGTGGTAACCCTGGGTCGCTATCGGTTCCAGCGATCCAAGCCGCCAAGTTACTACTTATTTGGCTGAACCGGTCCAAACCGATAGGAATGGTTCCCTCTTTTAGCCATCTAGAATTGATAAAGGGCTGGCTTTCCCACCAGGCATTGAGATAGGGTGAATTTGGAGCCCAAGGAATATGTGGCTTGATGGAATGGAGATTCAAGTGTGCAGTTTTAATGTCTTTGGTTTATTATTGCTGTAAACCATGTGAATCATATCTAAACATGGCCAACCATATAAGCCACACAAGCACGCATGCGCGCACACACACACACACACAGAGAGAAATTATATTAATACTTTTTTCTGTTTACAATATAAAAAGTTAGGTAAAGCTTTCATAAGGCGGAACCGGAAAATACTAGATGGTTCCGCCCCAGGCGCCTGATGGAACCAGAGAGGTTCCAGATGGAGCTTGGGCCACCTTCTGCGGCCCTGACCCGCCCTCGGGTAGAGGACCTGGTGGTCGCATGGAACAATGCGACTACCGGGGCCTTGAACCGGGTGGCGCCTTTGCGGCCTCTGCGGCGGCAACGCTCCACCCTGGCCCCTTGGTTTACCGAGGAGCTAAGGGTGATGAAGCGCCGCAAGAGATGCCTAGAGAGTCGTTGGAGATCCTCTCGTTCCGAATTTGACCGGACACAGGTACAAGCCCATTTAAGGACGTACCTTGTGGCATTGAGAGTGGCCAAACGTCAATATTGTGCCACTCTCATTGCATCCGCAGAGAACCGCCCTGCCGCCCTGTTTCGGGTGTCCCGCTCCCTCTTATTTCAGAGGCCGCGGGAGGCCCCTTTACAGGGTAGAGCAGAGGAATTTGGGAAATATCTGCAGGATAAAATCGCTCAAATCCGGAAGGATTGGGTCCATTCCAGTGGTCCTGTAGAGGCGTCCGTGGCGAGTCTTGAGAGACCTATCTGGGAGGAGTTTGACTTGGTTGCCATCGAGGATTTGGACAGAGTGCGTGGACGACTGCGACCCACCACATGTTTATTGGACCCGTGTCCCTCCTGGCTTGTACTGGCATCCTGGGAGGTTACACGTGACTGGCTCCTGGGCCTAGTGAACGCTTCGTTGGGTGAGGGGTCCCTTCCAGCCGCCTTGAAAGAGGCGGTGGTGAGACCCTTGCTCAAGAAGCCTTCCCTGGACCCTACGGAGCTGGCCAATTATCGTCCTGTCTCCAACCTTCCCTTTCTGGCGAAGGTTGTAGAGAGTGTGGTGGCTTATCAGTTTCCACGACATCTGGAGGAAAATGATTATCTAGACCCGCGCCAGTCCGGCTTCTGCCCTGGGCACAGCACGGAGACGGCCTTGGTTGCGTTGGTGGATGATCTCTGGAGGGCCAGAGATAGGGGTTGTTCCTCTATTCTGGTCCTATTAGACCTCTCGGCGGCTTTTGATACCATCGACCATGGTATCTTGTTGCGCCGACCGGAGGGGTTGGGGGTCGGGGGCACCGTTTTACGGTGGTTCGGCTCCTACCTTTCCGGCCGGACGCAACGTGTGTTGACAGGGGAGCAGAGGTCGACTCTGTGCCCCCTTACCTGTGGGGTGCCACAGGGGTCGGTCCTCTCGCCGCTCCTGTTCAACACATATATGAAGCCGCTGGGTGAGATCATCCGTGGTTTCGGGGTGGGATACCATCTGTACGCTGATGATACTCAGCTGTACATTTCCCCCCCGAACCACCCCAACGAGGCCGTCGAAATGATGTCCCGGTGTGTGGAAGCCGTATGGGTCTGGATGGATGACAACCGACTCAAGCTCAACCCCTCCAAGAGGGAGTGGCTGTGGGTTCCGGCCCCCCGGTTCAACCAGTTAATTCCATCTCTGGCCATCGGGGGCGTTCAACTTGCCCCGGTGGAGCGGGCGCGCAATTTGGGCGTCCTCCTTGATGCTCGGCTGTCCATGGATGACCATGTGACAGCCGTGGCAAGGGGGGCGTTCCACCAGGTTCGCCTGGGGCGCCAATTGCGCCCCCTATTGGACCGGGATGCCTTGCGCACAGTCACTCATGCGCTGGTGACGTCTCGCCTGGACTACTGTAACGCTCTATACATGGGGCTTCCCTTGAAATGCACTCGTAGACTACAGTTGGTCCAGAACGCGGCCGCGCGGGTAATTATGGGGAGTACAAGGTACTCCCATGTGACACCTTTCCTGCGCGAGCTGCACTGGCTCCTTGTGGTCTACCGGGTGCGTTTCAAGGTCTTGATAACGATCTTTAAAGCGCTCCATGGCTCAGGACCTAGCTACTTGCGGGATCGTATCCTGCCCCATACATCCCTGCGACCAATTCGCTCGCACAGAGAGGGACTCCTCCAGGTGCCGTCCACCAGACAATGTCGGGGGGCGGCGTCTAGGAGTAGAGCCTTCTCTGTTGCGGGCCCAGCCCTGTGGAATGACCTTCCCCCGGATATTAGGACTACCTCTGACCTCCACGCCTTCCGGATAAAGCTCAAGACGCACCTATTTCAAGTAGCTGGCCTGGCTCAACCATAGTTCGTTCACACTGCTCCTGACGGGTTTTTTAATTTTTGTGACTTTTAGACTTTTATTAGGGGATTTTAAACTATGTTTTAACTGTCTTTTCTTATCTTCATACCTCCTCCATGTACGCGTGTTCGTTTATTCTGTGTGTGTATTGTCCATATTGTTTTTTATGTGTTTTATTGTACGCCGCCCCGAGTCCTTCAGGAGAGGGTGCGGCTAAGAAATAAATTTATTATTATTATTATTATAATATAAAAGAAAATTGGAAAGTGACTTGACACTTAAAAACAAGAACATTATATATAATTGGTCTGGTTGAGGAGCCATGCAATGCCATGGTGGTGCAGGGCATAAGACAACAGGAATCTTCAGCACCTTGGACAGATCCATGGAAAAGAAACTGGTTGACATTGACTTATGAAAAAATGTTGTCTCAGCAACACACCACAGCCTTCAAAAATGTTTTTCCAATTCTGACTGATTTGAGATTGTGATTTATTCTACTCCTTTTGAGGAGCAGTCTGCTTTTCATTGGGCGATTAACTGATCCTGTAGTTGGTGGTTTTTGATGTTAAGGACTATATGGAGATGCTATGTGATTCTGACATACCTGGAGTAGTGCAGGATGTCTTACTCTTCTGAGCATTAAATAAAACCAAAGCATTTTAACCTTGTGATATTACTAAATGTAACATCTGCTTTTAAAGCACTGCATTTTTCTGAAAGGAAATATAATTCAACTTTCAAATTATACAATTTTCTAAAAATATGATTGTAGACATATGATATTTTTCTCCTGTGATCTACTGTATTTTTTATGAAAGGCAAGTTACAGGTTTATGGAATTCTGTTATACATAATGTTCAACAGAAAACAACATTGTTTTTCTCAACCCATTCTTATTCAATTTAAAAACCATAAAAATATTTTTAAAAACCATGTATAATTACAAAATGGGCAAAGACATGTGTAATTGCGCTGTATTTGATATGACTCTAATTGTTTGAGTATTCTACAGTCTTACTGGCTTGATACAGTCCAGTGAATCCAAGGAAATGACTTTTACATTAGAATGTATCATTTAGTTACATCAGGATCTGCAAGAAACTGTGTATGGAAGCTACTGTTTGGGCTATATACAGATGGCCACTGAAATAATGTAGGTAACTATTATTGATATAGATGACCCAGTATAAAGTTGCATTCAAACATTCCTGGGCAAAGGCAAGAGCTGTGGCAAGATAGAAAATAAAACCCAGTGCTAAACTGGGAATCATGGCCACACTTTTGAACCTCCTTGACTGAACTGAATAACACAAAATGCTTGCTTACCTTATAGAGGTGTCATGCAGCTTCAGGGAGGAAGCAATGTGTACCCTGGGGGGAAAAAAGAACAGGCTTGAGATGAATAACCTCCTATTCTTCCTAATTTAAAATAACGTTACTGTCATTAAATAGCCAATAGTGAAGAAAAAAAACCTGGTTATTTCAAAGACAAGTTCAAGTTGCCTTTACATGCTATCATTGCAAATATAGATTTCACAGAAAGTCTCTTGGACCCACTATTTCAGTTCCACCAGAGTGAAGAGATATTGAGTGGAGCTGTTTCTGCTGAAGGCAAATGGGAGGAGAGAACATTTGTCCATCCACTTTCCTCCTTTTCATTCTGCTACAGAAGATACCTCAACCCTACAAATCATGTTTTGTAGTGGAACTGCTGGTGATTAGAAATACTTTTCTATTCAGCATCAGAATGCTCTGCTGGATCAGAAGCCTTTTATGAACTGAAAGGGTACTTTATTCTGCGGGGACATAGATTCTGAACCAAACACTGCATTTGCTGCTTAAATGCAAATGGTGTTTGGAGTGATGACATTCCCAAGGAGAATTAGTGAATGGGAAGCTGTAGTGTTAGCCTTTGGCTGACCAACTAGCTCTTTCCTTTAAGCCAGGAATACCTTCTTTTTGACTGGGGCCTATTTTGCTGCCTTGATCTTTTCATAGCCAAGAGCTATAACCAAGAAGACAGAATTTAAGCATAAGGGCATCACTGGAAGATCTGATGCTGGACTTTCTCCATTTCGTGGGCATTGGAAGCAGTGGTGGGATTCATTTTTTTTTACTACCAGTTCTGTGGGCGCGGCATGGTACAGCTTGGTGAGCATATCTTGGTGGAAGTGGCAGGGGAAGGATACTGTAAAATCTCCCTTCCCACCCCACTCCAGGGGAAGGTTACTGCAAAATAGCCATTCCCTCCCGATCAACGGGAACTCGGGAGGCCGAGAATAGATAGGGGCTGGGCCAGTCAGAGGTGAAATTTACCCTTTCTCCAAACTACTCAAAATTTCTGCTACCATTTCTCCAGAACTGATCAGAACCTGCTGAATACCACCTCTGATAGGAGGGATTTATGGAACATAGAACACATTTAAAGCATAATATACCCATTTCCCTCCACTTTCTGACATTCTCTGGCAACTGATAATGGATTGATTACATTTTGTCCATATATGCTTTAACCTTCCTTCGGTTATTTTATTCTTAATCTTAAAAAAGATCTCATAAAAATTACCCTTCTTCCTCACTGACTAGTCGCAAGAAGGGCATAGGAGCTTCCTATATCTTGCATAAAAGAGAAACTTCATGGACATGGCATTTTCTTCGAAATCTTATGAAATCGTTCGCCAATGCCTTTCTGGGCTTCCTGTGGCGGGTTGAAATTTCTTGGTGGACTTCCATACAAATACTAACCAGTTTTGACTTTACTTTGCATTTTGAAATCAGCCAAGCTGTCATCTAGCTCAGGGTTTTCTAATCTCAGCAACTTTACAATGTGTGAAGCCCCCTCTGGGGAATAAGCCCACAAATCTTAAACTTGCTGAGTTTCAGAAACACTGAGCTAGCTGGCAAAATGTATGTTCCCAAGCTACGTTTTAAATCTTTTTAATCAAATAATAATATATTTAAGGACATTCTTAGTCAAACTGTTATAAACTTTATAAAATATATTGTTCCTTTGGCCCATATCATATACCCCTGCAGAACCTAATTAGTTTCAATGAACATTTCTAGTCCTATTTGCATTCTAAATTCCAGCTTGAGTGTTTTAATAATCAGAAAAATGAATCTATGTGAATGACTAATTGGACTGTTTGACTATTTCTGGAACATTTATCTTGACTTTGCAGAAATTTACATGATTATTTTTAATACTAAATCTTACAGATGTTCTCTGAAAATAATGTAGCTTAACAATGATTAAAAGTTCCCTTTCTGGGTCAGGAAGACAGTGGTTAAAAGCAGAAAGAGAGGAGTGGTTTGCAATCTGGAAATCAGATATATGTTCTGTAACTATTCATGAAAGACATAACTGGGGTGTGTCCAAATGTTTTCAGTTTATACAGACATAGATCTTCTCACCACTTCCCTCCCACTCCTAAGAACATATGAAAGAAAAAACGATTACATGTCAGTGGTTTTCTTTTATAGAAAACAGTGAGTCTTTCTTTAACACAAAATTGAGATTAGACAAAACACAGATCTTAGAAGCAATATTTTCTACATGGGCCCATATGAGTTTCTATTTTTTTTTTTTGACCAAAGGACTGAATTTAATTCTGTCAAAACTTCATGGGCTAATTTCATGGAGCAAAGAAAAAACATTGAAAAAGTTTTTTTTCTTACTTTATGTATAAGAGACATTTTAATTATTGCTATCAGTGCTTGAGTTTGCAGAAAATCTTACCATTAAATTTGAACTTCTGTTATGTGAAGAAATATCTGGAACAGAAGATAGCAAATCTTCGGTTGCAGATATGTCTTCACATAACAGAAGTTCAAGCACAAATCAACATACTGTTTCCAATTATTTTACCCATTCAGCTTTTGATACAGTGAAGACAGATTGTAATTTAGTTAAAATGAGGGAAACAAACCATTTTATAATTTATTCCACCAGCAGTAGTTAAACATTCTGGTTTAACATTATGTCAGAATGTCATATAGTGACCATTAGTCAACCCAACAATATATTACTTAAAATGTATGCGACTATAGATTATAATGTATTGTTTCTTTAAAAAAAAATCGGTTTGGTCTTTTTGGAAATGGGTTTAATCTTTTTTTAAAAAAAACTTTTGTGATGTGTGTTTTTAATGTTGTACGCCGCCCTGAGTCCTTTTGGAGAAGGGCGGCATATAAATCCAAATAAACCTAAACCTAAACAAAACTATTTAATTTAGTAGGGCAAAAAATCCTTTAGGTTAAACTCCTTTAGATTTTTAGTATTGCCAAAATTATTTGGAAATAGTTTAGAATACGGTATATTGTATGGCAGTGATCATGGTGTGTGTGTGCGTGTGTGTGTGCAGAGGTGGGCTGCTACAGGTTCGCCTGGATTCAGGAAAACCCATAGCTAATGTTATGGCCGGTTCGGACAACCTCCAAATCCCATCCCTGGCTGGCCCCACCCACCCTTCTCCTGCCCTCCCCTCCAGGAGTCTCCATGTGGCCCATTTTGGATGCGAGGTAAATGCAGGGCCCATGCGGAGGCTTGGGGAGGGATAGAAATGGGCGTCCCAGAAGGCCTCCGGAGCCCAGAGGAGGCAGTTTTCGCCCTCCCAGAGGCTCAAGGAAAGCCTCCGGACCCTGGGTAAGGCAAAAACAGCCCCCCCTTTGTGGTGCAGGAGGGTCCACCATGGCCACGCCCACCCAGCAACTGGGCAGAGAACCCGTTGCTGAAATTTTTGAAGCACACCCCTGTGAGTGAGTGCGTGTGTGTGTGTGTGTGTATGAACATTTGTGTGCGCCCACACAAAACCATGATGTGTACACTTAGTCAACTTTTGCTTTGATGAAGAAAGAAATCTGATGTGGTACAAAGCAGTTTCATTTTCATTTACCTGCAAATCTAACTATGGCCCATTCCCTATATTATTTAATTAATGAATTTGCTACTGCCTACAGACTTACTAGGAAACTTCAGATATTCATAACTCTCCAGCCAAGGAAATTTTGTATTAAGTGTATTTTCCGTATGTTTCCCACATTCATAATTTTGCAAAGGCTGTGTAAAGATTCCCCCCCCCCCAGCCTTTTCCCCATTTGCATTGCTGATTGCTGAAGCCTGATAAATCAACAGGAGGACATCTGTGCAAGCAGGTCTCTGAACCATGAACCAATCCTGCCACCTGGCAAAATCTTCTTTGTTCCTTCCTACTGTCACTTTCCCCCTTCCTTATTTTTTTTCCTTAAGTGAAAACACCTAAACTAGAAGTTTCCCATTTTTGTACTCCTGTATTTAGAAGCTCTTTCTCTCTATCTCTCCCCACCCCCCTGTGGAGGGTAAGCTACTTTCCATCACATTGAAGCCTGCACTGCCAATTAAAACAGCCCAGCCAAGAAAGGTTATTCTTTCACTCTCATTCCTTTTCTTCCTCCTTCCCCCACAACCATAAATGCTAAATGGAACATTCTTTCTTGATTCTTCTCACCAGCAATTAAGAATTGACTAGAGGAAGATTTTTTTTTAATCGTTATCTAACAATCCACCTAAAAATATAACAGCAAAGAAAACTTAAATGTCTCCTGTTAAAAAGGGTAAGCTCAAAGCAATTGGTAACGAAATGCAAAATGATTCCTTCATGTAGCTAAAAGTGTAATTATTGGTTTCCTAATCTTGACAGCTAAATGCAGCTGGTCAGGTCACTTTTGAATGAGACAAGCAAGGACTGCTGTTGTCAAGCAGCAGCACGTTTCCAGTGCCTCACATATAACCTAGCGTGTTTTGCTACTTAGAGCAGTTGTTCCCTATGGATTAAGACATAACAGAAGCCCAAAGAAACTCTGAGCCTCTTGAGATCAGAACTGTTAGCAGATCCACAAACAGCAGATGAAGGTTCTCCAGAATGAAGGGATGCAGGTGTTTAACCGGATGCCATGCAGATAGTTTTCTAGTCCCACCTCACCTTTCAAGTATTGGAAGTCAGATTCCTGGCCACTTACACTTCCTCCCCAAACTTGCAAAAGTTAAATAAGTAAACAAGTATCCAACCCCCCCACCCACAAATATTAGGAAATACTCAACATAATAATACATTCACGATTGTAGGTTACAGCTGCAATTAAAAATAGCTGGAAGACATGTTTTTGTTTAAAAAAAAAACCTAAATCTTTTAAGGAAACATATAGAGACATTAGCAAGGGATAATTGTAAGAGAAATGGAAAACAAATCTAAAGTAAAAAGTTTGTGATGTATTAAGTAGTCAATTTTTAAGAAAAATTATTTCCTAATATTCAGAAAATTGCTTTATTGCTGTCATTAACCAGCACAACCTAATACGGAATAATACTTCCCAAATTTTACTCTTATGTTAATAGAAATAATATTTTACTACATCATTCAGTATAGCATCTATTACAAAAAGACATCAAAAAGAAAGAAACTCAGTGAAAAGCCGGTAATCCTGCAGACTGGTTCTAAATTAATGCATTTCAATTAACAAAATCTTCAAACCCACAACATATAAACATAAGCTATTTGGGATAATGCTACAAATGTAGGAACCTGGTTAGTCTTTTTTCCCCTCACATATACTTACCCCATTTAAATGTTAATTCAGTCAATATGGGCACAGTGAAGAGGCATGCATTCCAAACATAAATGATTCTCACAATCCCAAATAAATTAAGTTAGTCTCACAATGCTCAATGTTTAGTGGCTTCAAGCAAGCAACATGCAAACTTAGAAAGAATTACCTTCAGTCTAAAACTCCTCTTTATGTAGAACTGCACAGACTTCAAAGCAGAAACAATGCACCCCATAAACTCTGCCTCCTACATATATAGCAACATGTTAAAAAGTCATTTCTAATTGATCCAGTTCTTTGAATTATCAGATTCTTGCCTGCTCTGATACTTTCTGAGTCTATATGCACAGCAACAGATCACTACCTAATTTGGCTGCCAAGCCTATTACACTGAACAGACAATGCCTTCTCTGTCAGAACAGAGAATGAATAGTATCACAAGGACACTCCTCTCATGTACAGATCTGAACTTCTTTCTCCTCCTCCTTTCAAAGCAATCTAAGTAGGGTGAGAACGGATGGGGAAAAAAATCACGGATATCTGTATTACGATGCTCCCCATTCCTCAAAGGAAATAATAATTATTAAAAGAGCAGTAAGATGATACCGTTCTTTTTTTAAAAAAAAACACCTCACAAACCCAGATGTACAGATGGAAAGTATCTTGTAGCCTCCTATTTTTATGCCAAGTGACTGAATGTAAAAAGAAAACATCTGGAATAACCATTATGAAGTCTAGAAAGTTTGTGCAAAAAGACAGGCATGAAGAACATTGAGTTGGAATCATCTAAATGTGGACACATATGTCTCTGTTCTCTGTTTTGAAATGGATTTGGAGATATAGCGTTTGTCTTTTATATGAAAAAGCAAGAGTTTCAAGTAAGATTTTAGTTAAGAAAGTAGATAAATCTTTGCAATGACAGGAGATTTCTTTCCTCCTATGGCAGCAATGAGAATTCTCTTCAGTAAACATTTCTGGAGATGCAATATATTGCATAAACATCTTTCATACATTGCCCTAGCTCAAAATACATGATTAAAGGTTAAAGTATTCCTTTGATAGCTGTGTTTTAATACAGTTGTTCAAGTATGACTCCAGACAGTATTAAAAAGATGTTGATGTTAGTTTGAACTACAGTACTGTAGATGAAATATTTTATATAGTCATTGCTGTTATTGTTATTTTCATTTCTCCCACTATGTACATTTTATGAAGAATTTCTCTATGGTATAATGTGCATTTTGAACATACATACAGTATCTCACATAGACTAATGATAATATTCAATATATTTGTGTTTGAATTTCCAATTTTAATGCATTGTTTGTTGTCAGGAAAATTGCATTATAAAATTCTGAGTAGGGTAAATACAAGTTAAGTTTGATTTATATTGATCGAGAAAATATGAAGCTGACAAATGATCAAATATGAATATAATGAAATTCTTTTACATTCCTAATCTGAAAGCAGTTGTATCTAATGACTCCTGGGCCTTCTGTTTTATTCTCCTACTGCCTGAGGCAATTTAGAGCTGCCAAATGTGCAGACAAACAGAGAGTGCCTGTTTGCCATCCTCTTTCATTTGAGAGTTTCTCAGGGCATTTGACAGGTCACTGCTGGAGAGAGAACATTAGATCAGATGGCCCTTTGGCTGGAATTAGGACTCTCACAGGAAGTCTTCCAAAATTTCAAGTTTTCATCTTAGCCAATGATGTAGATTTACATTACACATTTACATGGGTAATAAATCAGAAAGAAACAGTCTTCAACTTTTCATGTGCATTTATTTATAACAACTTTCTAAACATCCGAGACAACTAACCTTGCAGAGTTGAGACAATCTTCTGATGAATAGGGTCCATGCAGCAATTATGTTTGACACATTTTTTAAATACCAGCTCCATGACGATTATAAGAGCAGTGAATTCATTCAATGAATTTCTAATTCTTCCAAGATACAACTTAGTTCTACTTCTGCTTATTATAGCACTTGTTCTCCCAAGTGGATAGTAAAAGGAAATCGCACATACATCTTACAGATATTTGGAAAACATTTACTGCTCAAGGCCAATTTGTTCATTAATTTGTAAAAGTATCAAATAACATTTAAGTAATGTAGAATTCTTGCACTCAAATGTAACTCACGGAATTAATTAATGTTATTTTGAAGCTATTGCATACAATATTCTTTCATATTATTTATGAGAAATTTTTTTGATGAAAAATAAAAAGAACCTGAGTTTAAAATTGGGAAAATCAATTGCTTCAACAGAGGATTCAAGAAACAGATGTGTTCAGAAGATTCTCCTGTCTCATAAGAAAAATTTCAAGGAAATTCCTGCCAACAAATGTTGATTTTCCTTCTCACCTGCTATAAAAATCTGCTCGTGGGCCCTCCAAAACAGTGGGAGAAGATTGAAAGAAAGAATTGAAAAAGCCACTCTCCCTTCTTCCATCCAGTTAATATTGCATCAAATCAAAAATTTTCCATTGATGGAAGTGCCTTCCCATTTGCATAAAAAAAGTTTAGGATTTAATCTACTGAAAACATATATAAAGGTGAATATACATGTTCCAGGATAATGTTGCAGGATCCAGAGTAAATCCTGAAGTTATACAATTGGCTGAATTGTATATTTGAGAGCTGAATTCAGACACAATCAGAGCAAGAATATCCCTTTATGTTGTGACAACAATGGAGATGAAAAATATTTCAAGTTTAGAAAAAAAAATCCCTTAGAACCCAGTTCACTTTTTTTTAAAAAACCACACTTTTGTTGCCTAAAATGTCCTGGTGTGCTTATTGCACAAGGGGGAAAAGGACAACAGTGTTCTTGCACTCTACTGGAGTTATTTCCATACTCAGTTACAATATCCTCATATTGTAGCCTTGGAATACTTGCTTGCTATTTGCTGGGAGAAATAAGAAATAGCCTTGGTGAATCTAATGAGATTCTTCTTACATGAATAAGAAACACTTTTTCCAAACCAATTAATTATTGAGTACGAAGCATCTTAAAGTACCTACATTGAGGCTTGAGCTAATTCTTTCTGAATCTATTCATTGGATTGTGCAGTGATCAATGGATTCATATACACTGAAATAAATAAAGGTGATAAAAATAAATGTACAGCTTTTAGAAATAATTAACTGTGAAGACTGGAAAGAATTATTCAATATTAGACAGGGACTACAGGTGTACTTTGCCATTTCAAGTGTACTGTTTGTGTCACATATAAGAAGGAGTGGCACTATTCAGATTAAGCATTTAGGAGGGTTTTTTCATGGGGGTATTTTCCTTTTTGTACTTTCTTCTGTTATGTTAGTGATTTCGAATCACATTTAAATGAATATGACTTCAAAAATATAAAAGCCAACTCATTTACAATGATGGCATGACTAAATAATAAAAACTCCCTGGACATAATTTAAATTATGCAGAATATTTCCTAGGGTAAATAAATTTGCTAAGACTTTAAGACACAAGGGAATGGTAATAACAATGCTTTTCTGACATGCCATATATGATTAGAAAGAATGTCAAGTAGCATGCCAAATCACTGGATGTCAGTATAATGGAAAACTTTGAAATTAAATATTAATAGAACCAGAAATGTATTCATTCACCAGAAAGAGATGCCAGGAATTGTACATTACCAGATAATTAATCCTAAAACTAATCCCAAAATTTGAATCCTAAAATTTTGAATATCAATACAAGGCACATTAAAAAATGTTGCTTTTTGATTTGCTTTTATAGTTTCAGACACAATAATGTTAGAATGAATGATGATTTTGATGAGAAATTATTCAGAAAAAATGGTTTTGAAGTACTTATAGTTATGTGTGAAAGTATGGATTTCGCTAAGTTTGGCTAGCAGAAATTTTGTTCATGCTCAAAAAACTCCCTTTGCTCAGAGGTCAATCTATAAGGAACATGTTACTAAGATATAGATATAGTAACAGCCAAATGTGTTTGATTTATATAGTCATGTTCTTCTTCTGTCTACTTATGTTTTGTGTTGACATTTTGTCATCTGGAAAGAAAGGTGTATACAAGATGCATGTAAGTAAAATTGGGACCAGGAACTTAGCTGTTAGAGGATCATGAATCTGGATTAACAGAGTTGTAGACCTCTCCCTCAGTTCCCTTCATGGTCTTCCATCTTTAATGTACATCCCTAGAGCTACCTACTATTTTGAAAGTGTCAAAAGCTTATTTCATTTTAAATTAAGCAATATTATACTGCTCATTTTTAAATGTTGTGTTCCACTGTTCCTTACACTACTTACTACCCTTAGTAGCAGTAGAGATAACGTCAGTGGCTCCATTACAATGATAAAGTTATTTCCCAACTCTAAAATTCCTTTTTTGAAAGCAGTTGACCACTGAACATTTAGATACCGTTTTCTAGCTGGAAATAGTTCATCATTTTCACATAAGATTTTTTTACTTGCTATAAAAGAACTACACTTGAATTACAAGGTTGTTAATGAAGATATGATGGGGTAAGAAAGAAATGAACATCACAGTTGGAGACATAATGTCCCATTTTTTAGCTGATTAATGAAACATTAACATTAGTCTACAGATAAAGAGATTCTCTTTGAATCATTCTATAATTTTCTTATTACTTTTCCAAAGTACATTTTTCTGAGCAACTCATCTGTTTCAGGAAATCAGCATGCAGGAGACATAACAAAAAACATTGCAGCCCTTTAGGCTGGGGTGTGATAAAACATTTGTTACAGATACCTTGAAAATATTACCTTCTTCTTTCTATATAGCCACTGTCCACCTACGTATGAGCTTTATAACAAATTTGTTGAAGATTCTCCTGCCATTAACTATTACCCTAACAAATTATATTTTTATTAAACATACATGTCTTCACCATGTAAAATATACTTCCAGAAATGCAACTACTTAAAATGCATTTGAATTTCAGAAGCTTAATTTAGATAGCAAGGATTGAAAAAACAAAAACCAGCTCATGGAATAAGACATTCAGAAGTACGCAGATTTAAAAAAAATATTTGTCCAGCTTTAAATGAAGAAAAGCAATTTCCAGGAAAAAATTAACACTTTCTTTCAATTGAAAATAACTGTGATAAATTGCCAGTATGGGCAGAATCTCATTTAGTTTAGTACAACATGAATATCACTTACTACATTTCCAATTGTAATGGGCAAATTGTTGACTAATGTCCAATGTTGAATCTTTCAGCAGAGGTTTCCAGTGAAGAACTTAACAGCTTTTACCCAAACTTCCCTCTGGCAGGACATGTATAAAACAAGTCTTCTTTCATTAATAAAAGCCGAGTGCCTTTTATTTCTGTTGTTGTTCTGCTTTCTCTGATCATTCTTTTTTATCTAGTTGTTGTTTGTACATACTAGTCCTGACTCATTAAGTTCAATGGGCTCTGAATGTTGATCATATGACTATGGGGATGTTGCAACAGTTGTAAGTGTGAAAAATGGTCATAAGTCACTTTTTTCAGTGCCGTTATAACTTTGAATGGTCACTAAATGGACTGTTGTAATTCAAGGACTACCTGTATTGAGTATAAACAGTCAAAATAAAAATTTCCTTGAGCCAATGAAGAGATAAAACAGGAGGTAATCCTACTTTTTATTAGGTTAAAAGTAGCATACAATACAATACAATACAATAGCAGAGTTGGAAGGGACCTTGGAGGTCTTCTAGTCCAACCCCCTGCCTAGGCAGGAAACCCTATACCGTTCCAGACAAATGGCTATCCAACATAATCCAAGCATAATAATGAATAATAATAATAATGTCTTCACCATAATAGTAATAATAATGAATAAATCTGTCATTGGTCATACTGTATGGAAATAATAAATGTTGCAGATTGACATTATCTAGATTTAAGGCTATGAAGTATAGAGAATGATATGATGTGCTGAGTGTGGATTAAGTCTGAAATAGAAGATTTCATCTAAGGAATCATGTAGTGGAAGATGAAGCTAACATAGCTGGATAGTAAGAGAAGATTGAAATAATTCTGGAAAAGCCAATGAAATGAAGTTCCTAGAAAGGCTAAGTACCGGTATCCAGTCCTGCATTCTCATTCATATGAGCAACAGTCAGTGATAAGGGAAGGCGCATGGCATGTCTGATGCACAAGAATATCAAACTAATTACTTTGATCCATACAGAACACGGATGTCATGTCACCATCATGTGATATTTTGCAACTTTTTTTCCTTTCATGGAGCTGGAGTGGGCGTGGCCTGCACGTGATGCATCCAGTCCACAAGCCACCAGTTTGACACCCGAGTAGAATACCTGGAGGCTGTTATACCAGAAGAATAAGTAATAATTGGAATATAACAGGGTTGGAGAGGTAAAATGTAAGAACTTAATCAGAACTGTGGCTACACAGAGATCTCCTTCAATGAGAAAAAACAATAATCTATCAGACTCTTCCATGTTATATTCATAGTTAATATTATTTCCTTACACTTCTTTCTCTTCTTTTCAAAAAAGCTGTATTGGATCCTTAAGAGAGCAATTTACTCTAGCAGATACAGACAGCTGTGAACTTTTCCATGAGGTCTGCAGCTGCTGCTTCTGATAAATCAATGATCATTCTATGATGAAAAGGCTTTAGCTATCCCTGAAATAAGATCATTTGCTCGTATTGTGGGAACTCAGGCAGCCAAACTGCTATTTTATTTATTTGAACCAAAAAGGAACTTCTTTCATCTGGGAACCAACTGACTAAAAATAAATGTGCCCGAAAGAGAGCATGAAGAGAATTAAGATTAATTATGTAAAATATTTCTGACTCTTGAAATAGAATTTACCTCTTCAAAAGAATGTATTGGGCTTTTCAATAATCATTTCATATTCTATTTCTTCATGTTGAAATAATTAAAGAAATGACTACACAATACAGCCAATTTCAAATTCTTCCTTAATCACTACAAAATGTCTTTCAATATAAAATCAGGCTCCAAATTATGGGGAGAACTTAGACATCATAGATCTTGAATAGGATTTCATTTAAACACCAAACACTGACTGTCAATTTTCAGATATAAGCAGCCTCACATCTGGTAAGAATGTTACATTCAAGTAACTCATCAAACACATAATACAGATTTTCCATAAAGTTCCTAGGCAAATTCTTCAGGAGTTTTCATCTTAGTCTTACAACTGCAGACAGCCAGACTGGGACATTTTACTGGTTAAGACAAAAGGGTGTTTGGTCCATATCTCTTCCTGTTGCCTGGCAACTACAGGAAACTCCAACATCCTCTGTTTCAAATGGCAGCACTATCTGCCATGAAGGAAAAACATAAAGAGATTATGGTATATAGGAAAAAGTGGGGCGAGGAGTGCATCCCCCTAATTATTTTGCATTATTTTGAAAGTGCCCCATTTCAAATCAGGAGTGAAAAAGTGACAAAATGGAATAAAATTTAAGAGGCCAAATTAAATCAATACAAGACCTTCCAAACAACCTCCCTGTATTATAACCATCCAACAAACACTCTCAGTAACAGCCCAAGGAGTAATTTATGGCCTCATAAATGCTTTCCACAAATGAGCAGTCACCAGTCACTTGTAAGTACCTCATCCATTTTTAGTGCCCTATCCCAACTTCCTTCTCTCAGCTATCTTTAATCTCTTATTAATATATTTATTCCAGCTGGGTCTCTTCATCTTGTAGCTCTCCTAGCAACAGATGTTTTAACATGACCTACTCCCATCAACTGATATTTCCTCTTTTTAATGCATCGTTGAATTAAAAACAGTGGAAATCCCATATGCATACTCTAAAAAGAAAACTCCATTAAGAAAAATCCGTTTTTCCAAAATGGCTTTTAAACTGATTCAGCTGCCCTCCGTTAGGAAAAGGGCAAAATTGCTTTTGCGGAGCATAATCAATACGGCATTGCTAAAGTCATAATCAGAGCAGATGAGTTTTCTTTCTATAAACCCAAAGGCATACAACTGATATAAAGAATGATCGTACATCTCATGAATTAACAAGCAGAATCTGCCTGAGATTTTACATTCTTTGTTTTCTTTTTCAAAACAACAGACGTATCTTAAAAATACTACCTAGGCGGAAACTGTTCTTTAAAACCAACAATATCTTGAACATGTATCCCAATTTGCTCTTTCAACACAGCCTTGTTAATTTACCCTAAAGACTTAACTTTAGGATAAAATCTCTGCATATAACAAGCTCAAGTTGTCACTGCCATATGTTTCTCCATTTAAAACAAAATGTTGCTTTTATGAAATCTCAGGCCCTGACAAAGACACGTGCGTGCACTGGATATTAAGTATTAGGCTGTAATGGTTACCTCAAGCAAGAGATTTTTAGTGAAAGAACAATTTGTTAATTAATTATTGCTGTATTTTTACTGTGGTTGGGAAAAAGAGATGTCAATGGATTTTGTATTTCAGGTGTCAAAATAATTTAACTTGCCTTGGCAACTATGCACCTTGGCTGGGCATCAGTTATAGCTTTAATTCAACCAGCAAATTAACAAAAGTTGGCCTTATGAACATCTTACATAAGTTAACAAAGGGATGGGTAAGCTAGTATCTGCACATGTTCAGGAATAGAATCTATTGTATTTGCTAGGTTGGCTGGGGGTTATGAAACATATAGTTCAAAACATCTTGATATTGCCTCCTCCTCCCTCACATTGAATCTTCATTTTTTTTCTTTTAAGTGCTAGCATATAGAAAGCTACTGCAGAATCTCAACTGAGTTGTATACTGAAGGTGATGGACCAGTGGTGGGATTCAACAATTTTTACTACCGGTTCTGTGGGTGTGGCTTTGTGGGCATGGCAGGGAAAGGATACTGCAAAATCCCCATTCCCTCCCCACCCCACTAACCTGATTTCCAGCTCCTTTCTCCTGTTCAGGGCAACAAAAGTTCAGCTGGGAGGCTGGGAGGTAGTGGGGGCGGGGCCAGCCTAATTGCCATTCCCTGAACTACTCACAATTTCAGCTATCGGTTCTTCAGAACCTGTCAGAACTGGCTGAATAACACCTCTGACGGACTCTCTTTACACTTCATTACAAACTTTGTCACAGAACTTTTTAATCAAATTATTTAGCAACTGAACAAGTCTAGATACTTCTGGTTCTTGATTAGTGATGTGGGAACCCCCCTCCCCAAAGAATGAAATATTTAGGGAAATATTAAAAAGGCAGGATAAAATATTTCCCCTAAAGGAGATATAAAAATCTTAAGGGAGGCAGAAACCAGCCACATTTTCCCTGTCCCAAGTCATTTTGATTTGTAAACTAGCTATTAAGGTTTAGCATATGGTTGAAAGCATATGACTACGGCACAAGAAAAAAACCATACTCCTTCAAAATGAAAGCACCTGAGAAACATACAACCTTTAGGTTTGAACTGAGCTTTTTTTCTGAAGACAAAAAGGTACATATAGGGGGATGTAAATACAATGCCTGTACGTGTAGATGCAGCTCTAATAACTCTTACCAAATAAATATTTTATATAAGTAGTACTACTTGTTACATTAGCAGAAAGCACACTTTTTGCAATTGGACACTACATGTGGTTTTTCAGTGAAGTGGTGATGTCTTGTACACTTTCCGCCCAGAGCAGGGTTTTAACAGTAAAGCTATAGAATGAAATATAATAAGTTGGAAGTTGTCCCTTCAAAAAAGGAACTATACAAACTAGCTCTATCCAGGCATTAATTGGACCTTATGCTTAATGAGCATGTCATTAATATTTTTTCAAGACTAGTGAGTTCTTTTGAACATATTGTTGCTTCTTAAAATGATTTTGCATGTAATACATTTGGTAGTTGAGATGGATTTTTAGCTGCACAAAAAAGTCATGAGATATTATTTGGATGCTATTAGAAGTTTGAAATTACTATGGCCTGAAGGAACTGTTACACATTCTAACTTCTTAAAGGAAGAAAGTGTATTAGAGTTTCATTATTTAGCTATAAAAAAGCTGTATGCCACTATCCAACAGCTACTTTCCCACTTTAAATGGGAAAGGGCCAAAATTCCATTAAATTCTGACCAAAAAAGAAGAAAAAAGCATTTATTTAGTAATCCATTAAAACCCTGCAGGAAATGGAGAATGGAGCATTAAATTTTTCTCTCTCATTCTGTTTTAGCAGAATTTTAAAGGCCAGAGTCAATTTATGGGGTGAAGCATTATTTTTCAGAGGCATCAATATGACTAAGTATTGCTTGATTTTCTATGCAAGAAACAAAAGCATTTTATTTGTAAGCATGTTTTGAATAAAAGTGCCTAGATTAACAGGAAACAGTTTCTCAGCAAACTCATAAATGTTCTTAATGTTTTTTTGCCTCTAATGTCTTCCACAAATCAATTGTATCACAGTCTAATTCACAAAATGTCCATAACAAAAAAGCTTCACAGCATGCAATATAATTCATAAACAAGCATATTCTTATTGTGAAACTGACAAGGGATACTCAAGGATTTATGTTCAGATGCTGTTGATTTCAAAACCAATTTGAATAAAATGAAAACCTCATTGATCTAACTTCTACTGATGTGGAATTACCCAAACCGTTCACTTGAATCTTCTTAGAATCAAGTAACAGGAAGCCTGCCAAATTCTTTAATTTGATATAGTGTTTAGTGTAAGGACGTTTAGTAAAAAAAGAATGGTTAATTCTTTTTTGAACCCACCCCTGATTACACACTTTTATATGTATAAGAAACAGAAAAATAAGTATAAAAGGATCTAAAACAATTAAGAGAATATATATTAAAATAAAACTGAATAAGAATAGTATATTGTTCCAAACTTAATTAATGGTACCATGTGTTATACAAATGATAGAAAAAAGCTGGATAACTTCCGAAGATATTATTGAATCCTTCTCTGAAGGAAGTCACATTATGGAGAAATCATACTGTCTGCCTGGAATTTTCTTCAAGATCTAGACTTCTATAGGGACCAGCACGGTAGCATATGGCTTACAGTTTTATTGAGATATATGGACACAACCAAAGATACATAGGAGAATGCTCATAATGTCCAGAAATGACTGCTGAGGACAATGCATCCAGCGTGGCTAAAACGAAAATGTTTCAAAATTTCAGAATCAAAATGGGTGATATTGTGATTTCACATTCCTACTTACGAAATAGACATAATAACTACACTGTTGGTATACAGTAGAGGTGGGTTGCTAATTTTTTACTACCGGTTTGGGCACGCTCGTGCATATGCAGAAGCAAGGTGCATGTGCAGGGCAGGTGGGCGGAGCCTCCCACCATCGCTACTACCGATCCGGGCCAAACCGGCAGCAACCCACCTCTGATACAGTAATACTGTAATCACACAATTAGCTAAAATAGGTGAATATATGTAGGAGGAGTCCAGGCTGATCCCAAGGATGGGGTCAAATATATCATCAGTTTAGAGTTACTACCAATGATGGGATTCAAAATTTTTACTACCAGTTCTGTAAGTGTGGCTTAGTGGACGTGGCTTGGTGGCATGGCTGGGGAAGGATTTTGTAAAATCTTCATTCCCACCCCACTCCAGGGGAAGGTTATTGCAAAATCCCCATTCCCTCCTGATTGGCAGGGACTCGGGAGGCAGAGAATAGATGGGGGTGGAGCAGAGGTGGGTTTCAGCTGGTACATTTTGATATACTGGGAGTGCATACTGGGAGAAAGAATTTTGCATCCGTTCCCATACCGGGGCTTCCGGAGGCCCCGTACCGGAACGGTCCCTCCCCTCCCCCTTACCCCTGCTTACTCCCCCTCCTGCCCAGTCGCTGCTCTCCCTCTCTATCACCCCACCTGTCTGCACCATGCTTCACCACCGACCCACTTCCTTTGCTGGAGCAGAGGACTTGGCTGTTGGAAGTGGGTGGCGGGGCAAGCTACTGCTAGGGATGGCTTCTCTCTAATGCATGGATTTCTCTGCACTCCATTAGAAACCATGCAGCTGTCAAAGAGAAGGAAGCACGAACGGGCTTCTTCCAACAGGAAGCAGCAGGTACTGGTGCTGCTGCGAGTTGAGGTGGACCAACGGAGGGAAGTGCTTCCCTTGGTGTGGCACACTTGGCTGGGTGGACATGGGGTGGAATGAGGCTTCGAGCAGAGCCGCCGCACCAAGAGGAGCACTTGCCTCCATTACCTCTGAAGGTGGAGTCAGGTGCACAGTGGCAGGGAGTAGTGGTTGCTGCTGCTGCAGGTGTGAGTGAAAGGTGCTGGGTGTCGGGGTGAGGTGGGGCACATGTCCACCTTGTAGGTTGCCCAGCAAGTTGCCTCCAAAGGATGCCGGGCAGTACTTCCTGAACAGACCTTATCTTCCTCTCTGGGCTCTGTCTCCCAGGCAGAGAGAGCCAGGACCAAGCCCATTGGCCATAGCCACCAGTTCAAGAGCAGGCTGCTTGGCTTGCCCTCTGTGCCGTCCGGGAGACAGCAAAACCCCGCAGCCTGGCACACACACCCTTTGTCAAAAAAATTTACTGTTGTTTCAGTCGGCCTAACTTGGTGGGGAGGGGGGGTCATGTGACTTAGTGTGTGAGAGTGATGTCAAATTGGCCCTGCCCACTCAGTCACATGCCCCACCCCCACCGAGCCACGCCCATATAAAATTTTTTGAAACACACCACTGGGGTGGAGCCAGTCAGAGGTGGTATTTACCAGTTCTCTGAACTACTCAAACTTTCTGCTATCGGTTCTCCAGAACTGGTCAGAACCTGCTGAATACCATCTCTGGTTACTATATTTCTGTAAGAGATCTAATTTCAACCTCCCTTGAAGTCCACTGACTCTTATCTGCTTCCAATTTGCCTTGATTGTTGGTATATTAGATTGTTATCTGATATTAGATAGAGTAAAAAATAATGAAGCTAATATGCAACCTTGTCTTACACCTCTATTAGTTGCTTCTCTCCAGAAAATGAGAATCAGAACCAGAATCAGTTATTTTGAAACTGAATCTATTTCACAAATGCAAAGGATTTTAAAGTTGTATTAAAGTAGGAGGAGATAAAGGAAAACTATAACTCAGCTATATTAAATAATGCTACAAAAATATAGCTAGAATGCAAAGAGTATGACTGAATGATCAGATGATACCTACCAATATCCTTTTGGAAGCCCCAAAGTTGGTAAGACTAATTTTTTGTTCTCCTTTTGAGGAATTTTAAAAATTTCTTTTGGGAAACTGGGAGGCTATTAAGGGGCTCAATGCAGCCAACCTAAAGCATTCATTTTGTCAGTAACTATCTCTAAGCTCAAATTAATTCTGGGCTTAGTCACTTCACCTTGATATGCTCCATAAAAGCCAGTGCAGCTGTCAAATAGAAAAACTATACTTTATATTCCTGATCTTTGAATCAAGTCAAGTATCAGTGCGTCCAAGTATTTCTTGAAGGGAAAACACCTTTATGTAGAATTTAAGGGCAGTTCAAATGTACATTCTGGACTAATTTTTCCCCTTTTGTTCAACTATGTCTGATTCTCAGAGCCTGGATATGTCCCTGCAGTTCTCTTGGCAAAATCTTTCGGAAGTCGTTTGCTCATTGCTTCCCTCCAGAGCTGAGAGAAAGTGACTGGCCCAAGATCACTTAAACTGCCTACCTTAAACGGTCTAATGTGTACCTCACCCCATTCCTAAGAGGTCTGTAAGGGGGTGTGCATAAGCGCACCAGCGTGCCTACCGTCCCTGTCCTACTGTCCCCATTTATTCATACCCATTTCCTGTGTTCGTGTCCATGTTTATACTTATAGCTGTTATCTCGTACATGTTTGACAAACTAAATAAATAATAAATCAATAAAACTTCCAGAGGGGGGGGACGGTCACCCAGCTAGCTTTCGGCTTAAGTTGGGACCAGAGCTTCCCATCTCCCAGTTTCTAGCCTGAAACCTTATCCACTACACAACTAATTTAAATTCACTGTAAATTGCAGTGGCAATCCACATAAAAGCAGGTTAGCACAATTGCTTCTTCTTGGTAATTTCTGCCACCAGGAGTCATTACACACACACACACACACACACACACACACAGCCCTATGTCACTTGTTCAGTATCATGTGTATTATTTGCAGACCAAGTCCTCTGGCTTTCCACTAAGGTTTATTTACGGCAGCAACAAAGCAAAGATATCAATGTTTGCCCAGCACTAAATGAAATTTAAAAAAAACATATTAGTCTTGACCAAAGCAACATGGAAGTTCCCAAGGTATGCAGTGCAGACTATTTAATATCCCAAAATTTCAAATCCACAAATTGATTTTCAGATATTCATTGCTGTCAAGATAACATCAAGAAAATGTTGATAATAATAAATGCCTATAAAATGAAAAATAAGCAAACAGAAGGTCCATCCTCCTCCATGCTTTCTTTTGATTTCAGAATTATTATTGCATATTTGTTATAAAACAATGTTTAACAAGCTCAATGCTACATGCAAAACAGCCCCTTTTAGGAGCAGCATGAAAAATAGTCAAGAACAATAATGGTATTTCTGGTGGAGCTATTCTGGTGGCAGGGAAGGGAATTTATAAAACTAAGATGAATTAGCCATATTAACAAGATATAGCTAATCTAAACTATAGGTTATTACATACAGCTATCTAAAAATGCCATTGAAAAGAATGAGTGAAAATGATTAGACATCCAATGATATAAGAAGAGGCTCCATATTTCTTACAAGTATTCTCCACTATCAGAAGATACCCTCGTTACGGGTAAGATAATAGTGGAGTTGGTAGACAGGCTAAGCTGGTTCTTATGGACCATTGAGCAACACTGTTTTTGCTGCAGACTGCAGGAAAAGATTCAAAACAGTCTTTCAAAAAAGACTGTTCATCTTTCGGTTCAGTTATTTGTAGCAAACTTATACATTTCTTAAGAAACCTTGATTTCTGGATCCATAAGTTTAAAATGGTTGAATTTAGTACAGTAGTATTGAAAACCAATACTGCAGACTTGATTTTCACTCCTAATGCTCCCATCTAATAGCATAATAAAAATTAAAAGACAGACAGCTAAAATAATAACGACAACAACAACAAGCACCACTTGAACACTCTCAGCACTGACAAAATAACCCACAGTCAATTGCACAAGACGCTTTACCTGGAGCTTACATAGTGCAACGATACCTTTATCACCATCAAACAACATCTGCCTATTGCAGGTTCTTAGGACGGACTGGATAAATAAAAATGCTAAATCCAATCTAAACATGTGCCTGGCTGCGTGACCAACCATAACAGTAAGTGAAAAATTGTGTAGCAGCATGCTTACTAGCTCAAACATAAAAAAGCAACAAAAATAAATGTTATCTTCTCCTGAACTAATCTGAGATTTACAATTCACCAAGCATTCATAAATTCATGCTCACATCAGTCTTCTGATGTTTCCTTTGAATTTTGTAATAAGGATATTCATATAGTATATTTTTTCATGCAGAATCAGTATCATTGCAATGTTACACAACTGAATTGCAACAGAGAAACACAATTCTTTTGAATTAAAAGCAATTACAATAGCAAGAGTCAGAGTTAATTTATAATCTTACCTTGTTTTAGCACTCCTGTCAAGATACAGTTAGGGGCAGAGAGATTATCATATAACTAGAATGGAATTCCTGTTGCTAGTGACAACGGAAGAGACCCAATAATGATTTTTTTTAAAATCCCACAACTGCAATGTTCAAAATACAGGCAAAACCTATAACAATAGATTATTAGCATAAATACAAATCAGAAGTCATTATTTCTGAAAATACAGAAAATGAGAAGCATCTTTTTTGCTTGAAGAGTTCTGAGCTATATTTCCCTTATGTCTTTAATGCTTCTTACAGAGTCAAAGTTGTAAGAGGCTGTTTACCCTATCAAATCAATTTTCCTGATACTGATTTCCAGTTGTTTTCTAGGTACAATTCAGGTTACTGCTTATCCTGCATGGTGCAGAACTAGCTTATTGTGGGACCAAATCTCCCTGAAGGTATCTATCCCACCAGATTAGACAAAAAGAGCTCACTCCAGCTACCTTCCCTTAACTGCTGTCATCTGATGGGACTAGCAAGTAAGCCTTTTCCATAGTGACACCTATCCTATGTAACAGCTCCTCTGTTCCAACATATCTCTATGCTCTTTGCCTTCTAAAAGCCATTAAGAACTGAGTTTTCCTTCCAGGCATTACGCCCGGATTTGTGTAATTGATATGGAGTATTATGACACCTTGCATGTAAGACTTCTTAATTTTGTTGCATTTTTTGTTATTTGTATATTGGTCCTTGGCTGTCCTGGGTTATTTTTCTATAATATGGGCAGCTGTATGTGTGTGTGTGTGTGTGTGTGTGTGTGTGTGTATACACACATACATACATATACATACACATATATATTGATTTTAATAAATTGAGTATCCACATTACATTGCATATCTAATCCTAAGAAGAAACCTGTGGAATGGTGCTATCAATGTGTTTCTCATTTTTACTCCAAAATATTCCCCTAATAAGCAGGAGTGCAAAGTAATTGTCCCAATTGTTATAACCATTTAAATCAACAACTTGATTTTCACACATGGTCATTTATGTTTAAATCAGATATTGGTTGCACATCAAGTGTTTATTCCCGTAATCAATCATTTATATGCAGAAATAATGCTATTTGCAGCAACAAAATAGCATTCTCCAAAAGGCTTTCTCTGGAATACCAGATTTAATGCCTTCAGTAACATTCCATTAGAAATAAATAAATGAGATGATTACACTTTAGCTAGCAATGTGGAAAGTAATTTAAAAGGGTATTTGAATATGAGGGAAATAGTGGTTTAATCATTGTAGCTATCTCAAATATTAATTCTCACATTAAACAGGGCTGCTTCAATGTACATGAACATGAAAGAAGAGGAAACAAAAAGCAATTCTCATTTTTCAACAAGGAATAAACAAAGTTTTTATGTTTATATTATGTTCATTGAAAGATATGTACAACGAAACCCCTCAAACAGTATTGGTTCAATATGCTGTTAGAGGGTATCAAATACACGTCGTCACAGCAGAGTCACGTGATGTATCAGGACTTGTTCCCCTTCGCTAAACCGGGCGGGCCAGCACGTGATGCATCCAGTCTGCGGACCAAGACTCTGACAGCCCTCTGTTACTAATTACTGCTAATTACTTAAATATGCAAACTACTTTAAGGTAGGCCTAACGAAGTTATTTTAAAAGGCAACCAAACTTACTTACACTAGAATCAATCTCTCTCTCTCTCTCTCTCTCTCTCTCTCTCTCTCTCTCTCTCATTTGCATGTCAGCTGCAGAGGGCATCCATGCCTAGCCAGGAAAAGGTGCAGCTGCTTTAAAGAGTTCCTGAAAAAGGTTAGTGCTCACCTACATATTTTCCTGGTAATCTCTGCATAGTCTAATACAAGTAATTATAGCATGCAGTGTCTTCTAATCTCCTGTTTCTACTTACCAATAGGGGGAAAAAAGACCTCTGTTTATTTAAACATGCTCTGATCATCATAGATTAATTGATAGGGTAATGTAGTCTAGTCTACCATATTAAGTGATGGTTAATCAAATCATATTTTTTTAGGGCAAAACACATGGTGGAGTTCATATAACCAAATCAAACTGTGACTAAATGGGATGTGTAGACCTAGGTTTTCATCTGAAAAGCAGGAGTTTTCCACTGAAAACTGCTGAAGAGCATGATGCCAAAACTGACCACAGACAGAGCACGTGGACTTAAAATGCTAGTGTATTGACACAAGTCTTTAGCCACACAGAAAACAGACCCACAAAATTGTGCTTCTCTCTGTCTTCCAAACAAGTAGTATATTTAGTATAATGCATGACATCACCTTTTGGGGTTTAATTTCAAAATCCCAAAATAAGTCATTTTCATAAATTACAGATTGATATCCTTTTAAGCATGTGTTTATAATATATCAAGCTGGAAACAAGTTCTAATATAGATAAATCTGCTATCATTCATACTAAAATATGCTTTTGATTTTGCATTTCTTGTGTCTCTTTCTCGTGTACAAATACATGCACACAAAATTTATTGGATTGCCCAAAGTACTTAAAAGATGTTTGTCTGCAAATGAAAATTAGCTAAAATATTGTAACTGATATATACAAATATGATGGAAGCGTGTTTTTCAGATTGTCTAACAATTGTTAAAAAGCTTTTATATAATACTGACTTCCTAAAGCATTGAACTAGGAAAAATATGGAGTTATATTCCAGGGGAAAGCAGAGATCAGTCCATTAAGATTTCCTCTCCCTTTTATCAGGCATAATCTCTATTGCGTTAGAATTTCACATTGACCTCCAATCTGCTCACCACAGATCTGAGGGGATATAGTTACCCATCTTGTTTACTCTTTTTAAAGAGCATCAGATAGAATAGTGTTATGTTTTTGTTGCATTCATTTACTTTTCCCATATTACCGACTTCCCTAAGATCATACCACTGCTGCTGCCAAAAATAACACTGCCGCTTTTTCAATAAATTTCAACAGCAATGGTTAAACCCTATAATTCTCAAAATAGAATAAAGTGTTAAAGAGAGAGAGAAACATCTACCTTGCGGCTTTTTGGAAAGGTATTTAAGCACCCATGACTTCTGCACTGATTTATTTATCAGATTTATAAAATTGGCTGGCTCCGTCGCAATGAAATGCATTTAAGAATTGGAGTACCATTACTTATGTTCTGCCTACTTTCATTATCCATGAAAGACTATTCTGATGAAATCCTATAAATGTATTCCAGTGCAGAATTTCTCTTGCATTTTTAACCATCTCAATTTCATGAAAAATGCTTGGAAACTCTATGAAAGATAAAGAGAATTTTAAAGAAATTTAAAATTTAAAAAGGGGATACTTCTGGGTCAAAAGGTATTAAAGTTGTTAAGACTAAAGGAAGGAAAGAATCAGAATGTGCCACCAAACTACCAATTTTTGACAAACCTCCTTAAATGCTACAGACCAAAACAGAAAGTTAATAGATCCACTAGTGCAGTGGTTCTCAACCTGTGTGTCGGGACCCCTTTGGGGGTCGAACGACCTTTTCACAGGGGTCGCCTAAGACCATCGGAAAATACATATTTTCGATGGTCTTAGGAACCGAGACACCAATTTTATGGTCGGGGGTCACCACAACATGAGGAACAGTATTAAAGGGTTGTGGCATTGGGAAGGTTGAGAACCACTGCACTAGAGAGTTTATATACAGGAAAAGAGCAATGTGTTCAGAAGTTGACACTGACAAGGAAAGATGAATTGTAGGATCAAAGATAAGTGGGTGTGGGGAGAGAAAAAGGAGCAGTGAACTAAAACATTCAAATAATGAAAGCCTTTCAGACTAGATTTGGCTACAGATTCCGTATGCGTGAAGAAGTAGAACAAGAATATGTATTTTCACTTGAAATGGGTTCATAACATAAACATATAATCAGTGGTAGGTTCCTACTGGTTCGGACCGGTTCAGCCAAACTGGTAGTGGTTTGGTGGCCTGGGTCACTGGAACCGGCAGCGACCCAGGCTTGCTTCGCCCCCAAAACGGTTCTCTGGGCAGTGTCTGCGGCGGCATCATCTTATTTTTAACTTCTGCGAAAAAAATCCAATTTTTATTGCACTGCACATGTATGTGGGCACAACGCGCCTACAAGCAAACCAGCAGTAGTGCCTGCCGAAACCCACCCCTGCATATAATGTTATGATATAAAATTATGATGATAAGGAAAATCTGGACAGATTGTTCCTTCCCAAAATTTTAGAACATTGGGTCATTTGTTCAAGACTGAAATGCCACATAATTAAACCAAAATTTGCAGCCATCAGATGAGTGATGACCACTGATTTAAAATGCATTGGGCCCATTCACAATACAATGTCAGTAACACAATTTCTGTCTCCTGAATCCAAGGAGAACAACAATATCTGAGGAACAACAGTAGAATAGGCCTACCCTTTTCCTGCCTGTGCTTTTAGTTCCTTCATACCTGTGATGGGCCCTTGTGTGACACATGAGCTGCGGCGGTGCAGTGGTTAGAGTGCAGTACTGCAGGCAACTTCTGCTGCCTGCCGGCTGCCTGCAATTTGACAGTTCAAATCTCACCAGGCTCAAGGTTGACTCAGCCTTCCAGCCTGCTGAGGTGGTTAAAATGAGGACCCAAATTAGAGATGACTGTAAAGTGGTATATAAGTCTAAGTGCTATTGCTATTGTGCAACATAACACAATGAACCAGCATTGTTCACCAGACCCACGGGGCTCTTCGTACATGAAAGTAATATGAATCTTTATCAATTTTTTCTTCTATATGCCAATAGTTTTGATTCACAGGAAAGTTCTTGGAAAAACCTTGGGAATATTTTTTGATGTGACAGTAAGAGAAGCTGGCAACCTGGTGGGTGTTGAGCAGAGCTACCCAATTTTTTAAAAAAAAACATGGTACCATTCTATTCAGGATCCTATCCCAACAATGCTGATTTCCCATTGATTGAAGATAGGAAGCTAAAAAATCTATTATCTTAATGGGAGAAACAACAAGCTGTCCCTGAATATCCCCCACCCCACCATGTCTGGGGAAGCAGTGCATGGAGGGCAATTTTGGCTGAAAGAAAACAGCATTTCAGGTATAATGAGGGGTCCTTGGTGCTCTCTGAGCTTGGTTGTTTTTTTGCAAAAACCCTGATTTGACTTCAAAAAACAAACAGTAACTAGCACATTTCATCATACTTCCATTCTCTATCTGTGCTGTCACATTCCATTTCTAGGTGCTCTATGAAAAATAAACCAGCCATAAGGTTATCAGGCATGTGTCACCAACACCAGTTTTCTCTTTTACAGGGAGAAGTCATCATTATCAGCCAAAATAAAAATGATAAATGATCTTGCCACAGATGTCATGTGGCTCTTTCTGATGGCCCTGCCAGATTCACAAGATCCCCCTTGCCTGCAAACTGTCACTTCAAAGAAAATCAAATCCCTTGTGTTATTTTCTCAACTACTAAGAGTCAGTTTCACACTTAGTAGTTGATTAATTACTGCTAGGTAAAAATAGGAAAGTTGTGTTGCAGAAGGCTGAAAAAAATAATTGAGCTACGTAAGTCACTGAGTAATCGGTTAATACTATATTCATATAACACATAGCCTCCCTTTTTGCTGCTATAAAGGTATCAATGGATAGAGGTACCAGAAAATATATCAAAGGAAGAATATATTCTGATTAGAGATGAAACACTACCACATATCACTACAATGACGAATGGAGCATTTAAATTTCTTTAAAAAAAAAAAAACAATTTTTATTTATTTTTGAACAAAGACAAACAAACATTAAAATAAAAATAAATTGTAGAAAGTCTGTCAGTTGGTTACAGTATTTCCATGCATCTCTTCCATAGTCATCACCTGCTTTTCATATCAAATCACATATTTTGAATTCACCTATATTCAGGTATATCACGATTATTATATCTCAACCTTAATTTGACTATAATTGTTTTTACATCCTTTTATATATAACATTCAAATTTCAAATTTCTAAGTGCTGTATAGAAAGCATAAAAAATACTGTACAGTATCAGGAAGGGAGATTACAGTCAGAATATTAGAGTAAGCAAATGTCTGAATTGAAGTTCCAACAATTTTTCCAAGAGATAATGAAAAGAAGTTTAATTGGATATGGAGAGGAGAAATGAAACCATATTTGTATTACTTTGTATAAGGTGAAGATTGAAGATAGACCGGAAGAAGGAGATTTAAATTAGGTGCAAAATTCATAAACTAATTAGTAGCACGCATGGTATAATGATTAAATGAATAAATGAGTATCAAAGATATCAAAAACGTAATTAAGAAGTTCAAAAAATACAATTATTGGCAGATAAGTGCAGTTTATTGTGGGACTGAATGTAAGTTAAAAGATTTTGCTATGACTAATTATTTTTCGCTCTGAAGCTGCAGCTGCTACAACAGTTCACATAGTAAATTAAAACAGATTTCTGGGCTATAAGCGTGTAGGGCAGATTGATGAGCAGAGGCTCTAACATGTTTTTGGTCTCTAGTCCAATATCAATGAAGATTATAAAAATATGACTGTAGTGACATATCTCAGTGTGATTAGTTTTCTCACTCTAAATCAGGGTGTTAAGCTTAAAATATGCATGGAAGCAAAGGGATATGGATCCTAGGACAGGGTGTATAACCGTGATGGTGAATCTATGCCACATATGCCACAGGTGGCCTGCAGAGCCCTCTCTGCGAGCACGCGAGCCGTCGCCCAGCTCAGCTTCACTACACATGCACGTGCCTCCTGCCAGCCAGCTGATTTTTGAGTGTCTGCGCATGCAGGAGATGTGTGTGCATGCATGGTGGGTGCGAGGGGATCACATGCATATGCGCAGGCGCATTGCATTATGGGTGTGGGCACGCGTGGGCATGGTTTTGGCCCGCGAGAAGAAAAAGGTTAGCTATCACTGGTATATAACGTTGTCTTGCATTATTACAAGTACCACTCAGCAGAGGAAGCTTCTTGGATGAGAAGCGAAATGTCTTCAAAGAAAAATCAGAAAATCCAGTTGCCTCTTGAAAAAAAGCACCTTTGGGCCAGCCATGACCAGGATGACTGAGAATCTCCATAGACATAAACACTCTGAACTTGTTGATACATTTTAGAATGTTGCCATACTATTTCAGCTCTGCAGTGCATAACACAGCAAACACTGCATTAATATTGTGAATATATGCAGAGGCAGCAGTGTAAAATAAAATATCTTTATGGTCAAGGGAAATTCACAACATGCATACTGATTGTTTTTTAGGCTGATTGAACAATGATTTAAAGTTTAAAATCTGATCTGTTGAAAACATTCCTTAGGGTGCAATATCAATTTAAAAATGTCTGAAAGGGGTCTTTTTTCCAAAAACTGTAAGGAATATGGAAAATCTTCTCACTTCCTTTACTTGAATATTCATGCATAAAATTAAGAAAGCACTAAAATGTAGAATAACAGTCTTCAATAATACCTATGGGCATGTGTTAGTGAAGAAAAAATTACAGAAATGAATATGTGCTTAGAATAAAATCAAGCAATATTTTTCTTGCCAACACCAGTTGCTTGAGGTCCTGCAGAGCATTTTACACAGCTATCTGGATTACAGATTTACACTTCTATAAATGCCTCTCAGATAACTTTTCTATCTTATGAATAAATAATAAGGAGTCCTGAAAGCATTGATTCAAGAGAGAGAGAAATCAATATATGTCTGGCATGTGATAGACTTTCATTCAACTGAGGTCTGCCTAAAATTTATAGACCAATTTTAATGACAAAACGTGAAAAAGGTGGCATTTTCAAACAGAGGCTTTAACAGCCTGCTGCTACTGCATTCTATATTCTGTCTGCAAAAATAATTATTTCCAAAGTGAATTGGTATGCTGTTTGCATAATAGTCTGAATAAAATGACGGACAGATTTCTGCCACCTAGCAAAAAAAGGATAATAATTGTAAATTATTTTGACTCTTGAATTTGTTTCACTGCATCTCTTTGTAGTAGCCTCTGTGTCATTATAAAGGCTTCACTGAAAAACTAAATCTATTGGGGAATTTTGCAAAGGTCTTATATTTTTAATGAGCGTGAGCAAGCTGATTTTTCAACAAAGAGGATCAGAATACCAACAGATTAAATGTGCAAGATATCGTTTTTCATTTTGTGAACAAACAATGTGCACTACAATTTATTCAAAAAGGAAAAAAGAATAGTAGCCTTCATGTATATCAGAGAGAAGATGGCACACATCTGTTACTACAGAACCATGGTAGAGAAACCAAAGGCCCCGGACACCAGAGAAATACTAAGAGCAACTATTTAACAAGTGTTGGCTATTCAGAAAGTATTACAGTATACCATTTTCAAAACAAGCACATGTTTCCCAAATTATTTCCAGGTCTAATTAATGCTGGACATAAAAAGAGCCCGGAAATATAAGAATGATGCTTGAGAATATTATTTACCTAAAACTATTCACTTTCATTCCACTATTTACTTTAATTTCTCATATGATCCAAGTAACAAGTTGAAATAGTCTATGTTTAGCTTAGTGTTTTCTAACCTTGGCAATTTTAAGATATGTGGATTTCAACACCTGCAATTCCCAAACCAACCATTCCCCATGCTGGTTCAATGGAAATCCCCAAACATGTAAAATAATTCTTCCTCTCATGATGCTCTCAGATTCCCCTCAGAATTCCACTCAGATTCTCCAATGAGTATTGCAAGGCTTCCTGGTATAATTTAACATTTAATTTAACATTTTTTGAGCCTGATAAAACTCATTTTGCCTATCTGGAGATTCTCATCATTCTATCCAAGAGTATAACTTGGTACAGTCTTTTCCCCAGACATATTGTTTTTCTGGTTCCTAATAATTTTGTTTAAAGGATAGTTTTTCCATTCTTGTAACATTTTTATCTCAATGTGGTCTCAATGTGTTCCTTCTACGTGTATTTCCTCAGATCCCTTGCAAAATCAGAAATACTTCGATTGTTAAAAATGTATTTTTGAATGTAATATGCATACAATCTGATGTAATAAGTAGAAGATGAAAGTTTTGTTTTTCAAACAACACATGCAAAATTCAAAACGTAACAAATGCTGACTGAGTCCCAATGGAATGCATATTTCCCATTCAACAATGTGCAGAAAACAGCAACTGATATTCTGCTATGTGATATAAAGCTGAAGTAGAGATGGTATAAAGATTGTAAAGCTTCTTCATTATTAAATCAGCTTTACAGATGTGATAGTGATGGCTTAGGGAAATGAGTCTAGATAAATACTAAATCATGACTTCCTTCAAACAAAGAAAGTGCAAGCGTTGTGATGTCACTGCAGAAGAGAACAAAATAAGTGTTGTATTCAGCTACATGTAGAAAAGTATAATTCGCAAACTGCAAGATGGTAGTTTATTCTACAAGATGTACGTTTATTCTGCAAGATGTAGTTTATTCTATATTGGCAAAATAGCATCCTAAACATTGTGCCAAATTTTGACCACCACAATGAATCAGACAAACAATAACTAGTTTATAATGGTCATAAGATTTGTGGAAGGACAAATTGCCCTAAAACAGACAAATGTTATTTGGGGATGTTTAGATAAATTTCTTTTCTCTGCAATGGTTCAACTGTCAGCTGTCCAGCTCGGGCTCATAAGGACTTATAGACAAAAATGTTTAAAACTCCTTAGAATCCTTTGTCACTGGTTTCAAAGGAGAGCACTGTAAGAGGCCACAGCAGCTTGTGGGAGGTGGAAGATGTTTTTTAGGTGTGTCAGGAATGACAGAAAGAGGATGACGGATAGAGAAGGCAATGGATGAAGGCCAGAAGACAATCCATAGTCTGGGAAAAGAAACAGGAAGTACCCTCAAGCAGCTGAAGTCAAAGAAGAACCTATAAAAAAGAGCCAGCCAAAAGCCAGGAACTGCAGATGGTTGCAAACAGAGTTGGTATTCAGCAGGTTCTGACCAGTTCTGGAGAACCAATAGCAGAAATATTGAGTAGTTCAGAGAACCGGTAAATAACACCTCTGTCTGGCCCCACCCCCATCTATTCTCTGCCTCCTGAGTCCCAGCTGATAGGGAGGGAATGAAGATTTTACAGCACCCTTCCCCTGCCATGCCCACCAAGCCATGCCCACCAAGTCATGCCACACCTACCAAGCCATGCCCACTAAGTAAGTAAATGATGAAAAGAGTTTTAATGACAGGAGCAGAATGGAGTCAAAATATATAAGGTCCCTGTAGGCAAATTTCAGATTTTGGCTTCTAAAGATCATCTTACTAACAGACGAGAGCTTGAGGGAACACACAATCTTTTTATTAATATTGATAATAAATGAAAATAAGTACTTCTCCATTCTGACAATTCACATTGATTTCCAAATGGACTATTAAGAAACACAAGCCAAGATATATTGCAACAGAAGGAACCCTGGGCTGCCACCTGGGACTCATTAATCAGTTGCAGTGGAAAAAGAAATGGAGAGCTATGGGTTACTTAAAGATTAAGAAATGTCTTTGTGGTTTGAGTTTTAAAAGTAAAAACCACAAATGGACTCAGTGTTTGGCGAGGGAGCAAAAATTCATTAAGCACCAATGAACAATTAAACAAAATGTTGACCTGGACCCCAAACTACAGAATATTGAGCAAATTGACATTTCTATTATTCACTAATTCTCAATTCCCTTACTTAACATCCATCTAGTTCTTGATCTTCTAGAAACTGTGTTCAAAGGGCTGAGGATAATTGAAAAAGATCACAATGCTATTTTGAATGTACTTCTTACAGGACAGGTTCAGACATTCACAAAAGTTTGGACTTCCTCAGAAAACATCCAAGAGGAACACCAGTTGTCTGTCACATAAACAATGGCAGATTCCTCCAGACCTTTATCTTGCAGTGGGTATAAAAGGCTTTTCTTCCTTTCAAACAGAAAAGGAAAAGCTGGGGTCTGAGGCTTGGGGAAATGACTGAGGTATGTCTGCCTCTTCAAAAGCTTCAGAATTAATTTACCAGATCCACAGAAGGTAGAATATCTACTTTCTACCTTATAATTGAGATAAAAGGAATGTCTATTTCATGTAACAGCTATCTCTGAAAAGATAAGAAAATGTTTAGCCAAAATTTCTGTATTAATTTATTATTTCTCTGTGTAGGGTACAGAATTCGTTTCATTATCTTTATGTATCTACACAAATTAGGAATCTATTTATGTATTGGATCTGGACACATCACAGTTTTTAAAACACTCAGTGGTTTTCAGTGCAGCCGTGAAAGAAACAATACAGTAAAATGTATGTGGTACAATAACATCAATAGTTAAATACAAAAGAAAATAAACTCATATACAAGCAAAAAAAAAAAAAAAAGTATGGCATCACCTCCACCACCAAATGTTTTCTGAAATAGTTCTGAAATAGGTTATCAAATTTAGGGCCAATCAATTTTCCACAGAAGACTGTTCCAAACACAGATATATTTCTATATTCTTCAAATTGAAAAATTGGGACCACTGGAACATATGAACTGCACAGGTAAAGCCAATAGATGGCCTATAAGATCTGTGACAACCATATAGGACTTCACAGATTAAAACCAGCATTTGAATTTCACTTGGAAGCCTAGAAAACAAAGATAAGGATCCCAGAGCACCACCAACAGATGAACTGAAACCTCTAGTTACATGTCTTATAGATAACCAGGAAGTAGCATTATAGAAGAACATCTTATTTTTTTCAATATTTACTTTTGATGATCAAAAAGGCACTTTAGGTTTTATGAGAACCTTATTGCTCTCAAATACCAGTGGAGAGTACCTTGGAAAACGGTGGTCAGGTCTGGTCTGCATTCCTTCACACCAGATAGGCAAACTTTGATGACACAAGATGCCCATTTTGCCCTGCAAATTTTTCCGGGATTGGAGAAGTGGGCGGGGCTGATGGGAAGTGGAACCAAAAATGCAGCTGATCTGCAGTATCATGAAGAATCAGGAGAACTGGTCATTCTCATAATTCCAAAAGAAGGGTATAAGAATTGTTTTGTGGGATTTTTTTCTTCAAATACTATAATCATAAATGACTTGAGACGGGAAGGGAATGGAAGTTACATTTCAAGTAGGACAATATCTAGACTGCACACTGCTTTTGATTAAAACTGATTAGGGTTTCTGAATTAATTTATACCGTTTGTAGATATTTGAGTGCAAACAGTCACTTGCAAAGGTTATGTAAGTAATAACACACATTTTCTAGATCATAAATATCCTTGGTAATAAGTTTTAGGTTTCAGCGGCCAGCTGTGAAGGGAAGGGAGGATAGGTTAATATAGCACACAAAGGAAAATTAAGCCATAAGTTAAAATGTTCCACTAAAAGTTAAATGCAATGTTGTTACTGAGTTTAATTGCTCAGAACTGGTACCTCCATCAATCGTAACTGTCTTCATATAAGCCTGGAATAAACTCAAACTGACCTCTAGAGAAAGCAAACTGCAGTTATACAAATAATGATCTCTCAGCCCCTATAAATTGTTCTGAAGTGATCTATCATATTAAAAGCTCTTCTCTCCTGGTCAGAGGCAAGAAAGTTCTCACTAATCGGCATATGAATTGAGAGTAATAGAGGTGGTGAGAGGTGAAAAAGAAATAGTAGTGCAATATTCTTCTACCACTCTTAAAACAAAAATCAAAAGAGTGTAATATGCTACATCCAAAATGAAGTGTTCTTCATTTTCTTGGGAAATATTTATGATACACTTCCTGCTGGGAAAGTGGGGCTCAACATTCCCCCACATAATTTGAAGTGGGAGATTCATAATTAATATTAGCACAATTCATACATTGGTAGTTTTCATCTTGAGGTATTAAAAAGAAACATGCCACTGTACAGAGCTCGGTTATAAATTAACCAATTTATAAATTATTTTAATATAAATTAAAGCAGTCTTTCATGGCTTTTTGTTAAAAACTATAATGAAGTATTAAAAATATGGCTATTTTTTTCTTTTTAAATGAAGAAACTTCCAATGTGCTATAGAAATCTCCCTTATTACACTTACTTTGATGAACCAAGTCTCAAGAGCAGGAATCAGAAACTTTTCCCAGTTGGTTTTTTATATTTTTATGTAATTCATATAATGTCCAAGCATCCAAAAATGAACATTAAGTATATATATTTTAATGTATAAGAGTCAAAGCATTTCAAGTTTTACTAGTACAATTACTTGGGGCATATTTATGTTTTAAAATATTAAATTTGAAGGGAAGGGTTCATCATTTTGAGATTAAGAACTTGCGGGAGAGGTATTATGAACTGAAATTGGGTCTGCAAAATGAGCTGACAACTGCAAGAAAGGCCAAGTAACCAGTGAACAGACCAGTACTTTGAAATCTTTCTGTATAAGAAGAGCACCGGAGATCACCCACATGTGCTCTGGATAGCTACTGCTTGTGAGAAGACTGCAGGGTACTGGTTTTCTACAGGTCTAAATGTTGGAAGATGACAGGATCAGCCATCTTGTTGCAACCATTTAAAGGATGCTAAATCCATAAATGTCATTTTCTAATCACTTTCAGACATTTCCTATTTATATTCTTAAAGGTTTATAGCAGGGATGTCCTAACTTGGGAACTTTAAGACTTGTGGACTTCAACCCATGCTGGCTGGGGAATTCTGGGAGCTGAAGTCCACAATCTTAAAGTTCCCAAGTTTGGACACCCCTGGTTTATAGGAATGGCAAGTTTGAAAAATCTTCAGTCAGTAAATTTAAGTTCAGATCTGAACAAAAGTTCTATAAAAATGATAAGACCAGGAAGTTAAGGAATTTGAAATAAACAGCAAGAAGCTAAGACATTGATCTAAGAAATTTATAAGTGGCTTAAGGACCCAGTTAAATTTAGAATATTGACATTTGCTATTTGGAATTAACTATACAAAATAAAAAAAACTTCTCAAGGGAAACAGACTTATTTTGGCTATCCTGTCTATTATAGGGTATGACAAGGATAAGTGATGGTTTTAGAAATTGCACATTAGAGGGGATTAAATATTCTAAGCAGAAGAAAAAAATACAAGCCTGTTAATGATGTCAGTTAATGCTAGGACTTACAAAATTACCCAGAACATTATAGCATCAGAAATATTTGAAGAATGGAGTCAGAAATTAATAATTACAATATTGACATTGTCAGTACCAATGTCTACTTCTATTGATAGAACAAGTCTAAATGGTGTTAATGAAGGAATAACAGATCTGGAACAAATTTTATCTGATGAAACAGAGAAAGTACCAAAAATAGAACTACAAATTTCTTTTATCTGTAGTTTAAACTTATTGATATGCACCTTGACAGTCAACTTCCCTTTTTTCCTTATTTCCTTAATGTTATCTTCAAATTCTATTAACAATCTTCATTAAATATGTAGCCCACTCATTGTTCTTCTGCTTATTTTGAAAGCAAAATAATTGGTTACAAATATATAATAAACAAAAAAGTGTGCAAGTTAATAGACTATATGGAAGTCTCTACTATTTCAGCAATGTCACCCATCACTCCAAGAAGACTGTAAACTATAATTACTCATCATCTTACTTGCAAAGACATGTCATTATTCTGCCCTATGATGTTTTTTTTTTCTTCTGTTGAAAAAAAGACCACATAGAACTCCTTTTGGAATTACAAAAAAAGATTATGTCTAATGTTTCTTAAATAAAGTTCAAACATGTAAATAATAAATGTTTAGATTCCCTCCCCCCTATCTTTATGCAATGCAAAGACGTTGGAGACCCAATACTTTTTTTGAAACATAATAGTTACCATAATACTTTCAAAGAATATGTTGAACAAAATTAGCACAGCATAATTATATACTTTCATAATAGAAGAAAATAACAGTATTATACCTGCATTCAGTTTCATCAGCAGTCCAGATATGTTGTCTAGTTGATCTAACACAGAAAAGCAGTAATGGCAAACAATAAAAGGAAGAACTGCAGAAAGTGGTCAAAGCTACATTAGGCGAAAAGAATTTAAATTGGGCCATGTGGCTACTGAAGCAATGCTGGATCTTATTTTTTTGAGCCATAGTGGGATTGTGGTTAAGATGTTGAGTTAGTACTGGGGAGCTCTGGTTCAAGCCTACCTTTAGTAATTAAACAAAATTCAGTACAAGTCATTTACTGGAAGCTTGAAATTGGAATAGAGGAAAGGTAGAAAGGAAAGATATTCATGCTATAAACTTGTTTTCTTTCGAAAGCATGCCTAAAATGGTTACTTATGCATTACTTCTCATTTACAGAAATTCTAATTCAGAATGTATTTCAGTCCTCCTTCCCTTCCATTATTCCATTGCTTTGCTAAGAAAAGTGGGGGAGAAGGTTTTAAGATGGAAAGTAGTAGATATAGTACTGTATTAAGAATTCTTATCCACATTCCTTTTGTTCCTGCTTTGAAAAAGCCCGATACTCAAGGCCATTCCTGCCCCAACCAGCACCTTCCCTGCATGCTGTGTCCAATGGGAAGACAGAGGCCCACCACTCTGTGCACGGATTGGCTGCTGGGATGCACGGCTAATTGTCCGGGGTGGCAAATTGGCCGGGTCAATTTGTCCCACAGCAAATCGCTTGCAGCTAGGCAATGTTGGAACAGTGGCAGGGAAAGGAAGTCCACCATGAGTCGGTTGGGGTAGTGGGCCAGAGTGAAGCAGCCAATGATCCCATTCTAGTCTCTACATCATTCACATCAATCAATTCAAGCAAAGTCAGTGAATATAATAGATAAGAACTCCAGGAAGTGATTTTTGTTCTTTGTTCTTTTCTTCTGTTCTACCAGTCTTTTGCAAACAATAGAAGATAAAACTTTGAACATTCTGCACTAGAACTTTGTGTGTGTTGCTTGGGGGGAATCACAAAACGTATCTTTTAAAGCAAATTAATAGCTATTGCAAGGTAGAAACTTTCCTATCAGAGTAGATTTGGATTTAACAACCTAATTTGTGATCACAAGTGATAGTACTGATGGTAGTGCTGTTCCATTTATCATACATATTTCAGCACCCAACTAACATAAAACAATAGAAAATTAGCAATCACTGGAAATATATATTGCAGCAGGCTTTGCTCATGAGCAATTTCTTTGAGATATAGCTTTAATGAAAAAAGAATTTTATTCCCAACCTTATTTGTTTTTTTTTTCATTTTATTTTTATTGCACTATTTAATGTCACAATTACAGTGTATTGCTAACAAGTTAAAAACATCAACATTCATTTACATATACAAAATAAAGTCTTCATTTATGAAGTTTTTGATTTTGGATAAAACACCGTCATGGTTTTGGGGAGAGGGGAATGGCATTACAAAGGTTTGTTGCTGCTTTCTCCTAAGATATATATTTTTTCAATCTACTGGTCTAGGTTATAACCCTGGTACTTCCAAAAACATATTGTTAAGTATTCACCAGGCATGAGTTTGCTTAATTTCTGAGTCCAACTGAACTGAAGTTGGACAAGTGGTGCTGCTCATTAAAGCTATGTAGATAAATTCAACTCTATCATCATATAGAGTGGACTTCTGGCTATTTAAGTGCTGCAGATCTACTTATTTTGCATCTTATGTCCATCTACTGTGGGCCACCCTTCTCCTCAAATGTCAAAACGGAGCCTAGGATCACTAAAATATCACCCTCCTGCTATAAAAACTTCCTTACATCACTTTGAACAATACCGTAACAATTTTTCCCAAACAACACAGCCTTGTTTGCTGTCATGTGTTTATAAAATAGTTGTAATTTAGAAAGAATAGAATACAATAGCAGAGTTGGAAGGGACCTTGGAGGTCTTCCAGTCCAACCCCCCGCTCAGGCAGGAAACCCTACACCACTTCAGACAAATTGTTATCCAACATCTCCTTAAAAGCTTCCAGTGTTGGAACATTTGCAACTTCTGGCAGCAAGTTGTTCCACTGATTAATTGTTCTGTCAGGAAATTTCTCCTTAATTCTAAGTTGCTTCTCTCCTTGATTAGTTTCCACCATTGCTTCTTGTCCTATCCTCAGGTGCTTTGGAGAATAGCTTGACTCCCTCCTTCTTGTGGCAGCTCCTGAGATATTGGAATCTGCATTGTATCTGCATAGTCTTAGTCAACAAATCTTGACAACTTTAAAATGTGTGAAAGCTTGAGATCCATGCTGACTGGATAATTCTGGGAGGGGTCCACAGATTTTAAAGTTGTCAAGGTTGAGAAACAATGCAGATAACATGCAATAAATAAAATATATATCCTATACTTGGTTTAGTGACAGAGTTAAGGGATGAACGACTTGCCTCCAGAAGTTGTGGTGCTTCAACCCTGGAAGTTTTAAAGAAGAGATTGGATAACCATTTGTCTGAAATGGTATAGGGTTTTCTGTCTGAGCAGAGGATTGGACTAAAGATCTCCAAGACTATTCTGTTATTCTGAATTAGTTAAAAGAAAGCAATAACTCAGTTACAGAAGAGGACACATTTGTGTTTTCATGCAATTTCCTTTTTTCATTTGAGTGGACCACTGCAGATTTTTCTGATTGCAAAGCATAGCATTACTTCTATCAGACTAAGTCATTGCTTCTCTCAATCATCTGTATTTATTCTATCCATCTCTGCAATGCTATGTTTTAAAGTGTGGCACAAAAATTACTATTCCCTTGAGCTAGACATTCATCTTGGCAGGAACGCCTCCTGATTAGTCATATACATGGGACAAAAGCAAGTAAGAAAGAAATAACATATATGGCTGGATAAAAACTCTGAACACATTCATTTTACTAAATCACAGATGTCAATGGTGATGCAATCTCTGAAAAATGTTAGGCTGAGGTGCAGAAGCTCTCAAACTGTCAAACAGCTTCTAAATAACATAAAGTGGGAAGTGAAGAATGTTGCCCTATTGATTATTATCAGTTTTGAAAGGTTTTTTTCTTCTTGAAAACATTTTCTAAAATCCAACACCAGGTTGGAGCCAGCTAAATGAGTAAAATGTCTGGCTTTGATGCTGACATTTCAAATAATAGCAAGCATCTACAGGACAAAGAATCATTAAAACTATAAAAGTAACCCTAATGTTCCTGATTCATTCCATGTGTGAAATGCTTGCTCAGGTGCATTCCCCCCCCCCAAAGGTCTACACTGTTGCAATTGTAAATTTTACTAACAGTGCTCCCTAGTACTGACATTCTTCTTGAAATCATAACTTTGCTTATCAGTGGTGGGATTCAAATTTTTTTACTACTGGTTCTGTGGGCGTGGCCTGGTGGGCGTGGCAGGGGAAGGATTCTGTAAAGTCTCCATTCCCACCCCACTCCAGCAGAAGGATTCTGTAAAATCTCCATTCCCTCCCCACTCCAGGGAAAGGTTACTGCAAAATCCCCATTTCCTCCAGATCAGCTGGGATGCAGGAGGCAGAGAATAGATGGGGGTGGGGCCAGTCAGAGGTGGTATTTATCAGTTCTCCGGACTACTCAAAATTTCCGCTACCATTTCTCCACAACTGGTCAGAACCTGCTGAGTACCACCTCTGTTGCTTATGTTAAAGTAACTGCACAAAACAGCATTGTTTCCTGCAACTTATTTCATTATTAGAAATCAGCCTTTCTTAGGGTCTCATTTGGGAATCAGTCCTTCATTTTTACTCTTATTTCTTCTTTAATTTCATGTATTGTTCCTGCTCTGCTTTGTAACTGTCTTTTGACATAATTTAATTTACATTTCTATTGATTGTAATAAATCTACGTGTGCATTTTAATTCCTTAGATTCGGTTGGATGGCTTGCACTTGATTCTAAAAGTAGTTTTGTGCCAAATGTAGTAGTTAGTAGGGATGTGCACAAGCTTTCAGGGAAGTGTTACAGTTCTCATCCAGCAGTAGCATCTCTCTGCTATTCATTAGAGCACCTGACTTTTTCAGGATTTCATTTCTGATTTAGTCATAAAGTTAATGCGACTTCTAAAGCAGCAGGGAACTTGGAATAGCCAGCCTGGTTTAATGAATAGCAGAAAGATGCTATGATTACACAAGATTCATAGCACGTCACACACATCATTTTAGAAGCCTGGACAGATTTTATTTGTAGTATGTTTTAAAAAAAAAACTTTGGCTCTTATCTCACTTCAGCAGTGCTGGTGAATTTATGGACTTCACATAGAATTCGTAGCCTAACATTTGCCATTCTTTTTGGTCCAAAATGTATGCATCAATATCTGAAAGAGCTTATTGTTGATCCATTTTCTCCACATGGTACTAAAGTTTACTAAAATGCAGTATTAATGAATACTCGAGTAGCGATTTCTGCAGCATCCAATGGCTTTTTAGATGAAGATAATCTCTACCTGTTGAGCATATTGTTATATTGTTACATTGTTATTTCTTTCTGTGGCACCGTTGGTGAACACTGTGGAATGTTCTTTTGTACTTTACCATTGCTCTGTGCAGAGGTGGATTCCTACTGGTTCGGCCAAGTAGATAGTAACTCGGCCTGCCACGCCCCCAAACCAGTCTTCTCGGTGCCCCATAGGCACCACCATCTTGTTTTTTGCTTCTGCGCATGCACAGAAGCATTTTTTTTTAGTATTGTGCATACATACCCCTGAGCGAACCGGCAGTAGCAACTGACGGAACACACCCCTGGCTCTGTGCTACATATTGAGTGTGAATGGGGAAATTTCAAAGCCACACAGATGTAGTTCTATCCATGTGTAACATAACTTGGCGATATATGCCATTGTAAAATACTTCTATTGGAAATGAAATGAAACGTGAATGAAACATACTATAGTATCACAGACGTTGCTATTTTGACATTGTTTAATGTATGTAATACTCAGAAGCTGCCTCATGCAGGAATTTATAGGAGAATACCACTACCTTAAATTTCACCAGAAAGCCTACAGCTAACCAGTGCAGCTCGTATAATGGTGGTGTTTATGCGCCTATAATCACTCATGCCTTTGAATTACATTTTTGCAAAATTATCATCCAACACAGTTGTTTCCCTGAAAATAAGACATCACTGAATATTTTAAGCAGAGGCTGAACAATTACCTCTTGATAATGCAAGTGTTTGACCTTATTTTCTGGGAGTTCTTATTATTTTTGAGGTGTAGGAGGCAGCGAGCCTCGTGGCTGCTGCTGCTGCATTGCAATATTTTTGGGGAGGCTTATTTTTTTGGGGAGTGCTTATTTTAGAGCATGTCTCAAAAGCCTGATTGGGCTTATTACCTGGTGAGGTCTTATTTTCAGGGAAACATGGTAATTCTTATTTATTCAACCAGATTCAATTCTTGCTGTCATGTATGGTTAAAATACAGGTTTCCTGGAGATAAGATTTTTGAAAACTAGAGACAGGAGTCCATTCCATGAACAGTGTGTGTGTGCGTGTGTGTGTGTGTGTGTGTGTGTGTGTGTGTGTGTATCTATCTATCTATCTATCATCTATCTATCTATCTGGATGTGTATTCTATGATGGAGACAATTATATCACAATCAATACCCATTCACCAGGGGGTAAAAACGTGAAAGATGTTTAAAAGCAGATTATTTATATAAGGAAATAAAGAGTTGGTTCCAACTGGAGTCAGAATATAGCTTCTAACATTCTTAGAGATAATGGATAGAATTCTAAAATGCAAAAGCCTCTTAATTAGATCAATAGCTCTTCCCTCATCAAAATCTCTCAAAATTTCACCTCAGTTAATCATTCTCAACTGGAGACAGATTTTAGATTTCTGCCTCAAGGTCTTCCTGCTGCTTTCGGCTTCTTGGATGAATTGCCAATCCCCTCCCCCCTTCTGTGCTACTGACTTAGCATGATGTTCTAACTAATTCAGCGGAAAGCTTTGGTCCCTAAAGCTATAATTTCTCAAAAAGGTTCTGTCAGGGTCATATATATACATATTACACTACAGCAGTATTTACAAGCCTCAGCAACCTGAATATTGCATGTTTTGGTCCACCATAATACAAAATGCCTGGAATGTTGCATCCAATTTTGGTTTACCATAATATTAAAAAATGGTTGAGACTCAAGAAAGAGTGCAGAGAAGAACAACAAAAATATTTAGGGGAGTGGAGGCTAAAACATACAAAGAATGGTTGCAGGAATTGGATATGTCTAGTTTAATGAAAAGAAGAACTAGGAGTGGCATGATAGCACTGTTCCAATATCTAAGGGGCTGTCACAAAGAATAGGTGGGGGGGGGGGGTTGTCAACCTGTTCTCCAAAGATCCTGAAGGCAGGACAAGACGCAATAGATAGAAACTAAACAAGGAGAGGACCAATCTAAAACTAAGGAGAATTTTCTGACAGAACAATTAATCAGTGGAACGACTTGCCTCCAGAAGTTGTAGGTGCTTCAACACTGGAGGTTTTTAAGAAGAGTGTGAAAAAACATTTGTCTGAAATGGTATAGGGGCTTCCTACTTGAGTAGGAGGTTGGGACTAGAAGATCTCCAAGATTCCTTCCAACTCTGTTATTTTGTTATTCTGTTTAAGATACTGGCTGGAGAATTCTGGGAGCTGCAGTCTACATGTCTTAAAGTTGTTAAGTTGAGAAACTCTGCACTAGAGCAAGCACAAGGTACTTAATTTAGACTTGTATCCTAGTATAATGGTGGATGTTTTTAATTATTTGGTCCTAACTGGAATTAACTGGAACGAATCACTCCCTATGTTTGCCATTTCCATTGCTAAAAGTGATCAAAAAGGGAAAGAAACAGATCCAGGAAACTACAGACCTATCAGCCTGACCTCAATACCAGGAAAGATTCTGGAAAAGATAATCAAGCAACGAATTAGTGAACACCTAGAAGCCAAAAGCCAACATGGGCTTGTCAAAAACAGATCATGCCAGACTAATCTTATTGCATTCTTTGATAATGTGACAAAATTAGTGGACTAGAGGAATGCCGTCGATATAGTTTACTTGGACTTCAGTAAGGCATTTGATAAGGTAAACCATAACCTACTACTAGATAAAGTAGAAGAATGTGGTTTGGACAGCATCACCACCAGATAGATTCGTAACTGGCTGACCAACCGCACTCAACGTGTAGTCCTCAATGGAACTGCATTTACATGGAGGGAGGTATGCAGTGGATTACCCCAAGGCTCTGTTTTGGGCCCAGTACTCTTCAACATCTTCATCAATGATTTGGATGAGGGAATAAATGGGGAACTCATCAAATTTGCAGATGACACCAAGCTGGCAGAAATAGCCAACACTCCAGAAGACAGGCTAAAGATACAGAAGGATCTTGACAAACTTGAACATTGGGCACTATCTAACAAAATGAAATTTAATGGTGAAAAGAGTAAGGTTCTACATTTAGGCAACAAAAACAAAATGCACAGGTACAGTATAGGTGGTACCTTGCTCAACAGTAGTAACTGTGAAAGGGATCTTGGAGTCCCAGTGGACAACCATTTAAATATGAGCCAGCAGTGTGCAGCAGCTGCCAAAAAAGCCAACACAGTTCTAGGCTGCATCAACAGAGGGATAGAATCAAGATCACATGAAGTGTTAATATCATTTTATAATGCCTTGGAATACTGCATCCAGTTTTGGTCACCACGATGTAGAAAAGATTTGGAGACTCTAGAAAGAGTGCAGAGAAGAGCAACAAAGATGATTAGGGGACTGGAGACTAAAACATATGAAGAACGGTTGCAGGAACTAGGTATGTCTAGTTTAATAGAAAGAAGGACTAGGGGAGACATGATAGCAGTGTTCCAATATCTCAGGGGTTGCCACAAAGAAGAGGGAGTCAAACTATTCTCCAAGGCACCTGAGGGTAGAACAAGAAGCAATGGGTGGAAAGTAATCAAGGAGAGAAGCAACTTAGAACTGAGGAGAAACTTCCTGACAGTTAGAACAATTAATCAGTGGAACAGCTTGCCTACAGAAGTTGTGAATGCCCCAACACTGGAAGTCTTTAAGAAGTGTTGGATAGCCATTTGTCTGAAACGGTATAGGGTTTCCTGCCTAGGCAGGAGGTTGGACTAGAAGACCTCCAAGGTCCCTTCCAACTCTGCTATTGTATTGTATTGTATTGATTCACAAGAGCATATCTGTAAGTCACAGCTTTAAGTTCAGCTGGACTGCAGAGTGACATATTTCCATTACCTTTACGAGCACGATAAGCATTTTATACTTGCAATGAAAGGCAGCAAGCACTTAAGCTAAACTTATTGTAACAAAACATATCTAACCATCTGTATTTCTATTGTTATAAATAACAAATTTATTTTAAAATCATATTTGGATCTTTATTCTAGGAAGTGAAATGTTTTGCACTATTATTGCCTGGTGCTGCAGAGATCTGAAAGCTTATCTACATAGATGAAAACACTGAAAAGCTGAAGGAACACTATACATAACTGTCATATTATAAACAGTTTCAAAGTATCAGCAATAGAATCACAGCACTAAAAGTTTGTATTTTTTAACGTGTCATAAAAAAATCATAATCCAAGTTCTTATCTTTTGTAGCAAAATATTCAAGTATTTATTCTTAAAGAATAAAAATAATAAGATTATTTATAATTTAAAAGTGTTAATATGAAAGTAAATGAACTGACTTTTCCATTTTCACATTGGCTAATGTGCATACTCCTGGAATTAATTGAGCTGTACAGATTTGTACTATGTTCTCATAACGGGCTTCCCTGATTTAATGGGCAGGTGGTTCAGAAGATTAAAAAGACCAAATTTGAACACCAAATTTGGAATATAGTTGCTATGGTACTAGAACACAAGTAAAGATCTCTGATTTGTAAAATAAATTTTTATGAGTACATTTTGCTGATAAAAGTCTATAAATTATATTATGAATTTCAAAATATTTTCCAGGCAGAAAGGAAAAATAAAATATGTGTCCTATATACAGGTATATATTCAACCATACCGAACCCTATGTTAATCATATGGCTATAATGCTGCAATAACAGTAAAAACCACAAAATGTTGCATATTCTCACGCTGATAACAAGCCTAATAGCCATTTCCAAAACAATTGACAGGTGCAGCCTTTCCTTCTTTCACGGAAAAGAGAAGCTTTTTTCTTCTCAAACCAAAACAAGTGGAAAAAATGAACGAGAATCTCTCTGCTTTAGTTTGTCCACATGTAGGTTTCTCATTTAAATAAGTAGAAAGTTCAGTGGAATTCTGCATCTTCATTTTAATAAGTATTACTAATCAAAATTTGAAAGATTTGGTTTCTAGATTAACTGGTCCCAGTTCAGGTTGCTGTAATGGAAGTTTACATATGGAATGTTAAAAACATAAGACCAAAGCACGCCAATAGCATCCCATGTAAATTGGATGAATACTCAAAATAAAATAATATTCAGCTTTAAAAAAACTTAAAATAAAGGTAGGAACAGGGATATTTGACTCCTTTAAAATGCTCCCATTTCATCTTCTGTGCAATTCCTCTCATCACAAGAAAAGGGGGGAAATCTACATTACTAGAAAGCCCCTCTGATCCTTGGCCTCTGGCTTTAGAAAACGTGCTTCTTCCTGTTGTAGGGATTGTTCTAGTTCTGGAATGAGTGGCTTCCATTTTTTGCACCTTTTTGAGCTACTTTAATCACATACTGGCATCATATTATGGTGACCAGAATTCCAACAGCAGTCACAACACAGATTTCTAACAGTATTACCGCCTCAGCAGCAAACGTGTCAATTTATGCAAAAATTAATATGGGCAACACATGTAAAGGAGGAGCTGCTTAATTTATACTGTGAAACTTTGGAACAAATAAATATGTTCAGTTATGCAGTTAAAATCAAGTTCAAGTTACAAGCAGAGAATCTTATAACGGTATTATTGTTAGCAGAACAATAAACCAGCATTAGTCCTAGAACAGGAAGAGAGATGGGAAAAGGAATGGATTTTGCAATTGACCTTCTTAAGTTATCTTAAATTATGCCCATTGTTGTTGGTATCAATCTTCCATATTTTAGACAGGGCTTTTTATGTACATCTGAAATATTGTAATGTATTTTGTGTACAAATAACAATAGATATTTGCTAGAATAATACTCAATAACCTTGCTGATTCTCAAACATAATCATACCTTTGCAACAGTGTTTTGTTTTGCAAGTAAACACCCTAACCATGTAAGTTGCACCATACAAAGCCTTTGACGTAAATGCTGCACAGCACATGAGAGCACATAAGGAGATCTCCCAATGGCCAAAGCAACTGGATCTTGGATGATTGCTTCTGACCCTTCTCTTAAGGCTTTGCATAACCCTAATCAATATATTGCTAAAAAAAAAAAGAACTCTCAGGGAAACCGCTCTGGATTTATACAAAGCTATTTGCTATCCAGTTATTGATACAGCTACTGACCTGCAGTGGCGCAGTGGTTAGAATGCAGCACTGTAAGCTACTTCTGCTGACTGCTAGCAGCCTGCAATTTCTCAGTTCAACTCTCACCAGGCTCAAGGTTAACTCAGCCTTCCATCCTTCCAAGGTCAGTAAAATGAGATTGTTGGGAGCAGTGTGCTGAGTCTATAAACCGTTTAGAGAGGGCTGTAAACCAGTGGTGGTTTGCAGGCGTACTCTCTGGTATGCGCGTACTGGAGCCAGTCCGAAGCACTAGATACCGTTCTGGTACGGTGCTCCGGAGGGCCCACCCACCCGCCCTCGCTCCTTACCGTCCTTTTAGGTCTTCAGAGCTTCCGCACACCCACATAGTGCATACAGCGCCTGCGCGATGCTCCACTGAGCAGCTGGAGCATCACAGAGGCTCAGGGAAGCGCCAAGATGCATGTGCATGCAGCGCGCATCCACGTGGATGCCAGCAAGCCCGTTCCAACCTTACCGGTTGGGACAGGATTTAAAACCCACCACTGCTCTAAACACTGTAAAGTGGTATATAAGTCTAAATGCTATTGCTACTGATCTTCAATCATAGTCCTAATTTTTAAAAGAAATTATTTTGCTATCAGTAAATTAATATATAATATGAGGTTTTTTTTAACGGCTATGTAGCCTAAATATAGTATTGCATGACCCACATGGATTCAGAAAAGGATTTTCTTCCCTATTTTTTTCTATGGTTGAAGAATCCAGGTCAACTGAACATTTTCATTTGTGACTGGGAAAAATAATGGAATGCTGCCTTAAGGTCAATAAAGATTAATGACTGAAAGACTCATGTCACAACAAATAACCCTGTGATTCTTTTCACAATTTCTTTTTAGTTTATGAAATATTTCCTTCTTAAAAAGCAGGTTGCTGATGGTACAATCCACCAAATTAAAATTATTTTAATAACTGGATAATGTGAAACTTAAGTTACTTAATGGAAATTGATGCATGAATGAGCCTTGCCTCTCTTATCCACTGTTATTAAAGGTTCTTCAGCAAACACTGGGTTTCAGATATATTAAGAATAATCCAGGAACATTAATTTTTCATTAAAATAGATTGTAACAAAAAAATAGAAAAACTAATTTACGTAGTTGTTAAATTTTTAAAACAATTCTTCCAAGTACTCGTTTTTTTTTAAACCTTGAGTTATAGAGGATAGTATGATTACTATGACTCACATTCCATGCAACATCTATGGGGCATACACATCAGTACCAGCAAAAATATTTAACAATATAACTGATTCTGATTTGATTTGTACAAAGTGATTTGTAATCTTGTACTAATATTATGATGTCTTCATTTAAAGCATTTTGGCTCTGTAAAGAAGAAGAATAATTTTATAAGTGTAACATGGAAATAGTCACAAAAATTATTTATTCATACAAATTATATTTAATATGTAGCAGTGATGGCGAACCTATGGCACGCGGAGCCATTTGTCAGGGCACGCGAGGCGCTGCCCTGTCAGCTGGCCAGTGCACATGCGCATGCTGGCCAGCTGAGTTCACCTTTTTAAAAGCCATTTTTTGCCCTCCCCAGGCTCCAGAGGCTTTATAGGAGCCCGGGGAGGGTGAAAAGAGCTCCCCCCCTGGGGGCCCTCCGGAGGCTTCAGAGACCGTCCGGAGGCTTCCCTGAAGCCTTTGGAACGCTTAAAACAACCCTCCGAGCAAACCGGAAGTGACTTCCGGTTTGCTCGGAGGGTCGTTTTAAGCGTTCCGAAGGCTTCAGGGACCGTCCGGAGGCTTCCCTGACGCCTTCAGAGCGCTTAAAACGACCCTCTGAGCAAACCAGAAGTCACTTCCGGTTTGCTCGGAGGGTCGTTTTAAGCATTCCGAAGGCTTCAGGGAAGCCTCCGGAGGGTCCCTGAAGCCTCCGGAGGGCCTCCGGGGGGCGGGGAGGCTCTTTTCACCCTCCCCAGGCTCCTATAAAGCCTCTGAAGCCTATATTATATAGCAAGACTAAAGTATTGCTGTCAAACAAATATACAGTAAAATGCTCTTTTCTTATTAAAAAAAACCCCATTGTTTGGTTATGTGTGATTTGTTAAATGAACCAATTTCCTAAGTTCATACACATTTAAGCATGTTTTTCACATCAATATAATAGCAGAGTTGGAATGGAGGTCTTGGAGGTCTTCTAGTCCAACCCCCTGCCTAGGCAGGAAACCCTATACCGTTTCAGACAAATGGCTATACAACATCTTCTTAAAGACTTCCAGTGTTGGGGCATTCACAACTTCTGGAGGCAAGCTGTTCCACTGAATAATTGTTTTAACTGTCAGGATGTTTCTCCTCAGTTCTAAGTTGTTTCTCTCCTTGATTAGTTTCCACCCATTGCTTCGTGTTCTACCCTCAGGTCCCTTGGAAAATAGTTTCACTCCCTCTTCTTTGTGGCAACCCCTGAGATATTGGAGCACTGCTATCATATCTCCCCTAGTCCTTCTTTCTATTAAACTAGACATACCAGTTCCTGCAACCGTTCTTCATATGTTTTAGTCTCCAGTCCCCTAATCATCTTCAGTCCCCTAAACATCAGCAACAGCTAAGTTCACCTTTTGGCTGTGTTCAACTTTTTCCTCTATGGAGAAATTCACATCTCTACATGGGGCTCCCCTTGAGATGCACCCGAAGACTACAGTTGGTCCAGAATGCGGCCGCGCGGGTGATTATGGGGAGTACCAGATACTCCCATATAACACCTCTCCTGCGCGAGCTGCACTGGCTCCCTGTGGTCTATCGGGTGCGTTTCAAGGTGTTGATTACCATCTTCAAAGCGCTCCATGGCACAGGACCTAGCTACTTGCGGGATCGCATCCTGCCCCATACATCCCTACGACCAATTCGCTCTCACAGAGAGGGACTTCTCCGGGTGCCGTCCACTAAGCAGTGCCAGAGAGCGGCGCCCAGGAGCAGGGCCTTCTCTGTGATGGGCCCAGCCCTCTGGAATGACCTCCCCCCCGACATTAGGATTACTATCAACCTCTGCTCCTTCCGTTCAAAACTCAAGACCCACCTTTTTCAACTAGCCGGCCTGGCTCAATTATAGTTCCATCTTTATCCTCCTGGCAATCTTCTAAATTTGTAATTTTATATTGGGGTATTTTAATTTTTAATCCTATTATGACTATTCCTATGTATTGTATTATGCGATTTTGATACCTCCTCCGTGAAATGTTTTAATTGTATAATATGTGTTTTTATTTATTGTACGCCGCCCCGAGTCCCTTCGTGGAGAGGGAGCGGCTAACAAATCTAATAAATTCAAAATTCAAATTCACATGAATGCATTATCAAGAGGTAATTGTTCAGCCTCTGCTTAAAACATTCAGTGAAGGCTGCTCATTGCCAACCATAACCCATGGTTCCACTGACCAATTGTTCTACCTGTTAGAAACTTCTCATAACATTTAATTGAATCCTGTTTTCCTGTAAAAAAAAAAGCACTATTATTCTATTTCTGCACTCTAGCCAATAAAGAACAGATCTTTGACTGTATTCTGAATGACACCTTTTCAGGTAGCTATAAAGTGCTATTGATCCTTTCTTAGTCATCATTTTTCAAAAGCTAAACATACCTAGTTCCCTTAGTCTCTCTTCACAAGGCTTATCTGCCACTCCTTTTGATCCACCTTTTCCAATGGTTCAGAAAAATATGCTCAGATGGAGATAAGAACCCCAATATATACAAGAAAACATCTATGAACACTATGAGCCCCGGTCACGCAGTGGTTAGAGTGCAGTATTGCAGGCTACTTGTGCTGCCTCCCGGCTGCCTTCAATTTGCCAGTTCAAATATCAGCAGGCTCGAGGTTGACTCAGCCTTCCATCCTTCCAAGGTGGATAGAATGAAGACTCAAATTGTTGGGGGCAATATGCTGACTCTGTAAACCACTTAGAGAGGGCGGTAAATCACTGTAAAGTGGTATATAAGTCTAAGTGCTATTGTTATTACTATCCAATTTTTGGAATATGCGTTTCTTTTTGCCTTTTTACAATCATACAATTGCATCTTACAGTTGACTCCTACAGAATTTAGTTTGTGAACACCTACTGTATTGTTCTAAGTTCCTGGATAATCTTTGTCCTTCATGTGATTTCTTAGCAATTGGCATACTTCTAAATGTTAATTTCATTCTGTTATTTCATCCACTTCTCTAATCTGTCAAAATAATTTTGAACTTATTGCCTGTCTTCTTCAGCCTTAGGTATCCCATCCGATTCTGCATCATGTACAAATCTGATAGATAATCCTTCTGCCCCTTCATCAGAGTAATTAATAAAATGTTGAAGAGTTCAATGGATTAAAAACTTAAGAAAAAAATAACTGCATCCAGGTCAGATCAAAAACATCAATAATAGGAACAGGAACGGAGTGGAACGGAACAGAACAGAATCGAATTCTTTATTGGCCAAGTGTGACTGGGCACACAAGGAATTTGTCTCTGGTGCATAAGCTCATAGTGTACATATAAACAGCAAATAATAGGTCATAATCATAGTTACAATCATTAATCATAAATTCCAAACAAGAATTGATAAATCATAAGAAACCAAAATGAGAAAATAAGATAAAATTGAAATAAAATAAAATAAATATAATAAATCATATTAAGGCTTGGTGAAATATACAAATATAATCAATCTGTGTATAGATTACAAAATATATAAAAATTATCCTAAAATGTTTCTTTTGCAGGTTGAAGAGTCAAGGATAGCCTTTTCTGATTCCATGTGCTGAAGACCTACATAATGCATGCCCTGCAGCAGGCTTGCCAAGAAAGGACCTATGAAAGAATTATGCCTCAAAATTTTATTGTCATATTTTATTATATTGTAAAACTACATAATCCATCTTATTTTTTCAATAGAGTGCTATTTGTATGGTGTTAATTAAAGATTGTTAACATTTTAATATTTAGATAACAGTAAGAGCATTTCAAATGCTGCATTTTTTTTAAAAAAATCCTTCTTTCATTCTTGAGATCGGATTTTATCCTTCCTGCAATTTGTAAATACATCATCAACCATGGTATATTCTGGCCTAAAGACAGAACACAAATTATTCAATATTCTAATTGCTCTGAATCCTAATTCTAATCCTAACTGGCAGACTCTTAATGCTTTGCAAATACATGTTAACAAGCTTTTTTCTTATCAGCTCAAATAGTCAGCACAAATCATGATAATAAATTGCTTTGCTCCTTGCCAGATCTCTGAGTGCCAGATCCAAAGAAAAGGTTAAAGACCTTTCATATTCCCAGCATTACAGTTCAGATACTTATGAATCACTGGCTGTGTACATAGATAAGTAGATCATTAGTTGTATTTAGCTGAAAAGCTTTTCTGTTGCATGACTAGCTTGGAAGTTTTCTCTTCAAGTAACAGTGGGAGTAAGTTCCATGGAGAGATCACCATAAATACACACCTCCGCATCTATGCAGAGAAAGCTCCAGCTTATGCATAGCAGAGGGAAAGGTTTTATACTGCTTGGGAGCCAAAGGAAATAAAGATTTCAGCCTGAGAGTGGCATTTCAAAGACTGCACTGCAGCTGCAGTTTGTGGGGGCATTGTACCATATGTGCAAGAGAATTACCTTGAAATTTTTCTAATCAATCCAAAGAAAGTATATGCAACATTTAATGATGGATGATGTATTATCATTTAATATTTTAACATGATGCTTTCTAGTTGTATAGGAACTACAAATCATAAAATTTCCAGTATGCATGTGAAAATTTACTTTAAGACCCAGGATCCAAAGTTTATTCTAATTTACTGTACCATGTTCAAGAATTATGCATGTATATACAGTAGTATATAGTTTGCTCATTGCGGCATTTTCTATAGCTTACGACTCCTAATTTCTACATTTAATAGCAAAGTTCATCAGGCTAACCTACATCACAGGCTGTTGCAAGTATAAAGTAAATGTAAAATTTTCATGGAATCATTTCTATTATCTATTTCAAGTTATGATGTCATGTACTGTTTGCAGTTAATGATGTAAGATGGATCATTAAACACATTTATAAAAATTGTTTCTGAGTAAACCTAAGATACAGTTACAACCATAGTTCAGGAAAATTAATATTATACATCATGATTGATATCTAGCTGCCTATTTATTCTTTCTCCTGGTTTAGAAGAAACAATCGCATTATCAAAATAAGGTAGTTTTTCAAACAGCAGAAGGTACCATATTAGCTTGACCTGTAGTTACCTCTCAAAAGATCCAGAGAACAGATGTTGTGGTTTACTAATTAAACATTGCCAATAATGAGTAGCAGCTATCCAGAGTATTCTTTATAGCAGGATCCTTGCACATTTGTCATTTTGTGTGGCTCTCAAAATCTTAAAGTTGCAGAGGCTGAAATATAATGCTGCATGCTAAAGTAAAATTGAACTGAATTCCTGTTGACTTCATGATAATGTATGCAATTACCGTAGTTTTCCTGGCTACCATATAAAAGTGCTGTGCTGTGAAACCAAGAATGAAATGCAGACACAGAGTTCACCTCTTCTATCATACACTGAGTTAGTATCAATTTATTTCACAAATTATAATTATATACTTAATATTGTCAAAAATCATCTTGCGCTTGCCAACAAATAAAAGGTTTCTTAGAATGCTCTGTTTGATAATAACTTTTTAAAGGTTTAAAGATACCTTTAAAGGTACCTTTAAGTTAAAAAAGAAAAATATTAAGGAAAAAAGAAAAAGAAAAAAGAAAAAAGAAGAGGCCCAGAAAAAAAGAAAAGAAAAGATATATAAAAATGACTTTATCAAGACAAATATAGTAACATTACTTATTATTAAGGTAATTTATTACCTTCTCTGACATTTCAGTAAAATATCTTCCCATATCTCATCTTTATATATAAATTATAAAGTCCTATCATTCAGCCCTAAACAGCAAAAGTACATTAAGAATTACCAGGAATAACACATATATTTTAACCCCAATCAAATAAATCAAATTTATATTCCTTTATTTTTAACACAATAGCTTGTGTCCTGTCAGAAATTCCTTACAGGTTTGGCACACCTCTTTTGTAACTCTAAGATAATAAAACTACCCAAGTCCCTCTTCTGGTTTATTATTTATATATCCTCTTTAAATTATCAGAACATCAGCTGGTTTCATTTGTAAGTTCAGTGTAACATCATTTTGCATATCACTCTTGAAGCATATTTTAAAATCCATTTTCACATCCACATTCAGATCAGTCCTTCTATTTCATCTAGTAAAATCTGTTCCATTTTTTAAATCCATTTTTATAATAGCAAAGTCTTAAAAATAATTAGTGCTTTTTTCTTAAATACCTTTGAATTGTTCTACATTCAAATGTGCTCTGTTTTGAATTAATGGATCTCTTCTCCTTTAATTATACTCTTTAGTTCTTTCTATTTTCCTTTAGTCAACTTTTTTAGTCCCCTTTTATCATTTTTATTCAACAATAAAGATACTTTCTATCAGTAAGGTTTCTTACAATTAGTTTCAAAATATTTGTGTATGCGTGTGTAAAATATTCAAAACTCTCCAAAACCAACATTTGAGTAGCCCTTTTACTTAAGGGCTTAAGTAAGTTTAAGTCCTTAAACTTGCATGAAACTTCTTTGATCAAAAATAGAAGGAAATTCACACAGAGTAATGAAACTTGCTCTTCTGAAGATGCTTGACATCCATAAAGCCATTAACAAGAAATTTCCTAAAGGGTTAAGAAAAGAAGTATCCAAACCCAGTATCTTTTGAAGGTGTGGCTTAGGTGAGATGACTTTCCTTCAGCTCCCACAGTTCTAAAAACTATTAAACGCTCTTACAGTCTCCTTATGGGGCACCATTGTATGGAGTACCTGTGGGGTGATCCCGGTCCTCTTATTATTCCAGTGGGGAATTCTGAGCTGATCCATTCACCAGCTTCCATTTCTGTTGTGCTCATTAGCTTTACTCTTGTGGAACAGTTTTCAGTCCATCATTGCTTCCCAGAAGCTATTTCTTGGGATTCTTCCAAAGTCCATTGATATGCATGAGTTCCAAAATTAAATAAGATAAATCTGCACAAATATAGCATCTGTACTAGTCACTACGGCCCTAAAGTGGTGCTGACAGATTTCAGAAAAATGTTCACATAAATCTAAAGACAAGCAAAGGTACCACTTCATACAAAGCCAAGCTGTAATCAGTTAACTGATAGCTGAGAGAATGTTAACTTAGAAATAAATCTAACTGAAATGTGCTGTGACTAGAATAGGGGGGAAAAGATCCCTTTGCCATGTTTACAAAGACTTGGCAACAATCCACTAGATGCTGCACAACCTGTGATCCAATACCTGGAACTGAATAATCCTGCAGCTCTTTCTGTGCTAGAGTAAATTACTCATACTGCATGTACATTACACTTGCCACATGCTACCTTTTCTCCATCCTCTGCTTGAATCACAATGGAGGTTTCTTTCCTACTGCAGCAATCTCCTCATCCCATCATGTTCTCCCAAATAATGTCATAACAGACTTTAGTTCTTTGGACTGCTTTTTACAAACCATTAATTTGGAAATACTTCCACTGACATCATGGGGATTATGTAAGATTACAACCACAAATAGCTGCGATCAAACAACCAGCTCTATGTTACAATTTATAGACAACTAGGGGTTTCCCCCCAGCCCCAAGGAAACACCTTACTTTTCAAATTCTATGACTGCACAAGTCCTTAATTTCAGACTGTAAAGGCACCTAAACACAAATTGTTATTGAAGTTCATAACTGGCAACCTTCACTAATTTATTTAGACATTATGCCAAGTTGCGTCTACTCTCTCATCTTTTTCTTTCCTCTTGAGCTTTCTTCACCCCCTTTCTCTGCAAAGCGGTATTATTCAGCCTTCTAAAGTGCCTCTCAGAAACAATTTTGTCATTCCCCCTTCGTCTGTACACATTTATTCTAGGATTTTTCCCTAGACCACCCAGCAAGTTTCATAAACTGAACGGGACCACCATTCCCCTGCATTTTGCCCACCCCAAAGTCAAGCTGCAATCAATTAACTGATACCACAATCCTAAGATCTAAGAAATGCACCAGCTCAAGAAGGACTTATTGGTTTGCACTGAACTTTCTTCTGGAGAAGGCTAAGATCCTTCTGCACACGTGGGAGTAAATGGTAGCCATTTCTGTACCCCAAAACTGCACCACCCCTTCTCAGTCTCAGTCTTCTGCAAGCCCCAAAACTGTTAGCAGAATGCTGCCCTCTCAGATCAATGCATTCTTGAGATGCAAAAAAAAAAAAAAAGGCCTTTCAGGGCCAAGCTATTTGAGTGCTCACTCTTCAAATTCTGTGTACATTGCATTAATTCTTGGACTAAATCTTCCGAAACCATAGGATAACCTGCTGGTGGCCACTTGTTCCCTTTCCATTCAGGAATCCAGAAGCAAAGATCCTCTGGCCCCTACCCTCCCTTCCTTCCAACTGCCAAGGCTTTTTCTGAACAGGGAGTTCAGTGTTCTGGATCCAAGTTACGGTTGCCGAATCTGGGGCTCTTGTAGCTTCCCAGAAATGCTTCTGAGCAACTACAGAGCGCACTGCCCTCGCTACTTACAGCCAGCCTAAGCTACGCTCCCCACCCCTCCAAGATCTAATAGACCATCCTGGGATCCTGAAGCAGGAAAGTCTCCCCAAGCAGAAGGGGTCCGTCTCGTCGTTTGTCGGGGTCCGTATTAAAAATGCCAACCTTTCACGACTTACCAGAATTCGCGGCACCTCCGCCGGACTCGCCGGACAGTCCGTGGCCGAAGATGCTCTCCCCACCTCTCCAGCGTGAGTCGCCGCGCCTCCAGAGGCGGGAGGCGGCACTACCGCACTACGGCTGCGACTCCTGCGGCGAGAAGCGCCGGGTCCAACGGGAACTGGCCTGGGCAGCCTGGAGCCCTCCGCAATCTCGTTTGGCACATTAAAACGGAGAAGGCGGAGAGGGAGGCAGGGAGACGCCGCCGGGGAACGAGCAAGCGCGGCGCCCAGGGCACCCGCCTCACTCTTTCGCTCTCAGGCGCGGGGTGAAGGCGGGAGAGGGAGAAGATCCCCCCACAGCAGGCAGTTTCTCCGACTCAGGAATTTTGATACGTGAGGGCGGGAGAAGGGGGTAAAAACACCCGCACGACTCTAGTATAATAGCCGCCGCTGCGCCACCGCGAGAGGAGGAGCGCCAGAGGAGCAGGAGAGGACAGCGCGAAAGCATCGGCGGCAATGCGCATGAGCGCCAGCTCGCAAGACTCGCCACCGCCGGCACTGCTGGCGGCGTCGGCGGCGTCGGTCAAATGGCGAGAGTGGCAAGCTGGCGGCCTTATTAATTCAGGGCGAAGGAGGTCGCGGCTGTCTTGGTCCTTCGGTCGACGGTCAAGCCAGCCGCTTCCTCCGTCTCGCCGGGCACTTGCGCTTTTCTGTCCGCGCTTCTCCGATCTCGGCCGAGGAGCGCGCGGCGCTCCCCTGAACTTTCCGTCGGAGCAATATTGCCAGCCAGCCTTTTTCTTCGAGGGGAGCCCCCCCCCCCAACTATCGGTGGCCTCAGGTTGCTCAAGCTCGCCTGGCCTGGGCCGGCCCGTGAATGATCCCTGCGCGGGCAGGCAGGAATGGCCAAGTTTTAAACCGGGCAGATGGTGGCCAGTGCAGCCTTTAACTGGGTCAGTGGGCCGTCTCATACGTCGAAAGCTGGAAGGGCTTATGCGATCATCCCCGATCGGGTGATTTTAATCAAGCCTGATGCGCTTTGATGATTCATTGCAGGCATCCCAGCATCTCTTAGCCATCAGTGATTTCACCCAGAAGGAGAGAGATATTACTTGTCTGGTGGCAGAAAAATCAGAAGGAATCTTATGCCACCTTTTCAGACTAAGGCATTTTATTAAAAGACAAGCTTTTGTGAGTTGCAGCCCCCTTCATCTGATGCACTACAACGCCTAGGCTGTTGTAAGATTTAAACTGGGGTGAAAAAGGAAAAGAAAGGTTGATACATATACAAGTTATCTGAGAGATGGAGTACTGTGCAGGGCAAACACTTATCAATTAATAAGTGGAATGCATTACAACCCATTGTGTTTGTTGACACCTTCTGAGATGTGATGATGTGAGTTCAGCAACCTCCTATTCATGGTAGAGTTCCAGTCTTCTAAAACACTCACTTTGAGGTTGGCTATAGAGTGTCATGGGAAGTTGATTATGCTTATTTTGAATCATGATGTCAACCTCGAGTTCATTAATTATTGTACATGAAGTTCACAAAAACTATGCCTTTGGAAAAAAAATGTGCTATTTGTAAAAAGTTGCTCCCAGGTTTCTTCAGTGACTTGATTATATCTTTAGAGAAGTTACAGTACTGTAGCACCTGTAGCAAACATGCCACAGATGACTTAATTTGAAGTTAATGGAATGTGATTGGTTCATAGAACTCATTCATTTCGTTTTGTGTACTCAAAACTAACTACAGGTAGTCCTCGACTTATGACCACAATTGAGCCAAATTTTTGGTTGATAAATGAGAAATTTAAGTGAGGTTTGCCCTACTTGCCCCAATTGTTAAGTGAATCACTGCTGCTGTTAAATTAGTAACACAATTGTTAAGTGAATCTGGATTCCCCATTGATTTTTGCTTCTCAGAAGCTCACAAAAAGTGAATACATGACCCTGGGACACCACAGCCGTCATAAATATGAGTCAGTTGCCATGCATCTGAATTTTGATCACATGACTATGGGGATGCTGTAGTGGTTGTAAGGGGGGAAATGGTCATAAGTCACTTTTTTCAGTGATGATGTAATTTCCAACTGTCATTAAACAAACTGTTGTAAGTCGAATACTACCTGCATTATGGTTTATCAACTACTGGTATTATAGTTCATGGCTTAGCATGATGAATAAATCAAGACATTGAATTAATTTGTGTTATATCCTAAGCCATGGCATGTTGGGCTCAGTAAATGTCCCAAGTCTGTAATACAGGGGTGCTGGCTGGGGAATTCTGGGAGTTGAAGTCCACAAGTCTTAAAGTTGCCAAGTTTGGACATCCCTGCTGTAATATGAGGGCCCTTAAATTTGTTTTTAGAGCTTGCTCTTAGTTGATTTCTCTGATCTGTGGGGCCGCATGTTAGAGAAACCCAGACAGGGATTACTTTATGTTTAACTCCCCATTTTGTTGTCCCGGGATAGAAAACAGGAGGGGTTACAAAATGGGGCTGCTGTTCCAGCTGCAGCATCTCAGCATCTGCAACATAAAGATCCTGCAGGCATTGAAAAAATAAAAAAGAAATATATCTCTGATGGGAGGAGCCAGGGAATTCCAGCCCTTCCCTGCCCACTTAATGGCTCCAGTCCAATCCAGTCACTGCAGAGGAATGTTTTAACTGTCCAGCCTTCAGACAAAACCAAGAAGTATTAGTCAGTCATCATAAAAGCTGATGTAATGCTGTCCAACAGGCATGGTAGCCGGCTAGACATTGTTGGATCATATAATTAGTATAACATTCATGTAAGACTTTTATCAGTGATTTATTATAAACCAGGCTTACAGTATCCTATAAATATAGCCACCGTATTATTTATTTATTTATTCGATTTCTATAGAAGCCCATCTCAACTAGTGATTCTAGGTGGAAAACATCATGCCATACAATGAAAAGTAACAACTTTCAGCAAAAAGCTTTATAGCTGTTGCATTATTTATAAACTGCGCTCTATTAAAGTAAAGTAAGAAAGATCCTTGGTGGTACCTCTGTTCAAAAGGTAAGACCAGGAAGCAATATGACTAATCTAGAGGACATCCTCTAGAAAAATGCCAAATATGCAGGAATGTAACCCATCTTATCGTAGTGTCTTTTTTCCCTCATCAAGCAAGTTTAGTTCTATCTACAACATTAAATCAGTTTTAATCTCAATACTCCACATGTTATACAGTTGAAAATTGTGAGCTGGAATATTGGGCTTGGGATTTTTGGAGGGTGGGCTAGGCTTGACTTTTGGTGTCCAACTTCTCAGGTCCCTGCATTTTTTGGCAACATTTTTAGAAGTAGTTCTTCGTTGAATTGAAAGACAGTCATGGCTGATTCCATGCCTAAGGCAGCTTTAGAACTTAGGCTGCCAAATCTATTTCAACCACCTTAACCATTAGACCAAATTGTCTCTTTCTTTGAGACGTTAGTTAATATCAAATCTGATTGATCACTGTCTTTCTGCCACATACTGCACTATCATATAACCTTGCTATCATCAACAGAAGATAAAATCTAGTTTGAATTCATATGATCATGTATGGGAACACTTTTCACTTAGCATTTTTCCTTGGCACACGGGTGTGTGATTACCAGATCCACAAGATTGTGTAAAATCACTCTTCACTGTTTAACATATGTTCTATTAAAATGTGCGGAGGCTATTAGACTATTCCAAGTTACGGTACTTTGCACAATTCAATGGAAGCTCTTTCTTTGACTAAATACACCTCTGTACATTTCAGTGCCATTTAGGCAACAAACGGAAAGGCAGCCATTATACCCTAACTGAACTGAAACTAATTTGCAGTTATTTGCAGTACTTTATTTGCAACACTCATGGCTAAAAATAATGTTAGGCATTTTCCTTCCCCAGTTATATTCTGCATGGTAAGAAGTATCACTAGGACATAGTGGAAGCAGGGAGAGAAGTAACTGGTTTATGCAAGACTGCTCAGTTGTTTCATTTTCACTAAAACCTTGAATTCCAAAGTCTGATTTGGGTTTCCTGTTTCGCATTTTAAATAGTCTTACAACACAAAATAGCAAGATTTAATTATAGAAGGTACCCTAAAATAAATCCATCTTATGATTGTACATAGCTTAAATGTGTGACTGGTTTTTATTGTTATAATTATGTGGCTCATCATTTAATGAAATAATTAATTGTAGAGGGAGTGTTACTGTGCAACTAATAACTTTGTATGCATGTGTGAGATACTCTGTGCTTGCAGAGAATCTATTCAAAAATTCTATTGTGTTCAACATGACTGGGAACATGCAGTTTGGATACTGACATTTTTTAATCCGACAATGTTTATTCTTTAGGCCAGATATAGAGAATCTGTGGTCCACAAGAAAGTCGTAACAGTCACTTCCGGTTCTGGCGGCTGACGGCGACGGGCAAGCCTTGCTCGCCCTGCGCTTCCCCAGTGGGCTCCCCACTCCTTGGGGGGCACAGGACGCCCCGTAGAGGCTCCTGCCAGAGGGGCGGCACCGCGGGGGATCCCCGGGATCGGCGGCGGCTGGTGGGGGGGGGGCTGCCTCGCTCCAGGCACTGGGGAGCATGATGGGGAGACGCTCCGGCGTCTTCGCTGCGAGGCTGTGCGTAGAATAAGCGAGCAGAAGGACGCGGCTGCGGGCGGTGAGGCGAAAACTCCCTTCCATTCCCTTTACCAAGTTGGAGAAACTGTCAGCAGTTTAAATTTCCTCCTTTCGGCTTGACTTGGAGAGGCGCGGCTGGAGAGAGGGGGATTTCCCCCCCCCTCGGACAGGTGGCTTGAAACAATTCTTGCTCTCAGCCCCAGGGAAAGGAGGAGGGGGAGAGCCAACCAATGATGTCACGCCCTTACTAAAAGTAAATTTTCGGATTTAACTCCATAACATAATGATGATCTGGAAACTTTGGGAACTTTGAAAACTTTATTATGCCTCTAAACCCGAAGCTGGCAGGGCAAGATGGCACACTTCCGTTGTCTTTCTGAACTGTGAAACCTGACTCCACCTTTAAAACTTCAGGCTTCTGGTCTTTGTCTCCGTGCTACTCAGACAAATCTCTTGTTGATTGCTACCTTTTGAACTCCCTGGAGTGAAAAACTTTACTCTATTGCCAGAGGGATTAGAAAAATCCTCTACTGCCTGGACCTTCTGTCTCCTGGACTCTCCTGGCTGTTCTACCTCTCTGACCGATCACTCCCTGTACTGACTGAATTCTCTATTCCACAAACAATGTCTCCTAAAAAACCACCCCCTGGAAAGCCTGGCTTTGCTGCCTCTGCCCCGACATCTGCAACATCTAGTCCTAGTACACAATCAACGATAACAGCTTTGATGCAACCTAAAACTACAGAGACGGAGTTTCAACAAATGTTTCAGCAACTTTTACAGGGATAAGAGGAAATTAAAAAAAACAACTAAAGGAGATGAAAGAAGAAATTAAAGAGAACCAGGCCCAAATCAACAAAAACTCACAGAGACTGGATCTTTTGGAGGGGGGGCGGCTGAGATGAGGGAGGGGATCGAAGGGGTGCAGAAGGGGAACAAAGAACTTGATACCCAACAGATGAAAATAGAATTTGAGAGAATGTCCTTTTACCTTCGATTTCAAAACGTGTTGGAGGCAGATGATGAAAATATAAGGGACATTATGACAAATATTTTGGCTGAATACATCCAGAAAGAGAAACAACAGATGGGGTGGGAAATAGATTTGGTTTATAGAGTGAACTCAGCTTATGCTAGAACACATAACGTACCCAGGGAGGTACACATTAAATTTCTCAGAAAAAGCACAAGAGATGAAATTCTGAATGCACAAAGGGGGCAAGCTTTGACATACCAAGATAGGGAAATAACCATTCTGAAACAGATCCCCAAGAAAGTGAGGGAAAAAAGAAAAAGTTATTCGCAATTAGCGAATAAATTATACCAGAAGGGGGTGTGGTTCAGATGGCTGATGCCTGAAGGTATGCTAATATTCTGGGAGGAGACAAGAGTTAGAATTAATACACCCATACAGGCGCATGCCTTGATGGAAAAAAATAAAGTACTCCTAGAAAAACCAGATGATTCTACAACAGGCATGCAGGACACGGGAGGGGCCGGAGCTCTGTCGGCGGGGGGAGATGGGGCAATACCGAGAAAACTCAGATCACAAAAATGAACAAGAAAATCTACCTGACATAAACTGATCGAAATTATTAACTGAATTCATATGCTGACTATATGTTACTACTTATTAATGAATTTTGTGTAAATCTATACTACGAATATGGAGGGAGGGGGCACCTACCGCACATCGCAACTGCCAAAATTTGTAACCTTTCCATTACCTTTTTCCCTGTAAATCTTTAAAAAAACCAATAAAACTTTGTGTTAAAAAAAAAAGTCGTAACAGTCCTAGACATCATGGTCAATAGTGGAAAACATTGAGAGTTGTATATGGAAGACCATTTCTGTTTCCTATTTCTTATCTTGAATTCATGGGACTAATAGAAACAGTCTATTGGGAATGTACCCTATCATGTGGCGCTAGGGGCAACTTTCCAGCCAACATGCCCAGTGTCTTAACTGCTGCGTCTCCGTGTTGCCTCAATACAATACAATACAATACAATAGCAGGGTTGGAAGGGACCTAGGAAGTCTTCTAGTCCAACCCCCTGCCTAGGCAGGAAACCCTATACCGTTTCAAACAAATGGCTATCCAACATCTTCTTAAAGACTTCCAGTGTTGGGACATTCACAACTTCTGGAGGCAAACTGTTCCACTGATTTTCCTCAGTTCTAAGTTGCTTCTCTCCTTGATTAGTTTCCACCCATTGCTTCTTGTTCTACCTCAGGTGCCTTGTAGAATAGTTTGACTCCCTCTTCTTTGTGGCAACCTCTGAGATATTGGAACACTGCTATCGTGTCTCCCCTAGTCCTTCTTTTCATTAAACTAGACATACCCAGTTCCTGCAACCGTTCTTCATATGTTTTAGTCTCCAGTCCCCTAATCATCTTCGTTGCTCTACTCTGCACTCTTTCTAGAGTCTCCACATCTTTTCTACATTGTGGCGACCAAAACTGAATGCAGTATTCCAAGTCTGACCTTACCAAGGCATTACAAAGTGGTATTAACACTTCATGTAATCTTGATTCTATCCCTCTGTTTATGTAGCCTAAAACTGTGTTGGCTTTTTTGGCAGCTGCTGCATACTGCTGGCTCATATTTAAATGGTTGTCCACTAGGACTCTGAGATCCCTCTCATAGTTACTACTGTTGAGCAAGGTACCACCTATACTGTACCTGTGCATTTTGCATAAATGTAGGACCTTATCCTTTTCACAATTGAATTTCATTTATTAGATAGTGCCAATGTTCAAGTTTGTCAAGATCCTTCTGTATTTTAAGCCTATCTTCTGGAGTGTTGGCTATTCCTGCCAGCTTGGTGTCATCTGCAAATTTGATGAGTTCCCCATGTATTCTCTCATCCAAATCATTGATGAAGATGTTGAAGAGTACTGGGCCTAAAACAGAGCCTTGGGGTACTCCACTGCATACTTCCCTCCATGTAGATGCAGTTCCATTGAGGACTACACATTGTGTGTGGTTGGTCAGCCAGTTACAAATCCATTTGGTGCTGATGCTGTCTAACCTACATTCTTCTACTTTTTCTAGTAGTAGGTTATGGTCTACCTTATCAAATGCCTTACTGAAGTCCAAGTAAACTATATCGACGGCATTCCTCTGGTCCACTAATTTTGTCACTTTGTCAAAGAATGCAATAAGATTATTCTGGCATGATCTGTTTTTGACAAACCCATGTTGGCTTTTGGCTATTACTTTGTTTGCTTCTAGGGGTTTGCTAATTCGTTGCTTGATTATCTTTTCCAGAATCTTTCCTGGTATTGAGATCAGGCTGATAGGTCTGTAGTTTCCTGGATCTATTTTTTCCCCTTTTTTGAAAATGCGAACCACATCAGCTCTTTTCCAGTCCTCTGGTAGTTCCCCAGTGCTCCATGATCTCTGAAAGATATAGTTCAGTGGTTCTGAGATCTCGTCTACCAGTTCCTTCAGTTTCTCTGCTTCAGGATCTCTGAAAGATATAGTTCAGTGGTTCTGAGATCTCGTCTGCCAGTTCCTTCAGAACCCTGGGGTGTAATCCATCCGGTCCTGATGATTTGAACTCATCTAAGGTAGAAAGATGCTCACTTACCATTTTCTTCCCCAATAGAAGCAGGTAATAGCCAAAACTTGCCATAATATTGGAAAGTAAATCTTGTTTACACTAATAGTTTGAGAAATACAGATGATACCACTTCGTTAGCTGAATTTAAGGAAACCTAAAACCAGAATACGAAAGTGAAATATTAATCATCATGCTTAATATCAACCAACATGCTTAATAGACTATAGTTTATGGCAAATAAATGAAGTTGGTAAGTAGCTTTCTGGTTTTGGTTCAAGAAGAGGTAATGTTGGACAATGTCAAATTTCTAGCAGTTGTGTCAATAAATCTCTGTTCTGCAGAAACTTAATCCTACATGTTGTAACTAGCTAACAATACAACTTTCGCAGATTCAGTTTGAGTAATTTCCTTTATTACAGATGAAAAAAAGTCATACACACACACACATATACACACACACACACATACATATACATACATATATAATTTGCCTACTGCCTATAGTAATCAAGCTATGTATATGTCAACTGAGGATGTGTTTCTTCTAGTAGAAATGCATAGCTTGAGGAAAAGACAATATATGTGTGGTAATAGATCTAAATAACGTTCTTAGCAGGTGCTCGTCTTGAGGCAATCATCAGCAAGGAGAAACTCATGATTTTGGTATGGACCAGGAAAAATGTTATGCTTGTAAGGTTGAAGAAAGTAGAATAAGAGGAAGAGAATGAATAAAATATATGGTTGGAGTCATTATAGGAATATTACCAGAATGATCTTAGAAGAGCTGTAGAGTGTCACCAGAAACGGATCAAGATTGCAACACTTGTACCTCGGTGGAATTATTGTAAAAGTCTATCAGTGTCTGGAAAGCCTTAAATTTTGTTCTTGACTTAGCAAGAATGAAGGTTTTTTTTCCTTATAAATTTTGAGTTCCATAAATCATCAAAACTAAGCTAAAGAACACCAAAAGATTTCACAAAATAGACAGAAACTGGGGGGTTCTTGGTACTCTCTGAATTTGTTTTTTTTTCCCTTGCAGACAGTTCATTTCCCAAACTAGGTAACATCATCCGTGTTGTAACAACTAGAATTTGCTCTTAGTTTATATTGTATTGGCTTGCCCAATCACAGATGATGTGGGGTGATCTTAGAGGTTCTTTGGTTGCTCTGTTTACTGTTAGCTTGTTTGACAGTTCCTTGATGGGGGTATTATTTACTTCTTGATTGTTAATCTTGGAGGTAATCTATGTTCATCTGAGGCTGTTTGCTGGTAGGAAGTGGTTTTGGTTTTTTGGTCCCCTTTTGGCTTGTTAAGTGTCACTTTTGCATGGTATGTAGATATTGTTTTTGTCTATGTGTCTATTGATGGCTAATTTGTTAGAATGCCAGACTATTAGAAATTCCCTAATATTTTTCGTCTTGACTTGGTCTAGGATGGTCACAGTGTCCCATCTGAAACTATGGTTTAAGTCTGTCCATATGTCATGAAATTAAATATCTGCATACTATATGAAAGAAACAATCAACAAGCCAAAAAGGAACAGAAAGACCAAAACTCCTCCCCATCAGCAATCAGCACCCAGATAACCATAGATTAACTGCAAGATTAACATCAGACCAACAGTCAAGAAGCAAACAATACCCAAATCAAGGAACTGCCAAGCAAGCTAACAGTAAACAAACCAAACAAAGAACCTCTAAGACCACTCCCCATGAACACTGACAGGATAAGCCACTAGAATATAAAGAGCAAACTCCACTCCTTACTAGGACTGATGATGTTACCTACTTTGGGTAATGAAAGAAAACAACCAAACTCAGAGAATACCAAGGATCCTTCATTTCATCACTGAGCTACAAAAATTCTCCTTTATTGGTAGACAGAGACTGGAGGAATTCTTTGAAATTTTTGTAGCATTTGCTACTTATAAGGTAAAAAAAATGTGTGTTTTTATTTGTAGAAGGTGCAGAAATCTACCATATGCTCAACTTGTACAAAAGCTGTTCAGTATTTTATGAATATTCTAGTATCCCTTCTATTCTCAACTTGCAGTTTTAATGCTATTAGCTCATTCAATTCTGAAGTAGTAGCTAATGCATTTGATTCTGCTTTCATATTCCTTTTTATCATTTGTTCATTGGTTACTGTAACTATAGGAAGGACTACGGTTTTTAAACTAAGCAGCTTTCCCAGTGTTTATGAAGTTATTTTTTGTGGTGTTGCAACCTTCACCAGAAATCCTGCATATCATGTCTGTGCATATAAGAAGCAAAGCTGTCTCAGGCACAGAATAATCTTCTTAAGAGGAACATCTGTTTAAGGAGGTTGGGTTTGCTGCGTGTAGTTATTTGATGCTCCAAACCCATATAATTTCCTTTTTTTAATAAAGGAAAGGATGTACACAACAAAGATTCCCTGGTTGTTTTTAAAAGGGAATGAACAGAAAGAAATGTATTTCTAACATTCTAAATGTGCCAAATGATCTAAAAAAATAGATTTTAGTAAAAAATAAGAGAGACTTGGGTATCACTATATATTAAGTAAAGCTTTGGGATTTTGATTTCAACAATGCTGAATACTTACTATCTCAACAAAAAGCAGAAAAGCTCATGGTGCCATTGTCCACCTTATCAGAAAAATAGACTAAGCCTAAGGATCTCAACAGCAAAATATGACATTTTATAGGATGCTCTGTCCTGCGGTGATATCACTGAGCAAGTCCTTTACATGCCTGCATTGTGACACCATTGCATTATGGAGCGATACCACTCTACACGCTTAGCATTTCATATATCTTGCATAATGCAAAAAATAGACCAGCCACACTGGCCTGCTTATTTTCTGCTACTAATTGCCAGTTATTGGGCCAAGAGTAGATCAGTTGCTGCTGATCTACTTTTATTAACACCAGAGAATAACCTCCTCCTCCTCCTCCTTCTCCTCCTCCTCTTCCTCGGATGTTTCAAAAGTTTAGGGAAATTAAGTTATGTCAATTGACGGCACTGGTTAAAGTTTAGATACTCATGGACTAATGATCATACCTATAATAAGCCACGATTTGTTGCTGAATAAAGCAGGTGGCTATGTTGTAAAAGATGCTAGGGTATGACCATGGTTTACAAGGACAGTAGGTAGATCCATGTAATAAAATAAGCTGGGAAATTAAACGATATTTTGGTTCAGTGAAATGTCTATATTTTTTGCTGTATGAAATGCAGACATCTTCATTCTAGACTACATTCTGGTGTCCTTTTCTGAATGAACCATCAACTTCATATTACTAGTCAAGTGTCATACTCTCCTTCAGCTGCTAGTTCTACTTGCATTATTACTGACCAAACAGACTGGAAGGTTTATTAGTCATGAGCTCAACTCCATGGAGGAATTAAATTACCGCCACTCCAGCACACGCACACCAGGGCCTTTTCCATTCTGTCATTCTGATTTCTACTCGATGCAGTGATGAATTTCTAGAAGCAGCAAGTTTCATTTTTGTTGCTACTTTAAAATATAGATCTACTAATAGAACTGTTTAAAAATATTTAGAACGGAATAAAAGATTTTGCCATTATTCTGCAAATGCTTTCTTTAAAACACTTTTCCTGATACATGTGTATATGTTTGTTTATTACAGTAGTTTATAATATTGTATCGTGGTTATCAATTTAAAATATCCATAATAATCATCATAGCTGCAATTATTCACATCAGTATAAAAACTGCAAAACTGTTATTCCTCTAAAAATATCTCTGAAGCTCTTTGATCTATTCCTCTCTGCAATATTATTGATTCTTCTGAATAAAGAGTTTATTTCAACAAAGGCTTTGACTTCTTTAGAAAGGCTATCTGTCCTTTCCTACTATTTGGATAATTATCATGCCGCTGCTGCAAGATATGCCAATAAAAATACAGTATGGAGAAAATCTTGCCTACTTTTTGAACTCTACAAGTCAATAAATTTAATGGGCCTTGGCAAAGATATGTAAGTTGTTAGAATGGATCTACTTCATTCAAGCAGTGTTCCAGAATGGAATTGCTGCTGGCAAATTGCATGATTTAATATAGCTCTGTTGCAGCTTTAAAAAAAAAACAACTTGACAGAAACTGAATAGCTGCATCCAGGGCAATTCATTTCTCAAATCAATGACAACTTGCATTGTGTGAGATATGTGTAAAATAAATCCTGTCAGACAAGACTGACAATTTAGGCAAACCAATTACAGTTAGTTTTTTGTCTTGTTTAATGCGGGATGCTTCTGGATAGCTAAATTTACTACTCCCAACTGAAAACTAGGCCTTCCTTGAAAACAATGCTTAGAACTAAGAAGATTTATCCCAAGTGTCTCTATCTTGGAAATTACTTCCATACAAATAGATGCTAGAATTAAAATCTGATTCTAGAATAGCTTTACCAGTGGGAGGTAGGTCTTAACACAAACTAGATTTTATGTTAACCTAAACCAGTGGTCACCAACTGGTGGACTGTGGACCACTGGTAGCCTGTGAGAAAATTTTGGTGGTCCGCAGAAAAATTATTTGCATTTTTATACTGCGCTAAATACTATTCATCTTTTTTAAAAATCATATTAGTGATCTGCGGAATTTAAAATTATGAATTTAGTGGCCCCTGAGACCTGAAAGGGTGGTGACCCCTGTTCTACACTATAAATAGATTATCAACTTTGGCTGTCGTCCTCAATTTCTGGAAGCCCCTTGCTATTTTTTAGGATCAAGTGGACCACAGAAACCAGCATTTTTAGAATGAGAATCATAACACAAGAAGATACATTGTAGATGTCAGAGGTCATCTAGTCCACCTTTGCTTAGTTCAGAATCTACTGAAGTATTTCTAACAGGTGGGTATCCAGCCTAGGTTTGAAGACTTCCAGTGAAGGGGGATGTACCACTTCATGAAGCAGCATATTTGACTGCTTCACAGATCTTCCTGTCCCAGTTATGCATCTAAATTGAACCTACTTTCAATCCACTGATTTTGGTTTTGTCCCTTTAGAGTGAAAGACAACTACACTGTCTCCTCTGTTTCACAACCTTTTGGATATCTGAAGGCTATCTCTTCTATAGATTAAACATACTAGTTGTTTGATTGTTGGCATTTTTGTCCAACTATTGAATCCTTCCCATGGACCTGGGATAGGTAGATGTGAATGTGTTAAAGGTCTCATCACAGAATGTAAGCTGTATTGACTGATGGTGAGTTTGTCAATGCCAATGGTACTCCAAGTGTTTTGAGATTGCACCCAAGGCACTTATTACAATTGGTACCACCTTTGCTTATTCTATCATCATCATCATCATCATCATCATCATCATCATCATCATCATCATCATTAACAACAACAACAACAATAATAATAATAATAATAATAATAATAATAATAATAATAATAATAATAATATAAAAATAAAAATAATAAAAATAAATGCAATGAACTAGGTGTTTAGACTGGATTTGGCATTTTTGTCCAAGGACCTGGGGTAAATATGTTGTTTGTTGGTAGTATGGTATCATTACAGGATGTAAGCTGTTGCAAATAAAGTTTCTGGTGTTCAAGGGATACTTCAGTTATTTGGGGATTGCATGTTTGGGGATTACCATTGCTACTAATTTAATTTAATTTTAATTTTATTTGATTTATAGACTGCCCCCTCTCCCCAAAGGGACCATCTTTGCTTTCTTTTGCCATAGACATGGTACTATTATTTGATCTTTGTATTTTGTGGTTTTCTCCAGCTCTTTCTCTTTTATTCTGCTGTCTCTTTGTACTGTCATATTGATTATCCAGACTTTTTAATTTTTCTTATTAATGTTTAGTAGTTTGTTTATTGTTTGCGTATAACACAGCTTGTAGAAAACACAATATTTGGTGGATTATGGGGCTTTTAGGCACTAAACATGCACTTCCAAGATGGGAGAATGGGACTTTATTGAGGCAGTTGAAAATTCTGTCTTCCACAAAAGCCTTTTCTACAAGAGAGTTCAGATTGTCTTCATTATTGTGTTTTCAATGCATTTTTACTTCCTTAGTACCTGGTGACAGATTTTAATAGATAAAATGAGACACAAACTACCTCACATAATGAATTTTAGTAGTATTATACTCCTGAACATCTCATTCAAATGTAACATGGATTGAAATCGGTTTCAAGCCTGACTAAAAGTGAGTAAAACATTTTATGATTATGAGATGTTGATTTTGTTAGGAAAACTTAGTGCAAGTTATACGTCTAACCAGCTTAGTATCTACTTTGTCCTTTTTAATAATCTCTGAAGGAAAGTAATCAGTAATTCAATTTTTTCAAGGTATTGTTATCAGTTATTTTCATGTGTTCCTTTGATGCTCCTTGCCCTCCCCTCCTACACAGACAAACTCAAAACATGTTGAATGAGTTGCTAGTGGGCAAAAACTATTTAAAACTTGGCAAGCCAGATGTTGTGGCCTGTCAGCTGCCGGCCCCTTTGGCAGCCGAATCTGAGGAGGTGGCGTGGGAGTCAGGGCAAGCATCAAGGCAATCCGAGAGCTCTGAGGGGGAAGAGGGAATGGAGCTGTCAGAGATAGAGACAGAGGCGGAGCCTGTGCCTTCCATTAGCCCTCAGATGGAGAGTCAACAGCTCCCAGGTCTGGAGGTGGCTGATGAAAAAAAAGAGGAACAGCTGGGTCCAATGCCTGATGTGCGGATGTGCAGAAGTCAGAGAAGAGGAGAGCAGTGGATATCTATGGGCGGAAGAGCCATCCTATCTCTGGGGATAAAAGACAGGGGGAGGAGATGAATATATATGACAAACAACTATTCATCTCCCTGCCAGTCCATCACTGATAGCCTGCACTTCCGAATCCTGTCTGGAAATTATCACAATTCTTGGAATCTGTAGCGCCTTCTGAGCGTGTGTGTGTGTGTGTGTGTGTGTGTGTGTGTGTGCTGCTGAAGAAAGCGAACGCACCTTCCATGACTTCCTTTGCAAGTGTGGGAAGAGACACACACAGAGAGAGACTCCTGGTGTGTTGGGCCAGTTCAGGCGGAAAGAGAGAGAGAGTCACTTTCCACAGGACTTAGAGACTTTGTAGCCTGCTGTGAGAGAGCGGCTGCTGGCACTCCTAATAAAGAGAATGTTTCATTAACTACAAAGGCTAGTCATGTTTGGGAGTCAGGCCAGAACACCAGATTTGGATCTGAAGTGGACAACGATGCAGGATCCAAAGTAGCTTTGCTTACTTTGGTGCAAATACTCCATACCGATTTCTCTGATGCTGTATATAGTAATAATGACCTACAAACAATTGCCTTATGTTGTGAAAATGCTGAACTGATCATGTTTTGTATGTGTGCCTAGACTCTTATTTTTCTTTCAGAAGGGAGAAAAATAGCTGGGCTGTGAATCTGTTATAATTGTCTTCTCAGAATACTTGGAAGCACATCAAAGTCTGCCTGAGGAATGAATTAAAAATAGATCTTCAAAATTTCTACTTCAATTAATGGACCACCTGCCAAGAGAAGTGAACCCAAACCAACTGTGGTCATTAAAACTCAAATGTAGCTCTCTGCTCAGAAAGAAAGAAAAAGGAGTAGCATTAAAAGGATAAGGTACTGCCCTTAGTGCTATTACTATTAGCTACTCAATTGTTGGGTTTTGTGTTTGTTGACATTGAAGAGATGGCTGTCATCTAGCAACTGCAGGAAGCAACTCTCTTTGAAGCCAGACTAAAGATGAATTTTTTATTATTACAGAGTGATAAATAGCAGACCACTGAAAGCAGGCAAGTGAACGCAAGGATATGATCTATTGAGCAATAATAAATAATGGAGTTGACTTTTAGATTCTCCAAGGATCTGTTCATCTCCCTAATCAACTATGTAGTCAGAGTCGCCTTGAAGCAAGATGGGCAGCAAACAAATCTAATAAATAAAATTTAAAAATTATTATTTACATGATTCTTTATAACTAAAATGTAAGAAGGCTTCCAGGTGACGCTGTAAAGTCATACTTGTATTAAGTGAATAAAATTTTGGAATGGCATATTGATTCTTGGCCTCAAAATAGAGAGCTAAATGTAAGAAAAAGACTGCACCAGGCGATCTAGCCCAGACAGTTGAAATATAAGGGATCAACTGCTGGCTTACAGCTATACCAACTTCCCAACCCAATGGTTTTATCAAGTGGTAGACTATAACTCCATAATCCTCAATAGACTTGGAGGTTATGCTTTGGAGAGTGGGAGGGGGATAATGGAAGTTGTAACTCAATAAATGAGAAGGTACAGTATTTGATTAGGAGCAGGCATGAAATCAACTTACCTTCGCTACCGGTTCGCAAATGAGGATCTTCCATGCATGCGCAGAGCGTCAAAAACAGGACATGATGACGTCCAGCTGGTTGGACGGAGCCTCCTGCCATCACTGCTACCGGTTCGCTGAACCAGATAGAACTGGCTGAATTGCATCACTGATTCCTAATGTACTGGCATTAACTGATGTGCTGGCATTAGCTGATCCAGACTATGCTTTCTTTCCTGTGGTAGCAAAACTGTAATACTCATATTAAGCTGAGATTTGGTCTTCATAACAGGCTAAGCCAGTGATGGCGAACCTTTTCAGCACTGAGTGCCCAAACTGGAACGTGTGTGCATGTGCGCGTGGCCGAGAGTCGGTAACTCAACCAGCTGGCTGGTGTGCACATGCCTGTTCTTTGGCCATTTTGACCTGAATGACCTGAAAATGGCCTGAAAAATGCCCTGCTTTGGGGGCCTTTTGGGGCCTTTTTTAGGCTGTTTTGGGGCCATTTTCAGGCCATTTTTGAACCGTTTTCAGGAGGTTTTTGGCTGTTTTTTCGGGCCGTTTTCCGGCACTCCAGCACCCCCAAGACCAGCTGGCTGGTGCATCGGAAACCGGAAGAGCAGTTGGCAATGGAACACGTGCCAACAGAAAGGGCTCTGCGTACCACCTTTGGCACTGGTGCCCTCCGTTCACCATCACAGGGCTAAGCATTCTGATGTACCTTTAATACTATCTGATCTTTCTCCCAATTAGTCTCTGCTTCATTGTTTACTTATTTATTGATTTATTTCTTTGGAATTTGAGTTCCAAAGGTTTTGATGTTGAAAAGGTACTAACTTCCTTTTAAAATCAATACTTGTCTATTTAATTTGTAAATTATTATTGAAAATATGTATTGTTTTCTAACAAGAAAAGTATTCAAATATTCTAGTCAGAGTTTCTAAAACATCAAAAGAAAATGTGTCATGCCATTTTAAAACAAGAAATAAACTGAAGGAAAGGGACAGATATCATTTCCCCCCAATGTGTATATGTTAGGGTTGTGGAGTGCTCCACATTCAGTTTCCAAAATAGGTTTTAAAGTTTTAAGAAAGCGCATGTAGAATCTGCATGCAACTCTTTAAAGCAACAGTACCTTTTTAATAGAACATTTATGCAATCCCAGCAGGAAACAAAGCAGCTGCTTTAAAGAGTTGCAGGCGCTAGGTTTACACTTCCTCATACTTCAAAACATCTTTCTGCAACTGAATCTGAACCATCAGGCACACAAGAACATTTGCGAATGTGCATTTATGCATTTTTTTTCCCAGAAAAAGAACCCAATCTGCATGACAGTATCTGTATTAAATACTCTGAAAATAAAACAGATCTGGTCTATGCAGAATGCCAGAAGCATTTCAGCTAGATACCTGAAAATTAGGTCAGTAGTTTTATATTTGAAAGGAACTGTGTTAGTTTTTGTTTATAGCCTGAATATGGTCCACCAAAGTGTCTGAAGTGGAAACCCAGAGTAGACGTCTTGCCCTGAAGTGTCCTTTCCTAGAAAGTGAAATCCCCCAAGTACTTTCTAAACTGGCACATAATGTCATTGTATCTACATTTAGGTAACTTAATCTAAAAAAAGGTAAATAAGAAATGAACATTTATCTTGATACAAGCCAAAGCTGGCATATTTGACCAACTCAATATAGTTTTATACTGTGGCTAACCTGTTTCTGAATCAGAATGCAGAAAGGCATATAAACGGTTGGAGGAAAAGATCATTAGCCATTTTCAGGCATCATAATTGAAAACTGCCACCACCTAAATATGCCTGAGAAACTCAATATTGGGCAAATGTATCTGCTTTCTTCATTGTCAGGGATGTGGCTCAAGTGCACGGAGTTGTACACCTAAAGACATTTACTCTTTGGGATTCATGGCTGAAGGCTGATCTCAACTGCATAATATTGCCACTGTTGGAACTTATTAGGAGTGCTCATGTGATGAATACTCCTGAATACAACTATTTTTAAATAATTGTAATGGTGTTGCCAGGAGAACAGGGGAGAGAAATACAGTAGATATGAATCTGCTGTAGGCCATGGTCACTGTGTCTAGTTATTGGGCATATCTCTCCCAGCTAGTGATAAGTTACTGCTTAGGCTGGGCAACCACCTGAAAATCAATACATAAATCATCATAAGCCAAGGTCTGTGAAAAAGCAATATCATTTAGAATGAGCCATGAATAAACGTGACGATACCTCCCGCCTACCAGACATCTGGAAACCAGCCCTAGTCAACAAACAAGCTTCACCCACCACCCAGGCCATTACAACACAAAACAACAATGGGCACCCAACCAGCATCAATCTACCAATCATGATACAACCACACAGCCTATCAATCCACTTACTGAAACAAAGCCAGCACTCCAGCCCTCACCAAGATTTATAGAAAGACGGCAGCTCCGATCATGCTTTAAGCCGAAAACACCAGCCTGAAGATGGGAAGTGAGACCTCGCCGAAACGTTGCCAAGACAATCTCAATCTTACATGGGAAAAGACCTGAATACAACAAGACCACCCATGAAAATCTACGAAAACAAATTTTATATATATATATATATATATATATATATATATATATATATATATATATATATATATATATATATATATATATATATATATATATATATATATATATATATATATATATATATATATATATATATATATATCTTTTTTTCTTTTGACCCCCAAAATAAGTGCTTGGCCTTATTTATTTTCAGGAAGGTCTTATTATTTTTGAGGTGCAGGAAGCGGTGAGCATGGTCACCTCATGGCTGCTGCTGTGCTACAATATTTTCAAGGACAGCTTATTTTCAGGAAAGGGCTTATTTTAGCGCATGCGTTCAAAAGCCCAATTGGGCTTATTATCTGGGGAAGTCTTATTTTTGGGTGAAAAGGGTAGAATTACTCTTATTATATAAGCTTGGAAAAAATATATACCAGTTCACTTTGCCATTTCTATTTTAATATCCATGGATAAAAATATAACTCTGTATAAAGAATAAAAAGTATTCCATACCTTAATTTACTTAAGAATGAAAAGCCTGCCTCATCTCATAATGTTTATGCAGCCTGCAGATAAAAAAATAAAATATATGTGCTAGATAAAAATTATGAGTTGTAATTAGTCTGCTGCTAGTGAATAAATCTGGAGAGTCTATGGCATGCTATGCATTTGTTTGAGAAGAATATTCCATTTTTGGTATGAACAGCAAATAAAATATCTACTTCTGCATATACAATTATATAATAGGGCATTATAAAATCACAAAATGCAGTTCTGGAACATTTTAGCAAGACTTTCTAATAAAACATTCTAACATTCTCCTAACATTCTTTTATCAAGGATCAAGCTGAATCAGGAATCCTTAAAATGGAGATTTCATGGTAGTTTTATCTTTTTAGAGACATTATTTCTCATCCTTTGCTTTCCACTTATATATAAAAAAGGATTCTAACAAGTATTGGAACATAAATGTTTGGAAACTATTTGAATACAAAAATGATTAAATATAGATATATAGGTTTTGGGCACAGTTTTATTTATTCTACTTGTTAATGTATAACCCATCTTTTAATGGCATAACTCATCTTTCCTCCAACAGCTCATGGTTTCATTCCCACAACTCATGAAACAGGTTGAAAAGAAATAATTGTCCCAAAATTACTCAGGGATTTCCATGGCTGAGAATGAATTTAGAGCTCCCTAATCTTATTCTAAATTCAAATAAACAAATTACTTATTATATCACACTGACTAACAAATGTTTTGCAGTTTTGAATGGTTACAATACTGAATAATGAACATTTCTGACCCCAAGAAATCCTTTCCTTATCATATTGTTTGACAGATAGTTCCTTTCTGGTAAATCAAGGAATAGTGGCATGTTAGAGAATAACATTCTCTAACCTCTGACAGCATAGAATACTATCTATGTTTGATGGATCTAATCACCAGGCTTTCTTTTTATCTCCAGCCAGTATGGTCTGGAGACAATTTAAAAACAGCTGAACACACTTTCCTGATTGTTGAAGGAAAAACTCAGGAACTACAGTGGGTGGGCTTCATCACACTTGTTTTGGAGATTTTCCTCTTTAAAAAATGATTTTATTTAAAAAAAGATTTTATAAAGATTTTTTTAAAAAACTGCAGAAACATAGAAGAAATAGAAAAAGATTAGAAAAGGATAAAAGTGAAGGATAACAAAAAGCAAGAAAAAGAAAGGTGTTTAAAGAAGTGACTGTAATGATGTGTATGCTTTATGTTATATCTCAAGTTCAATTGTTATGCCAGTTCTTTATGCATGTTAGGAAACAGTTAACATTTCTAGTCATGTTATCTGGAGGCAGGAAGCAGTTGTAAGATGAATGCTGCTGAGTAAAGACAAGCCTCTGGTTCAAGCTCCTTGCTCTCTGCTTTTATATTGTGTTAAATCATCACATGGTACCAGGAGTGGGGTAACTGCTGGTTTCATCAAGGCACAATTGCCAGTAACCAGACTGAACACTGTTGCTCCTACTAGCTGGTGTGCTATGTCCTCCATGGTGGGGAGTTTGTAGTGTTCTCTCATTATTACTTTGTTCAAATCACGTGGGTCAATGCATGTGCGAATTTCACCTGTGTTGTTCTTCACCACCACAACCATGGAACTGACCAATTCCAATGGTTCAGTGACCTTCTTTACTACTCCCAGCTTCTCCATCCTAGTGAGTTCCTGTCTAACTTTATCCACAAGAGTTAGAGGTATTTTCCTTGGGGCATGAATGACAGGCTGTGCACCCTCTTTTATACGTATGTGGCTTATATCTGGGAGACACCCCAGGCCCTTGAACAGATCACAGTAATCATGTTTAATGTCAGCCTCCGTCAGACCTCTGTGCCCACCATCCATAGTCATTATGATCTTCACAAGTCCAATCTCTTTACTTGTTTTGAGACCTAGTATGGCTGGGGCTTGCGTTTCTATCACAAACAATTGTAAAACCTTTTCATATCCCTTGTAAGAGCATTTTGCATGACAGCGACCCATTACTTTCAGCTTTTTACCACAATATCCCATTAGTTTTGGTAGGTCCAGAGTCTCTAAGGGGGATTTGTTCCTGAGGTGTTCCAAGTATATGTGGCTTGGCACACAGTTTACTTGTGCTCCAGTATCTATTTTGAATGTGACTGGAGTTTTGTTAGCCCCTATCTGTAATGTTACATTTGCTTCATCTGCAGACCGATGTGCTTTTTGTACCACTGCAAGATATATCGGGGAGCAGTCCGAGTCTGACCCTGCATTGGCATCATTGTCCTCTATGGCATGTACAGCCCGTGTTTGTTAACTTCCAGTTTGTGAAGACAGTTTGCACACCCTGGCAAAGTGTCCTCTTTTTTTGCATTTATCTGCATAATCTGCCCCCTTGCAGGACAGACACTATTTTTATGGTGCATGTTTCCACAATATCCACAAGCTGCTTCTCTGTTACTTGTCCCAGTGCCATAGGTACCTTTTGTCCCTTTGTGTGACCTTTCTTGACCATATCTACTGCTTTGAATTTCTATAACATTTATCTGGTGCTGTGTTTCTTCTATTCTACATAACAAAGATCTATAGGGGAACCATAATAGGAATCCCAAAGCCCTTTCATTACATCACCACCCAGTAAGGCTCAACCAAACTTGGACTCAAAGACAGCCTACAGAGTTAGCTAAGACCCTACAGAGTTAGCTAAGACCCCTGGAAGTTTGACAACCAATCTGGATGCATTTCTTGCACAGGAACCAGAAACTGGGATGGGGCCGAACAGAGGGTTTAAAAAACTCAGGGACTCTCAGCAAGCCCTGTTGCCTTCTTTTTCTTCACTCTACATCTTCGAAGCATGTGATCCCCTTTTTGCATAGTACTTCAAGCCATGTGGTCCTGTCCACCAATGAAATCACCATTCCAAACAGCCTCCATGTTTCCAGTGTCTTTTTTCCCCACTTGAAACTGAACCCAGATAGACATTTCTTCCAACAATATCTAACCCTATGTGAAGGAATGCCAGATAAATTTCCAAAGCATTCACTGAATTTGAAAGCCACCAGTACAGCTTTAAGTACATGAGTGACTACACTGTCTGGTGTTGGCTTCTAAGAAGTCCAAATACGGAATAAAAACAAAAACCAAGGTTTTCTGGATAGGAAATTTCAATTATCCAGAATACTGAGCACCCAGCATGAATATGGTCTTAGAAACAAAGGCAGGGTGTTGCATAATACCATATGTACCGTACAATCTTTCTTTGCTCGTACAGATATTGCCTTTTGTTTAGGTAACGCGAGATTAAATCGCCCATCTTCATTTGCAAAATGTGACTTCCTCTGTTTTCAAAGAGGCTACTCCATGGAAGAAAGCATAAACATGCACCAAAGTAGTAACAAACATTGGATTAAGATGGAAATGTAGCCCATAGATTATACTTAGCATGGCCTTTAAGACAGAAAGAAGATAGCTGATTATCCCAAGGTTGCCAGCAATATTCTGTTTCAGTATAATGAGGTCTCTACAACGCACTTCCTAAATGTTCTGAAAATTCAGCTGATTAAATTCTACGCTAGAACACAGCAGTGTCTCCAGTGTTTGAATCCAGGGTTCAGTATTTCAAATTGTTAAATAATCTCTCTCCTCTGTTTGGGAGGCGCTGTAAAGACCATTCTCATTGTCAGTTAATTGCTACACTGTTAGGTTCCTGTACTCATACCATATGGAAAGTCCCTTTTAAATATGCAAAGAATGGCTATAAATAAGCCAGTGCTGTTCTTAAATGGGATCTCAAGCTGCAGCCAAGGCCTTTTAAAGAAAGTGTGGGAAAAGGAAGTAATTTTGTTTCAAGATAAGCTGCTTTAAATATCCAGTTTGTTTTCTGCAAATGGATTAGCATTGCAAGGGCCATAGAAGGGGGAGAGTTTTGACTTATGGGTAATTCTCCTATTGAAAAAAAAACATTGCTACTTTTGAGTGTTGCAGTGTCATAGAAAGCAAATAATTGTACAGAAGCAAAAGAAAATAATTTTTTGAAATGTTTGCTCAATGCCAGTGCCATAGCAGACAGCAAAGCTCTTTTATCTGCATTCCTCATGGCATGCTAGAAAGATGTTAGGTGGTATAACACTTACAGGATTGATAACTATCCCAGATGGTAGCACAATCTTCATTCACCAGCACTACACAGAGTATATGTATTATATCCCTGAGCTCCTGTGATGCAGAAGTAAGTGTAAATGAGAGACAGAGACTCTGAAAGCTGGATGTTCAGCAGGAAAAAGGCCATGAACACACACACACACACACACACACACACACACACACAAATGAATGAAAAGCTCTTACATTTCAGAGAGAGATTTACTACATAATGCCAAGTACTGCTTCCTTCATCATTGACAGCTCCTATCTGGGTTTTCCAGTGGTGGGGTTCAAATTTTTTTACTAGCAGTTTGTGGGCGTGGCTTGGTGGGTATGGCAGGGGAAGGATACTGTAAAATCTCAATTCCCACCCCACTCCAGGGAATGGTTACTGCAAAATCCCCATTCCCTCCTGATCAGCTGGGACTTGGGAGGCAGAGAATAGATGGGGGCGCGGCCAGTCAGAGATGTACCAGTTTTCCAAACTACTCAGAATTTCCGCTACCAGGTCTCCAGAACTGGCAGAACCTGCTGAATCCCACTTCTGGGAATTTCACTATATTGAGTGACACAGAGCTGATAGAATTGAAAACGATGCACAATGATGAAAACACAGCCTGGGAAGCCCCCTGGACTACTACAATAAGTGGGGACGCCCCCTCCTTCCCCAACAAAAACAAATTCCATTTTATTTTATTTATTTATTTATTTGTTTCGATTTATCAGTCGCCCCCTCTCCGCAAAGGGACTCGGGGCGACGTACAATTAAATCAAAAATACAAGTGTGGCATGGAGGAGGTGACATCAATATTTAACAGTCAAATACAAGTGAGAGCCACTAGGTTAAAATAAATAGCAATAAATTAAAACAGTTAAGACAATTTAAAAACCCCAAAATTTACGTTTAAAATATTAAAATATTAAAATTGCCAGGAAGGTTAGAAGGTTCTAGTTAAGCCAGGCCGGCTAGTTGGAACAGGTGGGTCTTGAGTTTCGTGCGGAAGGAGCGGAGATCGGTCGTTGTCCTGATATCTGGGGGGAGGTCATTCCAGAGGGCTGGGCCCATCACAGAGAAGGCCCTACTCCTGGGCGCCGCCCTCTGACACTGCCTGGTGGACGGCACCCGGAGGAGTCCCTCTCTGTGAGAGCGAATTGGTCGCAGGGATGTATGGGGCAGGATGCGATCCCACAGATAGCTAGGTCCTGTGCCATGGAGCGCTTTGAAGATGGTAACTAACACCTTGAAGCGCACCCGGTAGACCACAGGGAGCCAGTGCAGCTCGCGCAGGAGAGGTGTTATATGGGAGAACCTCGTTCTCCCCATAATTGCCCGCGCGGCCGCATTCTGGACCAGTTGCAGTCTCCGGGTGCATCTCAAGGGGAGCCCCATGTAGAGAGCATTACAGTAGTCCAGGCCACTGGTAATCTGGAAGGAAGTTAATCCAGTGCTGCTGTGGACCGCATTGTTGTACGCCACTTCAGCGAATGGTAGCAAGTCCGACCAGTTGTCTTGCTGATAGTCCACGTAACACTGGATGAATTGTTTCACTATCTCATTGGCCCCCTCTCCTGCACCATTCGTGCTGGGATGAAACATTGAGCTGAGTCCTTAAGTGGACCCGATGGATTTCAGGAACTCTCTTCAGAACTTGGCGGTGAACTGAACTCTGCGGTCTGAAATGATCTTCTTGGGCACCCCGTGCAAGCGATAAATGTGTTTCACAAACATTTTCGCTAATTTCTTTGCGGACCGCAGCCCTGAGCAAGCGATGAAATGCGCCTGCTTGGAAAACAAATCAATAACTGTCCAAATTACTTTATTCCCACTGCTATCTGGGAGTTCGATGATAAAGTCTATTGCGATCTCCTCCCATGGTCGGCTAGGGCCGGCCACTTGTTGTAGTAGTCCAAGGGGCGTCCCCGGCCGTGTTTCCATCGTTGTGCAAGTAGCATGGCTTTTTACATAATCTTCCATCTCCGTTCTCATCTTTGGCCACCAAAATTGACGCCTGGCGAGGTGGAGCATTTTTATGAATCCAAAGTGGCCTCCTAGTTTCCCATCATGGCTTCGCTGTAGGACTTCCAGTCTCAACCCCGCAGGGACGTACAGTTTGCACCCCTTCCAGGCTAAGCCACCGCTCATCGTTAGGATGTCCTTGTTATTATTGAACCACGGGTCTGCTGGGAGTGCTGCTTTGAACTCTGTCATTAGCTTATCCTGGCTTTGGCTGGTGACCTGGGCCACCTGTTGGTGGGAGGAAAAAATGATGGGTTGAACAACTTCTTCCTTCTTACTGTCATACTGCAGTTTTCTCGACAAAGCATCCACCAACAAGTTCTTCCCAGCAGGGATGTGTTTAATTCCAAATTTAAACCTTTAGAAGTATTGTGCCCAGCGAACTTATTTGCGGGATGGTCTTCGATGGGCGTGGATAGCTTTGAGGTTTTTATGATCAGTCCAGACCTCGAAAGGCATATCCTCCCCTTCCAGGAGATGTCTCCACATGAGCAGGCTCCAACGCTTCTTTCTCCCAAATGGCCCACCTCCTTTCAGTAGTGGTGAGCTTCTTGGAGATGCAAGAGGTGGCACTCTCTATTCTTTTGTAGTAGCACTGCAGCTATTGCTACATCACTGGTATCCATCTGGATTATGAATGGTCACTTGGGGTCAGAGTGTTGCAGTATTGGCTCTTGGGCAAAGAGCCGTTTTAATTTCTCAGAGGCTTTTTGACAGTCTATTGTCTATTTCAGGGGTTGGTTTGCTTTTGGCTTCATTGGGGAAGGCCCGGTTTTTAATCATTCTTTGTCTCTGCACCTCTGCATCTGACCGGAACTAGATAGGTGGAAATGTCAGCATGGCAGAGGAAGATTGGACCATGTGATGAACTACTGGGTGTGGGGACAAGATCCTGAACTTTCAACTGGGTGGAAACCCAGGAAGCGTTAAGATTTGGGTTCCCCACATATGTGCCAACTTGTCTCTCTTAATAAATTGGAATTTAGAGCAATGCTTTGCCTTGGACTCTGATTTAATTTTGAATGATATTTGGAACGCTGACAGAGACATTAAGAATTGACATGGGACTTTACAGGTAATCTTTGACTTTTGACCACAATTGAGCCCAACATTTCTGTGGTCAAGTGAGATATTTGTTAAGTGTATTTTGCCCCATTTTACAACCTTTCTTTCCCCAGTTGTTAAGGGAATCACTGCAGTTGATAAGTTAGTAACCTGGTTGTTAGGTAAATCTGGCTTCCCCATTGACTTTACTTGTCAGAGGGCCGCAAAGGGTGATCACATGATATTGGAACACAGCAACGGTTATAAATAGGAATCAGTTGGCAAGCATCTGAATTTTGATCACATGATTACGGGAATGCTGGAAAGGTCGAAACTGTGAAAAATGATAATGTCATTTTTTCAGTGCTGTTCTAACTTTGAATGGTCACTAAATGAACTGTTGTAAGTCGAGGACAACCTGTATTTTTAATTAATTGATACACTACTTTAGTCAAGGCTACTTTGCAGAGTTTAGAAAAAACAATTGCAGCAAGAACAGAAATGGTCAATTATGAAAATCTATGGTAAACATTAAAGCTAATATAATATTTTGCCACTGGGAGCATTTCAGTTCACTTCACAAAAGGCCCCAAAGCCTTGTGGAACAGTCGGTGTAAACCAGCATTCTGAACTGCACTTCTTCTCTGCAGAAATTCAGTCCTTGGCTTCCCTTCTAGCTTTCTGGAAAGCAGGCAAAACCTGACTACTCTACCAACTGCAGCATAACTTTTCTCTGGAATTACAGAGGAGGAGAGCAGTAATTGAAAAGGTTTGCTTCAGAAGTGGTATTCATAAGGTTCTGTCCAGGTCTGGAGAACCGGTAGTGGAAATTTTGAGTAGTTTGGAGAACCGGTAAATACCACCTCTGACTTGTCCCCATCTATTCTCTGCCTCCCAAGTCCCAGCTGATCAGGAGGAAATGGGGACTTTGCAGTAACCTTCCCCTGGAGTGGGAAGGGAATGGAGATTTTATAGTATCCTTCCCCTGGGGTGGGGAGAGAATGGAGTAGTTTCTGTTCCATACCATGCCCTGCACCCACTTTCCAAGGTCCAATTAATCTACTTTATCTAGAATCCTCTTGAGTTTCAACGTTACCATTATCTCCACTGTTGAAGACCAATTTAAAATAATCCCAGGTAAATTAAAGGAAAGTGTCTTGAAATTGGTACATACTAGAGCCTTTTCTGAGTAAATGAAAACATCCCATCAGTGAAAGAAGTGTTGAGTATTATTGAAATCCAAACTTCTGCTGCCTTAAAAGACTTTAATTAATTATGATAGACAAGGCTTCATCTTTCTGAGGTTCTCAGTAAGCCAAAAATGTGCAATAAATCTACCAATAGAAAGAAGCTGCTCTAGAGCAACTTGGTCAAATGCCATACTTCATTCCTTTGGGCAATTAAAATCTTAACCAAACTGCCTATTAGATCCTTGAGAAACTGCCTAAACATCCTCTAAAAGATCAACAGATCCATTAGGTGCTTCAGGCAGACTGATACAACAGGGTCTTCCCCACTCCATAGAGGGGAACTATGAATCTCTATAACAATTAGAGACTGATCTGCCCACAACAAGAACTTGAGTTGGATACTTTCACTTTTAGATCACTTTATGTTTGCCCTGAAACAAAACCAGGTCATTTGTGATCTCTTATGTGCCTCAGGCTCTTCATAATTTGGGTCAAGTTCAACTTACAGTTTTTGTTATGGTAATCATGAACTTCTGAGTCACTCTTGACTTAATACCCAGAAAAAGAAAGTTGAATTCCCACAATACCAGCAGCTTGGGAAACTCCAACATCACTTCTCTGTTTGTATCAACTATATGAAACTTTCCTATCATTACAAAGGTGAGCTACAACTGTACTGAAGAGAGATCTGAGTTGCCATATACGTCATTCTATAAGCAGAAGACCATCCAGAGAAATCAAATTATCCCTACAGTGACCCACAGGAGTTTCTTGGAGTAATTATGTGCAAGTGTTAACATTATGGACTGAAAACAAGATTTTTGTATTTGCTTTCATGATTTTCTGTGGGAATCCTTAGAAGAGGAAGTGGTTGGGGCTTTGTCAAAATGCTTGGTAAGTAAAAAAATGAAGCGAGAAACAATAATATCTTCTGTTTTGAACAGGAACTACTGAGAAGGAGATATCCAAGGGCATTTTTATACCACTTGAAAATACCTGAAGATCTATTATTGGGCTTGACATACTAACCAGGTTGACCTATCACATCAAGATGTGATGTGTTTAAACTTGATTGTTGTATAAATCCCAATTGACTGGATTCATACAATATGTTAAGTAAGAAACATGTGTTTACATGCCACAAACAATATGAAAACAATGTGCAAAACTACAGTAAATCTAAACCAGCTAATATGGATGTTATTAATGTTTAGGACAGAAGGATTTTCTAAAATAAGCAGCATGAAGTTACGTGTCTGTGGAGATTCTCTGTCTTCCAGGTCATGGTTGTCCCAAAGGTGCTTTTTCAAGCAGCAACGGGAGTTTCTGGTTTTCCTTTGAAGACGTTTTGCTTCTCCAAAAAGCTTCTTCAGCTCTGAAGTGATTTCAGCTCTTGGAGTACGTGTTCCACTCTCTCTTTCAAAACCTCAGTTGTGAAATTATGTGAAATTGTGAAAAAGAAATTCTTATTCTTTCACTGAAAAGTTGGAGCTGTGTTTTCAGCAGGATGTTTTCTGCTCTGTGTCCCTTCACTGTTGAGCATAGGTGCAGAGCTGAAGAACCTTCTTGGAGGAGAAGTGAAACCTATTCAAAAAAAGCCAAAAAGTCCAGTTGTCTCTTGAAAAAGTTGCAACTTTGGGACAGCATGGAATTACACTTTTTTTTAGTGAATTGAATTCCCCAACAAATTAACTAATTCTTTTAGTTGCAATAATAAGTGTCAAAAGAATGAGAAGATCCATCAGAATACCTGAGAAATATATGATTTTACTTTTACAAAATTTGCAGTTATGATATAAGTAACACATTGGAAATGTGATACATTGTGTGTTACGTATTTCAGAATCTTAGGAAAATTTGTTCAGGAATATGGAGGCACCCACCTTTTAACATAGTTTGAATCTTTCTGAAGGGCTATTCATACTAAGCAACTACTACAAAATACATAGATACATTTGCCTGAAGAAATGCAACATGTCAGTGATATGAATTTGGAATTTACAAAACTAAAGTGGTGATTCTAAGAAAAGACCACAGTGCTATTTTATTTGTGTCAAACCTAACTGATCTGTTTCAGAGATTTCTTGCACACTCACACAACTGCCACAACCTGTTTGTATATGAGGCTTCAGAACCTGAGAACTCTGGTTCAGTGTGTTAAAATCAGCTCTTTTAAAGTTTAAGACATTGGTTGGATTATATTCTATTGCTTTTGTTTGCATTATATTGAATTCCAGTATGACATGGTCACTCTTGGCCAAGTTCCAGAAACTTCAAACCCCTCTATCACTTTTTCTCTATTGGTAAGAATTAGATCTTATTATGACTGTATCAATGACATACATTCTACTTATTGGTTTGAATTAATGCTAGCATTATGAGCATTGTGGATATGTTCTGTGTTACTGCAATTAAAAAGCATTGTCCAATTAAGTTTTCTAATTATTGTGTTTTTATATGGATCATTGAACATAATATAACATAACATTAGATAACATAACATAATATGCTGCCCTTGTGAGGAGTTGAGTAACAAACAAATTTAATGAATAAATTAAATAAATAAAGTAAACCTTTTTAAATTGTGCATCTGCTACTTGATCTCTCTCTCTCTCTCTCATGCACACACGAACACATGGACACACGGACACACATACGGAAACACATCTCATTCTTTGTCTTCAAATACTAAAGATTGTCCAACTGTAGAACAATAGGATAAAATTGGTATCATCTAGATCAGGGATGTCAAACATGCGGCCTATGGGTCAGATCCAGCCTGCAATAGACCCAGATTTGTTCCATGGGGTCGGCATGGAAATGGCAAGGGACTGGCCCCTGCTGCCCCTTCCCAGACCCATTCTGCCTCCACCCATCCAGTTGTCTGCAATGAGCAGGCCACACACACACACCCAAAGGCAAACAAAATCCTGATACGGCCCACAATGGGATCGAATTTGACACCCCTGATCTAAATGGAATGTTAACATTCAGCAGCTCATTATTTCCTAGAGAAACATGAGGAATATTATTGAGGACTGGTCAGGAATAGAGGCATCGGAGCCTTTGAGGTACTTTAACAAGCTTTTAGTTACAGAACACAAGCAACAGAGTAGGAACGGCAACTTCAGCATCTTGCTCTGCTTGACAGCTATTTATGAGGGAGCTGTCAAGCACAGCAGCCAATAGGAACAATGTAAAAGCCCATTTTCAACCCGGCACATCTTGACCAATAGGCATGAACCTTTGGTTGCCGGCCAGTCAGTCGTAAGTCGAGGACCTAAGGACTTTACAAACATAGCTCAGGAAATTGGGTTCCCATGAACAGAAGAATGCTATGGCAAACATGTGATATGTCGGTAACAGCATGAGAAAACAAAAACTGCACCAGGAAGATTCATGGTTAAGTCCCTTCTCATGGAAGCCGTGGAAATTCATTGAATGATTTTGAGCTAACCACTCTCTTTCAGCCGCAGTAACTCACAGGTTTGACGTCCCAGGAGGCAATTGGAGGAGGAAGTGTTATGCATGCCATCTTGAGTTATTGGAGTGGAGAGATAGCTGAATATAAAGTTAACAAACAAGCCAAAAAAATTGATAACTATAAAAGCTTGCTGTTTTCAATATAGTTAACATCAGCCATGAAAACAAATTTCTTAGTTAACATATCTCTTACCACCTTTGGTTTATAAAAAATAGTATTATAAAAAAATAGTGTTCAGTTTGCAGGGGAGGGGGGGAATGGAAAAAAGTTTTAAAATGTAAGAAGTTTCTCATCGACCCCCAACCCTCCCCCCCTTTATTTCTGTGGGGCACATTACATGAGATCACATTTCCACTTTTTTCTTGTCAATAACGCATCTGTGTGAAGAAACTGTATCTAACATGATCAGTTATGTAAACTTTTATCCGTTTGAGGAAACAGCCTCAAAGGATTAAAATAAACCATTTTCACTTGGATTGGATTGGATTTTGGCAAACATTTGAAAAATTCTCTTGCCAACCCCCTTTCATTGGCAGATGGTAACAGCTGGCTTGTGACTGAGTTTAGAAACTGCTAAAGGGCTCTTCTCAAGGTCTTCTTGTACTGTCCCAAAGCCTGGCGGTTGCTTATCATCTTTCACTGCATTCATGAATAAATTACTCAGGCATGTTTAGAGGAAGGAATGAAGATTTATGGAAAACTAGCAGCTTACTCTGAAGTTTAATCATGAAAAGATAATTTTTAATATATTGAGAAAGCTATCACTGTTCACTTGAACATTCATTGCATTATCAGGATGGTTGTTATTTCAGACAAAAGGAGTATTTATAACTTATTCCAGAAGGGACTGAAACAATTAGCTGGCACTTTAAATAAGAGATACTTGAAATATCCACCCTGTATATTTATTCTTCTGTATTCTTTTTTTTGTAATTGGTCCACAGAATTAATAGTCAAAGGCAGCAAAAGGATCTTGTCATCATAGAACTGGAAACATAATCAGATGGTCAAATCACAACCACCACTCAATATAGGAATCCAGTTCAAACAACTCTAAAGAGGGAGAACAGACGATAAATATATTTGGAACTGCTCTAATGAAGATTGGAAGCTTCTTCTTTATATTTTTCTTTCTTTTTCCTTTCTTTTTTGTTCACTATGTTTCTTTGTTCTTTTCCTTAACATTTTACTGCTTTCATTATTGTGTAAAATCTTTCAGAACAATTAATAACTGGAACATTTGGAAGAAGCTAACTTGGAATTGCTTCCAATTACTGTAACATTTGGAACATCTTACATCCTGGGACAACACCTTTAACAGCATTAAACCATAACATCTGCCTATCCCAGGTCTTTGTGAAGAACTTGATTAGTGGGCAAAACCACCAAATCTAGTCTAAATATTTGGCTGATCTTGCAATCAATTATAATAATAACAGGAATCCAGTTCAAAGAACTGTGTAGCAGATGGCTAGACTTCACTAGTGTACAGCCTGTCATCTCTCTGAGCAACTGGTTTCATGGTCATTTCGTTGGAATCTGCCGTTCTGTAACTTAAATCAATTCTGGAAGGACAGATAATTGATCCCAACCTTTTGTAAGACATTCTTTCAGGTATCTGGAGAAAGCTATCTTCTTTTTCTTCTTCTAAAGGCTAAACGCTGTTCCATTCTCTTCCAAGGTTTTAGTTTCTATTCCTTGATTTAATTTCCAATTCTTGCATTGTTTATCCGAATCTGTTCCTGAACTGGACTGAATATGTCGATGTTTGACCAATGCCAAATAAAATCAGAATGTCCATGATTTGTAAACTTTACTTCTGATCATGCAGTCTAAATGTCCACTTCCCTTTTTTTTGTAGTCACATCATGCTGCTGACTCATATTCAGTTTGCAATTGACTACCACTCCAATATATTTTTAATAAGTACTAACCGATAACCCGGCATTGCCCCGGTACTTATTTATAGGGGGAAAATGTCCGGACCAAACATAATTGCTAACATCTGGTAATTTCCCCCTTACCAGAGGGAGTCCCCTTGTGGAGTACTGTGAAGCCGTTACCATGGCAACTCTACTGCGCTGTACAGTAGAAGCCAGTACTAGGCAGTCAATCAGCTGGCAGTCAATCAGCTGGCCTGGCACTCTCTTAGTTTTGTCTCCCGGGGATATATTTTAACTGGGTTTGGGTATTTTAATTGGGGATGTTTTTTAGGGTTTCCATAGCATATTTATTTCTTGTACAGTCTCTTCTCCTCCATCTAAATGTTTAGTATTTAATTGTTTTTATACTATTTATATTGTTATTCATGTATTTTATCTGCATTTTATCTGACTGTACACCGCCCCGAGTCCCTTTTTGGGAGAGGGGGCGGTTTAGAAATCCAAGAAATAAAAATAGTACAGCAGTATGGCACAGCAAACTGTATCTTAATAGAAAACACCCCCCCCCCGAGGGGTGTTAGGTATTTTTCTCCAGAGAGTAAGTATATATATGCTGGTTTTGTTGTATTCAGGTCTTTTCCCATATAAGATTGAGATTGTCTGGCAACGTTTCAGTGGCGAGTGACACCTCACTGAAACGTTGCCAAGACAATCTCAATCTTACACGGGAAAAGACCCGAATACAACAAAACCAGCATACCTACACCCCTGAATCTACAGTATGCACTCATTTATGTTAAATTGCATTATATTGTTTTCAGGCCATTTCTCTATACTAACAAGACCACTTTGATTTTTATTTGTTGCTCTGGTAAGCATTCTTTCAGCATTTTAATTCAAGTCATTAATAAAACACTAAGCAAAATGACAGTCCTTGTGAGAAGTATACTCTGCTCTGGTCAGTAGTTTATTTTTCAAATGAATTGGACACGGTCCAGAAAACAAGTATAATGATTTTCATAGCCTAACTAGACTCAGGTAGAAAATAAACAGGTCAGTCATATGTCATGAAACTTAATTTACAACATTTCTGCTCATAAAAGTGTAAATTGGGTTTTAATTGACTGTCTGGTTGCCTGGGAGAGACATTTGTTATAATTGAATCAATCTAGGTGTCAAAAATTAACAGTGGACTGGATAGGATGGGCATGTTCAAAAGAGAAGTTGGTTAATAGTTGTTAAGTCCAGTGCAAAGATCAGGAATACAATGGAAATTATACAACTTCTAATAAAGGGAACTCTTCTCTGAAGATGCCTAAGGAATCCAGAATAACAGAATAACAAAGTTGGAAGGGACTTTGGAGTTCTTCTAATTCAACTGCCTGCTAAAGCAGGAAACCCTATTACCATTTCAGACAAATGGTTAGTCTTCTTAAAAGTCTCCAGTGTTGGACCACCCACAACTTCTGGAGGCAAGTTGCTGCACTGATTAATTGTTCTGTCAGGAAATTTATCCTTACTTCTAGGTTGCTTCTCTCTTTGTTTAGTTTTCTTCAATTACAGTATTTTTCAGAGTACAAGACGCATCTTTTTCCCTCAAAAGAGGCTGAAATCTGGGTGCACCTTATACACCGAATACAGCATTTTTTACCTCCCGAAACCCCACCCCCTTCACCAAAATGACCGTGCATAGCCTTTAGGAGGCTTTCAGAGAGCTCCTCGGGGCTAGGGAGGGCAGAAATGTTGCTCAATTAGCTGTTTTTTAAATCAATTTTGCCCCTCCCAGCCCCCAGGAGCACTCTATAAGCCTTCTAAAGGCTATTCATGCCCTTTTTAAAAAAACAAACAGACCAGTTTTTGCAAAAAAACGGCTGTTTTGGGGAGGTTTGCAGAGTGCAAAACTTTTTTTTTCTAATTTGCCTCTTCAAAACCTTGGTGCGTCTTATACTCCAGTGCATCTTATACTCCGAAAAATATGGTACTTCTTTTCCCGTCTTAAAGTACTTTGGAGGATAGATTGACATCCATCCTTCTTTGTGGCAACCCCTTTGCTATTGGGACACTGATATATCATTAGTTCTTTTCTCCCCCATCAAACTAGACATACTTAATTTCTGCAACTATTCATATATTTTAGCCTCCAGTCTCCTAATTATCTTTGTTGCTCTTCTCTGCACTCTGCATTCAGCATATTTTTATATTGTAGCGACCAAAACTGGATGCAATATTCCAAGTGTGGTCTTACCAAAGCGTTTTAAAGTAGTATTAATACTTTACGTGATTGTAATTCTGTACCTCTGTTATAGGAGTCTAGGACAATGTTGGCTTTTTTGGCAGCACACTGCTGCCTCATATTTAAGTGATTGCCCACTAGGACACTAAGATCCCTCTAACAGTTACTACTATTGAGCCAGGTACCATCTATTCTATACCTGTGCATTTGGTTTTTCTTGACTAAATGTACAGCGTTACTTTTTATTCCTCCTTCATGTGTAACTGGAGCAGAGAAGACCTGAGCTTTGAGTCAAATTCTGCCAACCTTTATTTCCTATCAGGTACCTTTCTCTGCAAGTGGTCACTTCTTTGATTTGCTGCCATTCAGTCTCATTGGTTGATGTGAAAACTTGTCTTGCCTCTTAGTTAGAATTCAATGTTCTCTACATCAGGATCTGAAATGATACGGTCCAAGTATGTATTTTATCTTCTGGTACTGAGGCTTAATTCCTCAGTTTTTGAGCTGATAGACTCATCAGCCTGGTCCTCTTCTAAAGAAAATGAGAGTATGTCCATATGCCCTCTGATCATTGGTGTACTCAGTCATTTATTTTCAGTATTCTTTCCATTCGCTGTCTCCTATGGACTGGAAAGATAGATGGTAAAACCATCAAAACTAGGTGTAGCATCCTTCAAAAATGTCAAAATGTTTTCTTCTTTCTTTTTCAGTGATGTACAAATAAACAAACAAACAAATAGGAATATAAATTAGTATTGCCTATTTATCAATATTCAACTAGGAAGGATATTTTATGTCTATATTTGACATTCTGATTTATATACGTTTTTGTCTTTGTTGTTATGTAGTCTTTTTTTTTTTTTGCTTTTCTGACTCTGTATTTTAACCTTGGAAATAAATAAAACTTTTGTCTGGAGGAATATCAATTTTATTATTTTGAAACTACTGAATATCTGTAACATAACAAATTATAGCATATTATTGTGTGTTTTGTTCTCAAGGAATGATGTACAGATTCTTGCCTAAAACTAATATGTTGATCTTTGTATGGAAGTTATTGCCTATAGGTAAATGTTTTCATATTTCACATTTATTCAAATTGCATGTATAAAGATAGTCACCAAATTGGGATGCCATCTATAATTTCGAAATCTTTTACAGCATGGAATTGAATGTAGCCTTCCAGCCCATTATGCTACACTACAAAATTTGATTGTACACTGTACAATCATATGATCTGGAGAGCCCAATTCTATGAGGCAATTTATATGGTGGTGTAAAATATCCATTTGTGGATAAAATTACCCATGGATTAAACAACGTTACATTTAAAAAAAAACAACCTTGTATCTTTTGCTGCAGGTATTTGAGGACTTAAAATATGGTTGTTGAAAATTAAAATGAATTGCAATCTTAATTTGTGTTCTCAAAAAAATATATTCTTGAGAGTTATCAAAAAGATAAATCCACAATTTCTTTACTAGAGTTCAGTGAATACTAACATCTGCCACTCAGGAATGTGTTATTTTTTAGAAAACAACTGGAATTTTCCATTTGCTATTCTCAATATTCCCCCAAGACCTTTAATTTAACCTTGGAATATATTCTGAGATAGCAGTTTATCTTCGTGGGAAATGAATTTGTTTAAACTCAGCTCACAGAGTTTTACTATGGATTTATTTAACAACTATTTTATGTTTGTCCTCCCCCATCCTTAATTTTATTTAATTGCATTTCTGTGGTTGTGATCTGTTTAGAAAGATTTATATTCTACTAATCGGCCAACTTAAGCAAAGTCATTATAAACATATTTTCATTTTGACCACCAATGCATTAAAAAAATCCCTACTATTTTGTTCCACTACATCAAAGTAAATGAAGTATTTACAATGCAGATCATATAACAGTTTTACTTAATTACATTTCAGATAAAATCAATTGATGGGGGCAAGCAAAGATAATATCGGAAAAAGAACCACATGGATTTCTATCTGTTATGTCTTACGCCTACTTGATATCAAGAGCTATTGTTTTCTTAATTGATATTATCAAAAAATAGTCCCCATTCTTACTAGTCATCATCATTTTCAACCAATCAGATAGAAGCTGCTCTGTAATAATGAATACAATCCCGCAAAAGAAAAGATGGGAGCCTGATACTCTCCAGCACTTCCACATATTCAGCTGTGAGATCTGAAGACAAGTCTTATTTATGTTTGCTTGTATTGCAGCATGTTTTCAGGTTATGCATGAGCAAAGGTTATCTTGTAAGTAAGTTACTTATGCTCAAAGAGCCATTTTGTTGGAACCAAGCACATGTGCATTGTCAGAGTAGATATATTCATGAAATGGAATAGGGCTTAGTAACAAGGTCAGCCAATGGGAGCTGAAACACTTTGGAGCCTGGGCGTGGCTTAGTTCTGTACTAAAACTGTATACTAGTCTGTGCTAAGCTGAAAACTGGTCTGCTGCTGGAACTGGAATCTGTTCTCTCTTCTGCCTGTGTTTGCTTGTACTCTCTACCATATTGGAAGAACTACTTGTGGTATTGTATATATCAGGCATGAAATTACCTTCGCTAGCGGTTCGGAACTGGGAGTGCGTGCACAGAATGTCTGTGATGACGTCTGGCCCGGCCCCCGAACTGGAGCGATACGGCAGTATACCACCTCTGGTATGTCTCATGTGTTATAGTATGTATATAAAGAGAAGTTAATGAATCCTGCTGAATCAGTTACCTGTGTGTGCTTTCTGCATTTGATTGCTGCAACAAACTCTGATATGCATGTAGCAATTCTCAGGAACTTTGGGTGGGCAAAATGTTCTCAAACACATAGCAAGTTGTCATGCTCATAAGGAGGTACCAACTTCCTTATGTGAAGTCAAGCCTTGTGTCTTTTATAATCTGAGATTATCCTGTTTTGTTCCTTTCAGAAGGAACTTGCATGAACCCATGACAATGTACAAGTAGGCAGTTTTCAAAATGAGTGAGGAGGAGGAGAATATTTATTACAATCTGAGAACTGAGGCTGTGCAATTATTATTAATTTTCAAATGTTTGTATCCCACCTTTTTCATGTAAAACTTAAAACAAGATTGCCTGCTATCTAGCTAATCTAAATTGTATGGCACAGTGGACTCCCCACCTCTCGCTGTTCTCTTAGCTTTGCAGTCCGTTTTTGATGCTCTCGTATGTGTAGAAGGTCCTGTGCATGCTTTGATTTCATGCACGCACGCTCACATTGCTACCGAACCAGTAGCAAAGATAAGTTGATTTCATCCCTGTGTTTCACTTACAGACCAAGCTGCCAGTCCCAATTATGGTCACTAAACGAGGACTTCCTATGTGTTATCGTTGCTTAAACTATCTTTATCCAAGGTCACAATTGTTTAGAAATCCTACAACAGACCATGTTAATTTCCATTGAACACACCAGCTGTACATTTCACTTTCCTTCTGAAGCACTTGATTAAAAAAAAAAAACCTCTTTGTTGCCACCTACTGTTTGGAATTCTGCAGCCCAAATAGATAGCCCCAAATTTCATATGATGCCTTTCAGTTCTTCCAATATCTGCCCCCTCCCACACAGTTACGTGACCACATTTTGGAAACTTGGAAACTGGCCCACATTTACGGACATTTGCAACAACCTGTTCTCATGTGACCATGATTTATGACATTTTTTCCTGGAAACGAGTGTTAACTTCTGGTTTCCAGCAAAAATTTCTCCATAGAAAACAATGGGAACAATTGATAAATAATAGAACAAACAATTAATTAAAGATTAATTTGCTTAATGACTGTGGCATTCACTTTATAACCATTGCCTTCACTTAATAACTGTTGTAAAAGTTGTAAAATCTGGCATGGTCAAATGACGACTTGCTTCAGGACCATAGTGACATATGACCGAAATTGTGGGCTCCATTACATCATAAATTGAGGACTAACTGTATTTTTCTTTGTTGATAATGTCCTGGATTTTATTATGTCTTTTAATTCCTCAAAAACAGAAAAACAAGGAAAGAGCTAAGAATATATTGTGTTTTCTGTAATACAACTTGGTTCACCATCCATTCATCTTAGCCTTGAGCAATTTTATTACTTTGCCTGAGATTTGGGTTTAATTTGGGCAAACATAACTCTCTAAACCATTGATATGATATGATGTGCAAGGACCCAGCCACGTGATTTATTTAAGATCAAATCATGGTTTCCCAGTGATGATTTTCCCCAACCCATAACTGAACTCATACAGCACATAAAATTATATTTTCTTTAGCCACCTTAAGTTAAACCTAGTAAAAGTGGCTGGGTTTGTACCAGTGGTGAAATTCAATTTTTTTTTTATTACCAGTTCTGTGGCAGTGGCTTGGTGGCCGTGGCTTTGTGGGTGTGGCAGGCAAAGGATACTGCAAAATCTCCATTCCCACTCCATTCCAGGGGAAGGATACTGCAAAATCTCCATTCCCACCCCACTCTGGGGCCAGCCAGAGGTGGCATTTGCCGGTTCTCCAAACTACTCAAAATTTCTGCTACCAGTTGTCCGAACTACTCAAAATTTCCACTACTGGTTCTCCAGAACCTGATGGATTTCACCCCTGGTTTCTACCACATATTTAGCCATATATTGCAATTTATAAAATGTACCAAGGCTGTATTTGTTGATCATATTAGGCACACATTACAGCCTAGAATTTTTGATGAATATACCATAATGTTTAATATATGTCACATTAACACTGACTTTATTATTTTTAAACTACAGATTATTAATTAAAATGTTATTTTATCCTAGCAAATTGAGGTTTATTTCCTAATCCATAGTTGAGCAAACCATTGTTTAATCCTTGTATGAACCAATTCTTAGACAACTCTTCAAAGATCTAGAAACAATGCTAAAATATATAAATATCATAAGATAATAGATGAAAAGAATTTCATTCTATAAAATACAGTCCACCATTCTGGCCTTAAACACTTTTTAATATATGTTGCATTGATTTTCAGTTGATTTGATAGAGATCCCAATAAGCTGATTCATCATTGGTAATTTAAGACAGACTTAAAAGCTCTTTACTAGACATCTTCTAGAAAGATGATTGCATCAGCTGATATTGCAGTATAAAATAAAAACTAAGAAAATACCCATATCCAGCAATTTTTCTGGAAGAAAAAAGCAGTGTAATTCTTTCACTCAGCTTGAATACACTTGTGTATTTAATAGACATATATATTTTGACAAATTAGAAAAATTAAGGCTTTGAAAATTTGAGTGATTCCCAAATCACTGTATTTTGGGAGATAAAATGGCATAGTCCAATCTCCTTAAAAAAGAACCTAAGAAAATAAATAATCTCCTTTTTTATTCTAAGAAATAGTAGTAATGATTTCTGAAAGAGAAGGAATTATCATTCACAGTTTTTTAATTAGTTGCTTCTCAGATTTTTTTGTGCTGTCCTGAAACATCATCTTTGAAGAGCAGATTTAGATTTTCTCTTATCTCTTAAGCCTACAGGCTTTTGGGAAATGGTGCTTGTTTATATTCTCTGCATTTCTGTGTTGTCATTCAGATAAGTCTATCAAGTTAGATTGGAATCTTCCAGCCATTAACAATGTCTCAAACCTTTAAGTCAGGGGTGTCAAACTTGGAGATGGAGCAGGCACAGCCAGTGGTCCGCAACATGTGCATCCCCTCCTGATTCTGCCTGCCGCAACCACGCCTCCTTCTTTGAGGACCAGATGCAGAGCCCCTGCTGCTGGATACACCCCCCCATGTGCGTGCGCGAACACACACACACACACACACACACACACACACACACCTGAAATGCCGGAGATGCCTATCTTTAACCTCCTGTCATCCATACCGGGATGGGGTAGGCAACGATGACCCAACACCTCCTGTGTACATGCACACACACCGGGATGGGGTGGGCCGGACTGAAGCGACTGAAGCTGGCAGCTTACAATTTCCAGTACGGCTGCTTGGGCCGGATGTGACAACATCAAGGGCCGAATCCGGCCTGTGGGCCTTGAATTTGACACCTCTGCTTTAAGTGAACATGGAGACAGCAATCTGTCCATCTTCTTGTACAAGGATCAGATCAAGCACACAGTGAAAACAGTAACAAATTCTGGTAGATAACCTGCTTGGCCAAGAGCTTTTAATATCCCAAGGGCTAAGTTAGACAGGCTGCCCCATCTTTCAGCAATGTGCCTTATACATACTAACACTAAAGTAAATCATTCTGAATTATTCCTGAGTAAAGTTTACTTTAATTTTGTCAAATCTGATAGATTTCTCGAGTAAATGTTAGATTGTCCCTTGCAGCACAGACTTTTCAGAAAAAAGTGAAATTATTTCAGAAGACCTTTAATGGTTGGTGACCATCTTAGATAGATGTTTGCCATCAACTTTAGTAGTGGGTGGTTAGTTATTTAATTATTATTAATGATTATGCTTAATTTAATGTATTTGTTTAATCAGGGTAATGAGAGGACAGACTCCAGACTGAAGGCAACAACAGTTCTTTATTAGCAGACAAGTATGTACAATCCAGCAACTGTGAGGTCTGACAGCTCCCCTTTTATAGGGAGCTGTCAGGCCTCTTAACCAATCAGATCAAAACAGGCTTCCCGCCTAAATGAAGGAAAGGAGTGGAAACCTCTGTAGTTAGTATGAATATCTAACAGTATTTATATCTTATATAATCTTTTAATGTGAGACTTTTTATAGATATTACAGTGAATATTTACCATGGACATCATCAGTCATGTTTTGATTGTGACTGTGATTCTGTAACTTGGCATAAATCAAGATAGAGTTGGTGGTACCTAAATGTAATTATTAATTAATCAATTAATTAATGTTTACAAGTTTTGGAAAGTCAAGCACAAAATTACAGTATAGCAACAACATAGACCAACTATTTTTGATACAATAAAAATCAGGTAATTTTATTGCCATTTCATCTACCATTTCATTCAGCCTTTTAGGAAGACAACAGCAGAATGGCAAGAGAAAAGACTGATCAGGATTCAGAGTGGATGGGATATGCTTGAAATAAACGGTTGCATTCAGAAATTGTCACTTAAATTGTCAGAGTGGTAAAGTGTTACACCGTTGACACACCTTGAAGTTGCTGCTAGATGACAATGAATGAAAAAGGAAACACAAATACTGGTATAGCTAAGGATGACATAAATCTGATTTGTGACATGAGGATTAGATAGCCAATACTGTATTATGGGGATGTTTCATAACAGAGAAAAGAAGCTGCCAGGGCATGTTTGTGCCATGTTTTGGTGCCAGTGGGTAAGAGGTCTCAGCCATTATGTTTTGAAGGTTTGCATAATTAGATATCATGTTTAACTTTGGGAAAGTGGAAGAAGTCCTGTCAGAAACCTTGAAACCTTGGTAGATTTAAGATTTTTCCCCTGGTTTTATCTGGGTTGGATTTGAGCTTTTCCTATTTTGTTTTGTTTTTCCAGCACATTTATGGTTTTGGTGAGTTTACACCTGAAAAAGATGGCTAGTACTCTGCATTATTTTGCACAATTGGGAGAGATTTTCCTGCAGCTGTAAAAGAAAAAGAACTTGGAAGCAGCTTGGAGGTGTTGGATACAGATTAATAGAGTTGGAAGGGACCTTTTAGGTCATCTAGTCCAACCCCCCACCCCGCCCAAGCAGACCCGACACCATTTTTGACAGTGGGCAGTCCAGTCTCTTCTTGAAAGCTTCCAGTGATGAAGCTACTACAACTTCTGAAGGGAAGCTGTTCCATTGGTTATTGCTCTCACTGCCACAAAATTTCTCCATATTTGCAGGTTGAATCTCTCTTTGTTCAGTTTCCATCCATTATTCCTTGCCTGGCCTTCGGGTGCTTTGGAAAATAGCTTGACTGCCCCCCCTCCTCTCTGTGGCATCCCCTCAACTATTGGAACACTGTGATCATGTCTCCCCTGGTCCTTCTCTTCACTAGACTAGCCATGCCCAGTTCTTGCAACCGTTCATTATATGTTTTAGCTTCCAGTCCCCTAATCATCTTGGTTGCTCATTCTCTGCACTCTTTCTAAAGTCTCAACATGTTGTTGCTAGTTTCTGATTTATTGTATAATGAAACAGCTGACACCAGTTAATTATTCTACAGCAGGGGTTCCCAACTCCAGGCCATGGACTGGCACCAGTCTGAATCCTGCTAGGAACAAATTCACCCAAGCAAGCAAAGCTCCATCTGCGCATGTACGGGATCCAGGCAGCATACAAAATGCCTCATCCACGGAAAAATTGCCACCACAGAACCAGTCCCTGGCATCCAAAAGATTGGGGCCCACTGATCTACAGCGAAACAAACCATGTCTTAGTTCAACACATGAATTAATGGCTTGCTTACTTAGAAAGATAAATATCAAAATATGTCAGATAATTTCAAGGTATCCACGAAGTCATTCTCGGTCGGTACAAGATCAATATCACTTAGAAATGTTTATCAGATAATTTGTTATTTCAAAAAAAAAATCAATTAAAAGGCTGTCGATGTAACATTTGGGTGAGGTCATTTCTTTTTAAAACGGATGTTTCAGCACAAAATAAAGTAAAATAATTTTGTAATGTCTGCATTCCATTGTGCACATCCCTATGGTTGTGATGCTTAGTTGATTGACTAAAATATAGTCTTTTTGAAGAGGAACGCTTCAAAGATGTTGAGACTGCAGTTCCCATAATTTTTGCAAATCTGATTGTGCTTCTCCCCTCCTCACCACTCCCTTATATTCCTGTAAAACTAAGGAGGTGTCTGTCTAATATGTTTCCTTCCATTTGTGGATTGTTTTGGGTTTGAGTCACACTTCTTGACTCCTCATTCTGGGAATGGAGCCAATTTGGTCTAATGGTTAAGGCCCCAGGCTAGAAAGCAGGTCCTGCCTTAGCCATTAAAGTCAGCTGGTTGCCCTTGGGCCAATCACTCCCTCTCAGTCCAAACTCACCTTATAGCTGGGATGGTAAACCTATGGCACACATGCCACAGGTGGCACACGGAGCCCTCTCTGTGGGCATGGGAGCCATCACTCAGCTCAGCTCCACCGTGCATGCGCATGAATCTCCCGCCAGCCAACTGGTTTTCGGGTCTCTGCCACGCATGCGGGACACAGGTTTGCATGCACGGGGGGCGGAGGGGAAGGGGGTCATGCACATGCGCATGGGGCAGGAAGAGCGCAAGGGACTGTGCACACATGCACAGGAAGACAGGGTGCATTGCATTGTGGGTGTGGGCACGGGCGCACATGATTTTGGCCCGCGAGGACAAAAAAGTTAGCCATCACTGCCTTATAGGGTTGTTGTTGTGGGGAAAACAGGGGGAAGGTTTATTGGCTACGTTTGGCACCTTCAGTTATTTGTAAAACGAATAAAGGCAGGAAACAAATAAACAATCAAAATAAAATAAAAATGGATTTGGTATGTCTGTCAAGGTTACCTGCTTTCCTTACTCTGAATAATATCTGACTGTGCTTACATTTTCCTTCCGTTTTCTCAAGTGAAAGTATATTACAGCTAGTCCTATAGTTAACAACACAATTGATCATGACAATTATAGTTGTAAGTCATGATGCTCATAAAGCCAGCCGCCGTGTAACTCAAGGGTGTCCAAACTTGGGAACTTTAAGACTTGTGGACTTCAACTCCCAGAATTCCCCAGCCAGCATGACTGGCTGGGGAATTCTGGGAGTTGAAGTCCACAAGTCTTAAAGTTCCCAAGTTTGGACACCCCTGGTGTAACTGGACCTGATTTTACGATCTTTATCATGGTGGTTGTTAACTAAACACAGTGGTCATTAAATGAATGCAGTAATCGTTAAGGGAACATGGTAGTCATTAAGTGAACGAATTGTTCACTATGGGCTGGTTTTTGTCAGAAACTGGAAATAAATGCCAATTTCCAGAAAAATTGTAGCAAATCATGGTCATGTGACCGTGGAGCGCTGCAAACAGCCATAAATACAAGATGCTTTCTAAGCACCCAAAGTTTGTCTTGTGATAGCAGGGGACTCTCCCAACATCAGAACTTTGAAACTGGATCATAACTGGGGGGCATTTTTTAAAAAAATATGGCAGAAAAGTAGGCAATGCTACTAGGAGTTTGAGTGACTGATACATAAAAGTAAACGCTGCAGGTATAAGATGTTCAAAGCAGTTCTACAAAACAGTAACAAAGCAATGGTATACAGTAACAGTATACCATTAAAAGCACAACATATGACTTCTGGGTACATTAAACCATAGTTTGTTGGTAAGATGTCATGGAATCTCTAAATTCTCTTTTTAAATGTTTTGTTCATAGACTTTTTTGTGATTCCTTTTATGCATTAAACCGCTATTCAGGCTCTAATTGAAAAAGATTTTGCAGGCATTAAAAAGATTTGTAAGATTAGTGTTTTTCAAACTTGGCTACTTTAAGATTGTGGACTTTAACCCTTAAAATTTCCCAGGCAACATCCTGAGGGAATTTTGGCTGAGGAATTCTGAAAGTTGAAATCCATTCATGCTTGCTGGGGAATTCAAGGAATTGAAGTTCACACATCTTAAATTTGCCAAATATGAAAAATGCTGGGCTAGATTCACTTAAACTGCAGGGGTTTCAAACTGGCGGCCCATGGGCCAGATACGTCATGCACAGGCCACGCCTACCCCGACTCCGCAAAGGCAAAAAACCACCGTGATACATCACGTGACATCACATGACGCCACCAAGTTTGACACCCGTGGGTTAAGTATTTGGTGAAATTCTTTATTCTATATAACAGTGTAAGGAGTAAAAGCAGATCATAATAAAAGTAAAGAATGGTTGCAGCTCTGTGCAATCAAAGACACACTCTCATATTATGGAACGTGCTTTTCAAGGCTTGGGGTTTCAATTACAGGGTGGCAGCCATCATCCTGACCTTCTGACCCCACCACAGATGCCCTTGGGTTAGAGCATGCTGGGCTTTTGAATCCATGTTCCACTTTATGCATTTATAGTGCAGAAGAAAGATGAGCTTTTCCTTTCTTTCAAAGTTTGAATGAACCATTTAACTATTGTAATTTTTCCTCCTACACAGAGTTGTCATAATTATATTATAGGCAAAGTCTTATTTTTTTTCTATTCTGCATCACCTTCTGTATTAGTAGAAGCCTTGAAAATCATCATTGTACCAGAGGTGGTATTCAGCAGGTTCTGACCAGTTCTAAAGAACCGGTTATGGAAAGTTTGAGTAGTTCGAAGTTTGAGTAGTTCGAAGAACTGGTAAATACCACCTCTGACTGGCCCCATCCCCATCTATTCTCTGCCTCCCAAGTCCCAAGAGGAAATGGGGATTTTGCAGTAACCTTCCCCTGGAGTGGGGAGGGAATGGAGATTTTACAGTATCCTTCCCCTGCCACCAAGCCACACCCACCAAGCCATGACACGCCCGCCAAGCCTAGTCCACAGAACCGGTAGTAGAAAAATTTGAATCCCACCACTGCAATGCACCAATAGTAATAGCAATGGGTCACATTTTTTCCCCTATTTAATGTAGTAGTAGGAGAAACCTAAGCTCTTCAACATTCACCAAAGTTCCCTGGACAATAGATCTTACATTGATCTATTACTGGATTAACTTCAAGAAGCAGAATAATCTTAGTCTGTTACATCAAGCAAGCAAATCTGATGACATCAAGAGCCAAAAAGTTTACTATGAAAAAGATTGAATGTTATGAACTTGATCCAATCTTACACATCTAAGAAAGAATATGCCATAATAGATAACTTTAGTATGATCCATAAATTTTCAAAGCAGCTTTTCCTAATTTGACATCCTCCAGATATACTGAATATCCATTATTTTTAACTAGCTGAAAGGAACTGGGCAAGGTGTAACAACACATACGGAGAATACCCTGCTGGGAAAATATGAATGAAAGCTTTAAAAATACAGATTCTGTTTTTTTAAAAAGTGTCTTATGAAGTGCTGTGGGAAAAGTCTGCCATCCTGTGGATGAAGGTTTAATGTACATGCAATGAAAGTTGATTTGCATCTCTCCAGGAAAAATTAGCATCAATAGATTTCAGGATTTTCCATAAGAAGTCATGTTATAACATCAGTTACCAATATAATAGAGGAAAATAAAAAATAATTCTTCAATTATTTATTGTTACATTCAGTCCACCAGGTGAAGAATTTAATATTCATTGAGACTTTCTTAATGGTGTTGTTTGCTCAGCATATTGTTTTTGCCAGAAAAACAATACACTGTGGGATGGCCAAATATATTACATTTCAGCAAGGACCAAAACTCAATGATATACTCTAAATATACATAACCTATTCTTGTTCAAACAATAGACTATGCATATCTTACCATTTAGGGATGTGGTGGCTCAGTGGCTAAGACATTGAGCTTGTTGATCAGAAAGGTTGGCAGTTTGGTGGTTTGAATCCCTAGCACCCCATAATGGGATGAGCTCCCGTTACTTGTCTCAGCTTCTGCCAACCTAGCAGTTCAAAAGCACATAAAAATGCAAGTAGAAAAAATAGGAACCACCTTTGGTGGGAAGGTAACAGCGTTCCATGCGCCTTCGGCATTTAGTCATGCCGTCCACATGACCATGGAGACATCTTCGGACAGCGCTGGATCTTCAGCTTTGAAACGGAGATGAGCACTTCCCCCTAGAGTTGGGAACCACAAGCATATATGTGAGAAGGGAACCTTTACCTTTATATTACCATTTAAGATTTTAAAATATACAAATCAAAGGAGCAAATAAAATAGTAAGCTATAACACAGAGAATATATTTGCGAGGAACACCCTTATATTCATTGCACATTTCTCACAGAGTTCTTTTATTGTCTGCTTTATAACCTGAACATATTTGGTTTCTAGGCAGCTAATTTTTATTGATCTTGTCATGGAACATTATTACAATTTAAAGATGACTTGGAAAAGAATCTAGTTGTTCTTGGGCAGCTCTTGATCACGGAAGTTCATGTCCGGACTCTTGGCATTTTCACCCATCAGTCATTGTTTGCTTTCTCCCAATCTTTGGCATTTTTAGTCCAGCCATGATACTGTTGCATTTCTGCACACCTGTGCTTACATATGGACTGCATATCGTTCATTTGATTGATTAAAACACATCATATAGAGACTTTTGGCAAGGAGCTGCTGCTTTTCCAGACTTCTCTTCCAAGGATTGCTATTGAAACCCATAGAAAGGAGCAGCTTTTGATTTGGGGACAAAAGTGTCCCTCAAGTAACAAACAAATGAGAGGCCAGAGAAGAGAAGATTCTGATCTCCTAAATCAGTATAGGGAGAAATTATAGTTGATATGATTTTTTTTTCCAATGATACTTCTGCTGATAATTTTAAAGAATCAGCAAAAGGATATAGCGAAATGATCTTCCTCTTTCTCCCTGACTCTTAGTGACTCTGGGCAGCTCACAAGATAAGGATCTAAGTCAATTGTTCCCAACACCAAACCACAAAATAGCCAACTCATGTTGTAATCCAACTCCGGTTGTTTGCTTATGATTCTGCTAAATACGAAGCCAACAAGTCACTTCAATTAACAACTTGCAAACAGCGCCTGGAAATAAAAACTTGGGGGACGCGCTTGCGGTCCCACTGAAGGTCTTCAAACGAATCTGCGGAGAGGTAATAAGATAAAGCAGAACGTTAAACTACATTTCCCAGAAGGCTAAGCGCATAGACAATGCCCTGCACAACCGCCCTGAATGGGATTCTGGGAATTGCAGTTTTCCGGTTACTAAGGAGTAGCCAGTGGGACAAAATGTCGTACGTGTTCCCGAAGAAGGCTGGTGTGTCGCTCAAGCAGGTGAAGGCTGTCCTGGTCACTTTTTGTCCTTTCGAGTTGAATGTGCAAAGCACCAGGTGAGACGGATCGCGAGTGAGGCTTTCCGGACGCTTGCAGACCAGCCTGGAATTCCCGGATCGGACTCTAGAGGGTTAGGGTTGTGTGTAATGGGAATTGCAGGCTTAGAAAACAACGTCGTTGCAAGGAATAAGCTGCCCATCCTTGGGATGCGCTACATGCTCGTTTGGGGCTAAATCCCGAGTGGGATCGAGGAAGAAATTACCTGGATGCAAATGGTCGATTGCAAGGATGCCCAGGCTTGTGGTTGCTTTTTGAAAAATAACTTGGTGGGAGAGAAGGGTGATGGAGGGGCATCCTAACTTGAAAGGGTTGCTGGATTGTAACTGTTGCATTTAAACTGTTGCGTTTTAATTCACGAGCCAGCATCTTGTAGCAGACTTTAGTTTCCATGAACACACCATGGTTAGTGGTACTGAAAATCTGAGATGTCCAGAAAATGCAAAAGTGTTATACAATACAATACAATACAATACAATAATACAATACAATACAATACAATACTAGAGTTGGAAGGGACCTTGGAGGTCTTCTAGTCCAACCCCCTGCCTAGGCAGGAAACCCTATACCGTTTCAGACAGATGGCTATCCAACATCTTCTTAAAGACTTCCAATGTTGGGGCATTCACAACTTCTGGAGGCAAGCTGTTCCACTGATTAATTGTTCTCACTGTCAGGAAATTTCTCCTCAGTTCTAAGTTGCTTCTCTCCTTGATTAGTTTCCACCCATTGCTTCTTGTTCTACCCTCAGGTGCTTTGGAGAATAGTTTGACTCCCTCTTCTTTGTGGCAACCTCTGAGATATTGGAACAATGCTATCATGTCTCCCCTAGTCCTTCTTTCTCTTAAGCTAAACATACCCAGTTCCTGCAACCGTTCTTCATATGTTTTAGTCTCCAGTCCCCTAATCATCTTTGTTGCTCTTCTCTGCACTCTTTCTAGAGTCTCCACATCTTTTTTACATCGTGGCGACCAGAACTGAATGCAGTATTCCAAGTGTGGCCTTACCAAGGCATTATAAAGTGGTATTAACACTTCACGTAATTACTATCTCTTCAGTAGTGAACAGGATTTAGAACTAAATCATGATTAAAGTAGATCTGGAATTTGTTTCATCTGATAGTGCCTGGATATTGATCCGCTGTCACCCCCTTGAGCAGCTGGTGAAAATTAAATAAAGCGTATGGTGATTCTGCTGCAGAAGCATCTGTACAGCTACCCCCACATCTTAAAACAAATTTCTGAGAGTGCTAATGGCAATTTAATTGTAAGTTTGCTAACATGCCTTCTTATGTTTAAGTCAGGTCAGATGACAGTCTAGATCAGTGGGTCTCAACCATCCTAATGCCGCGACCCTTTAATACAGTTCCTCATGTTGTGGTGACCCCCAACCATAAAATTATTTTATGTTTTCCGTATTTTTTCAAAAATATTTGTTTTCTGATGGTCTTAGGCGACTCACGTGAAAGGGATGTTGGACCGCAAAAGGGGTCCTGACCCACAGGTTGAGAAGCGCTGGTCTAGATCATGGCTATATCTACAATAACCATGATCACATTGTAGTAAATATTCTCTTTAACTACAATTAGACTCTTGCCTGAATTCACATGACATGTTGAACAATGGCTGTAGAATAACATTTTAGTGTCATTATGGCTCAGCCACAATGTTAATATATAGCAGGTGGGTATTGATATTGCACAAAGTAAATCAGCAAATAAGACAATCTTGTGTTTATATATATCACAGATTTTTTATAGTAGGCCTCCTTTTACCCTTTATATGAAAAATATTGCTTCTTTTTATGTAACCTTTATATAACAAATTGTTGACAAGATATGCAAATACATTTTTATGGTCTTGATCTTTCTCCAACTTCTTTTCAGAAATTTTCTTCAATGTCTCTTTGAAAGGAGGGCATACAAATCAAACTTGAACTGTGATGTGAAAACAGAGATAAAACATGATGGCTCTGAACCAGTTATAGACATCACATTTGGTAAGAAATAATTTCATGCAACCAATAGCAGGAAATGTCTATGGAGATTCTCAGTCCTTCAGGTCATGGTTATCCCAAGGTGCTTTTTGAAGAGACAACTGGACTTTCTGGTTTTTCTTTGAAGACATTTCACTTTTCATCCAATGCTGAAGAAGCTTTTTGGATGAGAAGCGAAATGTCTTCTAAGAAAATCCAGAAAGTCCAGTTGCTTCTTGAAAAAGCATCTTGGTACAATAGCAGGAAATATTATCCAGTGGCTCAAAATATCATGAGTTCTAAAAGAATTGGAAATATTAGTTGTTGTTTTTTTAAAAAGGTTTCAAAGTTTTTGAAGTATTACTGATCTGTTTCAAATATTTTTACATCAATAAATCATCCTTTATAATGACCTCTGTTTCAGGAAATATTTATAAATAGATACTTGAGTTTGAAAATCAAACATTGTTCAAAATAGCTTTTAATGTAAACTTTTATTCCCTTGGTTGTAATATTCTTTTATTTTTGTGCTACTAGCTTTTGCAGATTGTCTCTGATAAGACTAAAACACTTGACATTTCTATTTTGTTTTCATGCCACATGATAGGAAATAGAGAAATAAAAGCATAAAGCAGCGATGGCAAACCTTTTTTGGCTCGTGTGCCATAAGCGGGGGGAACACAGGGGGGTCGTGCGCAGGCGTGCCACACCCATAATGCAATGCGTGACACTCCCAGTGTGCATGCGTGCATGACAGGTGCTCCCCCCCAATTTTTGCATGCTTTTTTCAGGCTCCAGAGGCTCCAGGGGCAAAAACAGTCTCCCCTGCCCCTCCGGAGGGCAAAAAACGACCCTATGAGCAAACCAGAAGTCACTTCCAGATTGCTTGTAGAACCGATTTTAGCCCTCCGGAGCATTCAGGAGCTCTCAGGAAGCTTCCCTGAAGCCCCCAGAGGGCCTCTGGTGGGAGGAATGGTTTGGAGGAGGCTGTTTTCGCCCTCCCCAGGCTCCTATAAAGCCTCTGGAGCCTGGGGAAGGCAAAAAATGGCTTTTAAAAAGGCTGAACTCAGCTTGCCAGCTCGCAAATATACACTGGCCAGATGATAGTGCAACGCCTCGCGTGCCCTTCCAAATGGGTCCACGTACCACCTGTGGCATGCGTGCCATAGGTTCGCCATCCCGGGCATAAAGAATAGATGTATATGATGTTTTCTAAAGATATATTTTGTAACTTATATTTTTATTTCTTTCTTTGTATCCTGCCTTTATTCTTTTTACAAATAACTCAAGGTGGTGAGTAAACATATCCAACACATTTTCCTCCACCTATAACATGGGTTAGGCTGAGAGAGAGTGACACAAGGTCACTCAGATGGCTTTAATGGCTAATGTGGGACTTTGACTCACAGTCTCCTGGTTTCTAACCTAGTACCTTTATAACCCCTAGACCAAAGTGATTTTCCAGATATAAGCAAAATTAAGTATTCCTCTTTGAATCTTTAATGTGACCCTATCGTATTTCCCGTTAGATGGTTTGAAAGCTCTTCCAGCTTTTCTTACATACACATACATATGCTAATACATGTTAAATTCATGCTAATTTCACACATACCTACTACACTTGTAGAGCTATTTTCTATGTGGTTGTGGTTTTTTACCACTAGATGGCTTATTGTAACTTCTAGAAGCCATTGTAGATTACTGATGAAATTACTTTAATTAGGATGTCACTAATAAAAAGGTAATGTAGAATTTTACCAGAAACAGATGAGAAAGTCTGAGTACAGTTGAAAATCATACTTTGAAGCATGTCTGATCATGTTTTTTAAAGTTCTCTTTAGATCAGTAGGGCTTATTAGCTGGAACCTGGATGTGGATTGAAACCATGGTAATTACGGTTTTTGTCCCCTGGAGTGAAAACACTTTTTGAAGGATTCTTTTTCCATTAGGGATTTGAACTTGGTTTGGGGAATTAGTATGATATGTTGTATATTAAGCAAATGGTGTCAATGTTGTTTTTGGAAATGGTGTTAAAATGGGTTAGAACTTGTAGTTCAATGGTGACCCTGAGTGTGTAGATGACAGATTTTTGTCCTTGACATTCCCAGGTTATATTAAAATTCATTGCTTGAAACCCTAGAATCTGCTCTCATTTGGCTTTTAATAGTATTTGCTAAATCTGTGTTTCTCAACCTTGGCATATTTAAGATGTGTTGACTTCAATGTCCAACATTCTCCAGCTAGTAGAGGAATTCTGAGTTCTGGGAATTGAAGTCCATATATCTTAAAAGTTGCTATGGTTGAGAAGCAGTGGGCTAGATTGTGGCAGGATTTATTTCAGGGAAAAACACTTCATATCCTAGCTTTAGGTTTGTATTGCCACTCTTTCTTTAAGGATGGAAAGCTGATTATTTTAAGTTGGATCTCATATATGTGTATGCCTAATTTTTTATTTAATGTTCAAATAAATGGAATTGTCTTAGCATTATTATTCATACTGAAGATAACATTACAAAAGACCTATCTGATTTTGTAACCCAGAATATTAACACTCACTGGTTGCTTTTTATTTTCCTACTATAATTAAACTGCTATATTTCTTTTCTAGCTGATGGTGAGAGATTGATTATGAAAGGAGCCAATTTAACAACTGAAGAGATGTTAAATGCATTCAACTCTAGATGTCAAAAGAAAGAACTTGCATTGGCAGAATAGCCACCACCATAGACTGCTTGAAACCGACAGTAGAAGAGTTTGCATCGATAATATAAATGCATAGAAATCTGCATGAAGCCACTTTCAGAAAATGGCAGACTTTCCTAATAGCTGAAAGAATCTGGATATATAGAGGAGGCAAACGGATTCTGGTTTAGAAAATGCTTTTTGGACTTTTGATTAATGATTAAACTCTTAACACCTTATCAGTGTTGGATTAACATCATTTTTCTTAGTATGTCAAATCATCAAGTAAGTTAATAGTCTGCAAAATTCTGATCCTTTTCAGTCGATAAAATTATATTCATATTCACAAATATAAATTATTAAGGTTTTATTAATCTGGACTGTGAAGTTTTTCTATGGTACAAATTGCATACATTTGCTTATACATAGACGCTACATCCAGAATACATTAGACAAAACCACTCACTTTTTTAATAAGCTGCACAAGCTTCTTGAAGCAAGTGATAAAAAAGCCAAAAGTAAGTATTGTGTGAATTATTGTACAGAAACTCTTCCCATTTGACTAGTCAATGTTATTCTATCTGTGTATTTGCAGGAATAAAAATACATGTTCAGAATTTAATTAATCTTTTAATTAAGCTTTGAAGGCTTCTGTTGGACACTTTAATCCTATTCAGGCTAAAGATCTTTTTGCATGTAGAATTGAAGTTAGAAGCATGAGGGAGTAATGACTTCCTGCTACAAGTCGTGTTGGTAGTTGAGTGAGGAACTAGTTTTCTTGAATGCAGTAGAAACCTTCAGCATGTGGAACTAGCTTTTAACTACCATAATGACTCCATCTTAACCTAAAGAAGCAAAGTGCTGTTCACTGATGTTTACATATTTCATTATGTGCAAAAATACTGCCTGGACAAGACATTTGTGAAATTGCAAAGCTATTTGATTCATTCCTGCTCTCCTAACTTTTAATTCATAACATGTACGTCCCTCTCCCTTTTCGTGACCCTTAGAATGCTTCCGATTCCATTTCTGACATGTGGTGGCAAATTTATTCCCACAAGAAAAACCAACATTATCTTTCCAAGTGACAAAGCTGAATTACTTCAGTGTTCCTCAGAATTTTGTGAACGAATTCCAACTCATATTATGTAAAATGACAACCAGCAAAGAAGGGCAGCAAGTTCATTGTGCAACACATACTAAATTAGGCAACATTTTGGGGGAAATTGACAAATGGATTTAGAAAACCCAGGTTGTATGTTTTTATTTCCATAATATAAATACATTGAAAGTGAGTTGTTTCATAAAATATGAACATTTGTACAGAATCCTGTCAATGTGATTCAATTTTATTTTATTTATTTATCACTGTCTCAAATGGTGTACACAAAATAGCTGTATGTTAATTATGGTGATTATGTGGATTCAAGTAATTGTCAGTGACCACATAGATTTACCCCCCATGAAGCTGTAAACTAGAATACTAGAATGTTGTAATATTACACCCAGTAATAGGAAGCAAATTTAAATTATTGTAGAAGTTAATAATTCTATGCCCTGAATATCAGAAATAAAATAGTTTGAATGGCTGAACATTATATTTGAAGAATAAATTAAACAAACTGAAGCATCTCCAGAAGTGAACAAAAGGGGTCTGGAAGAATAAATTTAGGAATGGTTGAATCATAAATTTAGTCTGGAGAAAAGAAAGCTACAGTGAACTCTCTAAGTATCTGAAGGTTGTCATGTAAATAGGCAAAATTATTCAGTTTTAGAAGACAACAACCTGAGTTTAACTTAAAAGGAAACAGATTTAAATTGAACCTGAAACAAAAACTCCTAACTGTAAGAGCCGTTAAAACAATGGAATAATCTACATAGCGGGGTTTCCACTTTTCTATATTTAAACTCTTACATTTGGGCCTTCAGGCCTGCCACATTTTCTACTGTGGGAAAATTGGAGGAAAGATTATATAGAGCCCTGATGGCGAACCTATAGCATATGTGCCACAGGTGGCATGTGGAGCCATTTATTAGGACACGCGAGGTGTTGCCCTGTCAGCTCCAGCATGCATGCCACCTGACTTTGGCCTTTATTTTCAGCTGTTTTTCGCCCTGAAGCCTCCGGAGGGTGAAAAACAACCCAACATGCAAAGTGGAAGTTCAGGAATGGACTTGTGGTTTGTGCATTGGGACGTTTTTCTCCCTCCCTCCGGAGGGTGAAAAATGGTGCTACGGGCAAGCCGGAGGTTTGGAGGGCAGGGGAGGCAATTTTCACCCTCCCCAGGCTCCTCAAAAGCCTCTGCAGCCTTGAGAAGGCAAAAAACGGGTCCATCACGTGCCAAAAGTGGGGAGAGGGTGGGGGTCGCACATGCATGTGTGGGGGATGGGGGTCATGCATATAGAATTATGGGTGTGGGCATGCCCATGCACAACCTCCCTGTGCTCCCCTCGCTTTTGGCATATGATGGCAAAAAGGTTAGCCATCACTGATATAGAGCACGGGTGATATATAGTCAAAATAACATTCTTTCTCAGAGAATCAAGGCTACCTTGTCCTGCAGGTGCAATGAAGTGACTGGGAGGCATCTCCAGTTTTAGATGGTGTCGGATTGGATCATGTTAAGGACATGTGGGTCAGGGTGGGGAAAACCTGGAAACTTTCAGATTCGGGTTTTCCCAGATGTGCCAATATGACATCTCTAATAAAATGGAACTTTGAGGAAACTCAAGCCTCAGCGTCTTCTTTCGTTGGGGGTGTTACTTGGAACCCTGATATGTTGTAGATTTCCTTTGGTCAGGGATTGAACTAGATGAACATCAATGTCTCTTCCAACCTTTATATTTTATGATTCTTTATGTTATCCATGACTGGGAGATATTTCTATGATTTTTGGGTTTATTTTGAAGATGAGATCCTTCTACCCAAAGTTTGTAATTGATTCATTATGGACAATTCTGTCCACTGGAGTCAGATCTGGATTCAAATGTGGATGAACTTATGAGTGTTGACAAAATTGAAATACTCTATGTGGAAGCTTTAATAAATATATCTTCTGTGTTCTTGTAATCAGGAACAGGAGGAATTTATAGTCCAAGGTTACATTCATGGGACTGACCCTGTTCTCTCCCTGATTGCCTTGCTACTCTTTTCAAGGCCTTTCTGCAACAGGACTCTTGTTAGTTCAAAACCAGCTTCAGACCTCCGCAGTTTCATTAGTTGAGATTGAAGCCAATGTATTTCTAGTCTGGTTGAAGCATATTTGAAACTACAGAATAATAGCATTCATATTTAGCTTTGAAATACTGTGTTCCTAGAAGTTATGAGTAATGTGCAAGATTTATTTCCTCACTCTCCAGTCCTGAAAACATACTGACATGCATTTAAAGAGAAGACTTGCCAGTTTTACAGCTTCCTCCAAGGCTTCCACGGCTCCCCCATATGACCCAATAAAAGCAGACTTTATGAAAAAGAGGATAAATGGAATTCAGATACTCCTCAACTTATGATTGCAATTGGGACTGGAATTTTAGCCTTAAATCTTGACAGTCTTAAGTCAAGGCACCCACATGACTGGACCCAATTTTATGACTTATTATGGCAGCAGTTAAGAAAATCATGTGATCCTACGTCCAAATCCATTTTTTGAATGGGTATATTTTCCTGGAAACCAGCAAAAAAATAAAAAATAAAATAAAATAAAAGATTACAGTCATATGACTGCAGGGCACTGGAGCCAGTCATGAACGTGATTGCCAAGCACTCAAAATGAAGTGATGTGATGGTGGGCAATGTGCATAGCACAACATTTTGGCCAGAAGTGCTTTCTTGGTCACAAAACAGCCTTTCTGAGATCATCTTAACTCCGAATGGTTGTTAAATGATTAGTAAATCAAAAAATACCTGTATGCAAGCATTGTCCTTTCCCTTCGATATGGAATGGGAATGAAGACAGTTTCTTTAGTATGTAACAACCTGGGGTGGGCCAGTAATTTTCAATCCTTATTCCTACCTTGCTTATTGGGTTGCTTTGCAAATGAGAAATTGAATGGAAAACAAACTTGAGCATTAAAAAGACTGCCAAGCATTGCAGCATGATAAAGATCACACCTGGAATTGCCACAGAAAGAAATTTAAACCACAAGAAACCCTGAAAATATGAAACTCTTTAAATACACAAAAAAGCACACAGATTCTACTCATCATATCAGTTATTAAATATTATTCTTTACTAGACTGAGATGTTGACAATGTCTATCAGCAAAGAGATAGTGGTATATGGAAGTAAGGGAGAGGAAGTTGGTACAGAATTGAAGAATGGAAAAGATGAAACAGTAACTGATTAGAAGGCTGTACAGATTTGTCCTTGGTTGTAAAACTTTTGTACACAAAACAGTATCTGTTTTTGAACAGCTGCAAGAAGCTCGTAAGCCAGAAGAATTAAAGCCTTAATTAAAAAAAAAATACATTTCTTACTCTGGAAAAATAGTGGTAGTCTATTATGGACTATAAAACAAAAAGAAACTCCTACAAAGGTATTACATTTCTTCATCATATAACATTAAGATAGTAAGCTAATTTCACATCTTGGCAATAAAGGCCAAGATGCAATTAAAATTATGCGTCAATAGAAAAGAATCAAAGCATCTTTAGGGCAATACCAAATGAATCGTTATAAATGTCTCTTGTGTTAACTTAAGTGTAACAACAGATAATACAGCTCCCTACTCTTCATGGCGTTAAGGGATTAGTGTTCTCCTTTCAACCTAGGTCACACCCCAAATGCTCTTAAGACTCAGATTGTTTCTACAGAACTTTGGCATTTTGCCTAACAGTCTTCCAAGCTTTGTGTGAAATGTCAACAAGGCATGGAAATGCAAAATAATGTCCACACCTGTTAACACTGCTTCTTATGATAAAACACTAAATAATCCATAAGGCCTTCAAACACAAATCCACTACAGACTTCTATTGACTCCCTAGAAGAGTGAAGAAATGAAATAAGCAATTTTGATAACCAAATTGAAGTTACTGTGTTCTCACTTACCAATTAATGGCAGAATATTTTATACTTGAGAACTACTTCATCTTCTGCATTTGGCTCAATATTACGCATACTTGCAGTATATGAGATGGCCCCATTTAATAAGAAAAAGAAGCAAATCAATATCAATCAAGAACCATCTATTGTCATTTTAGAGTCATTCGTATTAGTCTCTAAGTTGAGTCTCAATATGACACTTTTAATATATATATATATGTACTATTAAAACTCTCACGAGATGAGATATACTTTGAAACCTCCAATTGGTGCATCATAGAGCAACAATTTTTGAATTAAAATACCTCCAACAGGATAACTTACAGAATGTGTCCAACATCTAGGACACATGACTTTGGCAAAATTGGGATCACTTTGGCACTACCATGCCTTCTGAATACACTTTCCAGAAACGTAAAGATTGCCTTATGCAAGGGAAGATGGGAGGGGTGTATCCTTGCCCTCTTTCCCATCACTCTTGTGCCCCTGTACCCATTCAGCTGGCAGAAAGGCCGAAAGGCCAAGTAGGCATTGGCTGCTTTGGAATCAAGATCAAAATTTGTACTATCTTAATGGTGTGGCTGGTGGAGGAAGGATGAGGGAGTAACTTGGATGCTGTTTGGGGGTGGGGATCAGAAGTCAACAGTTGAAGTCTCTTCCTTCCTGGATGGAAGGGCCCCTTGGGGACACATCAATATAGGGAAGAAGGGCACAGTTTTTCTCGCGATCCACAGCTTCCTTGGTTGCCTCTCTCTCCAGCAAAGTAACATGCTGTTCTGAGGGTCAGCAAAGAAAGAGAGGAGTTTGCTTCACTGTGGTTCTCCTGGGGGAGATGAGATGCTTAAACCTATATTACATGTGGAAAGAAGAATGACTCAGCTGGTCACAGATTGTCTAGTTATGCATGTCTCCATTTGGTTTGCATGCCGAGATTACCGATAATAGTACAACTCTAGTATGGATACTAGAATTAGATCAAATGATCACTCCTTATTTCTGCAATTTAAGAATTATTATGAGGAGGAATTGTTAGAAGTACACTTATGTGTAAGGGAAGTAAAGGACTTAAGAAGTCACCTGGCTGGATTTTGTGTTAAAGCAGATGGCTAGGAGGTTGGATTAGTTTACTGAGTAGTTAATGGTTCTTTAGAGGGAGATTGAAGAGTGGAATATACCTATTAGGGATATTTATATCTATAAATGCCTGTTCGTTATTGGATGGTTTCATGAAACCTAAATTCATTTCAGTAGATAGATGGATTCATGCTTAGAATAATACTTGTCCCTTAATTCTAAGAATGTTATTTCTGGATGAGTTAGAAAGAACTGAAGTAAACTACAAAGTGGTTTGATCATGAATGCATGCTAATTGAAAAGAAATACAGATTTGGGTGCAAAATGAGCAAAACAATATCCCTCATCATCTTGTGCAAAGCTATATTCAGAAAATGAAATCTTTCTGAATATGGGCATTTTAGATTTTAACCCATATTTAATTAAATACCTAGAATTGTTCTTGGAAAAAACTTAAAACACATTTACGGTATTGATCTTCCTTGCTGCAGAATTTATATTCAAGTGTATGTCTAAAAGTGAGATGTTATTCACTTAAGTTAACTCAGTCTGGCATGTGTGCATTAGGGATGTATCCTACCTCCAACTTTGTTTAATATATATGCTATCGCTATATCAATATTTGATATAATCTTGATTTTCACACTGCATATGTATCTGGCATAAGATCCCCATGTTTTATGAAGACAATGCTGCTGTTATATTACAGATGCATACTGGGCTTAAAAGAGCAATAAAAGCCATATTTCACATAGCAAGCAGAACTATCTGGTAAATAATTTTTGAAAAAATATATTTTAAAAAAATGCTGCTTTTTGCTAGGAGAAAAGCTGAATAAAGAGGAGTCGGGGAATTAACCTGGTCAAATTTTTAAAATATCTTGGAAAGCTTTTCCACTCCTAAGCCACTTGGAGCACACACTGTGACTAAATACAGTAGTATGTGAAGCCTCACGTTACTCAACTATTTAATGGGTTTTCTTTACGAATGTGATCAGTTAATATCAGCTGCATCAAAGCTTTTTGAAGCCCAAAACTGGGCTCTTGCTTGGTGTTCGAAGCCGATAAGTCACCGGACACAAGGTGTGATATAGAATTGTATTTTTATTTTGGTACCAAGATATAAGGACCCTGGTTTGAAAAGCTAACCAAGGGCCCAGAGTAGAATCTTACATAAGGTGACCAGACGTCCCGCTTTTGGTGGGACAGTCCCGATTTTTAATAATTTGTCCCGCGGCGTTTTTAAAAAGTCCCGATTTTTGGTAAGGTGCACGGCCGCGCACTTGGCAAGAAAACACCGTGCAGCAGTTTGCAACTGCCATGCAGTGATTTCTACTGTCACAGGCTCTGGAAGCTGGGGAGGTCCTTTGCAGGTGGCTAGAAATGGCCGCCAGCAAAGGACCTCCCTGGACTTGTTTTGATGAGCGCGAGGCAACTGACGGTAGTTTGCTGACAATGGCTTCTCAAAAGCACGGCAGAGGAGGAGGAGGAGGCAGGGGTAACGCGGAGCCCAACTCAGGTGCTCCAAGCGGAGGGGGTGGCACCACCGCCGCTGACACAGGCGGAGGCGCCAGCAGGAGCTTTGGCAGCTTCACCTCAGCCGCAGCGCTGGGCAGCAAATGTGGTAGTGCTGTTGGAGGAGGAGGAGGAGGAGGAGGAGGAGGAGGAGGAGGAGGAGGAGGAGGAGGAGGAGGAGGAGGAGGAGGAGGCGGCGGCAGTTAGTCTGGTGGCAGCGGGGGCTCGTCAGCATCTTCAGCAGCAGCCCTGCCCCCGGTGAAAAAAACCAAAGATGGAGCAGATCCACGCAGATGATGTCGCCGCAACATGACTGGAGGAGGAATTCTGGAAGTTGAAGTCCACAAGTCTTAAAGCTGTCAGGTTTGAAGACCCCTGGGGTTTTTTTCCCTAAAGGGTTAGGGGTGCAAGGATCTTGTAACTTGACAGCTTTAAGACTTGCACATTTCAATGTCAGAGTTCCTGAGCCAATATGACTGGAGGAGGAATTCTGGGAGTTGAAGTCCACAAGTCTTAAAGCTGTCAGGTTTGAAGACCTCTTGGGTTTTTTTCCCTAAAGGGTTAGGGGTGCAAGAATATAGACCAAATTTTTAATCAAGAGCCCCCCCCCCAATGGTGTCCCACTTTACCAATGTTAAAATCTGGTCACTTTAATCTTACAGCAGTTTTTATAGTCAAGGGATGGTTGCGTTCAACCCTTTGCCCTTCCCCTAATAATGCATGCATAACAGATAATATTGATTGGTTATTTGGATTTCACATCATTTGTTTTTCACTCCAAGTCACAGATATCTTGCAAAGTGTGCCACCTCTATGTGGGTTTTGCGGTTTTTCTTATAAGCAGCTATTATTGTTCCTAGTATCGTGGCTAGTGTTTTTAAGGTGCTAACTTTTGTCTCGCTGTTAATGTGTAGCCCTCCCTCCTTCCTATTGCAGAGCAGAATAAAAGAACAAACAGTTTTTTCTGAGGCAGCTCCCCCGTGATCCCACTCCCTCTTTAGTGAGAGACAGGAAAGGAGCAAAGTTCTTAATTGTCAAGGCAAAGAAATGAAGACAGAGAAAATGTTTTATCAGAATTCATATTCTTCACTCTTATGTCCATTCCATCCACAGCTGGGTCTTATCGCCACATATGATCCTTCCTCTGATCTCCAGGGCCTCATCTGGACATACATTCCATCATCTGATCCTTCAGGAAGAATTGGAGTAGGTGAAAACAAAATTATTGAGAGCCGAGTTTGCTGATCCTAAAAGGACAGCCAATATCCAGCTTAGATAGATTTCTGTTCTGGAGACAGAAATGCCTAAAATTATGGTAAATAGAAGGCTGAAAGCTGATGGTTTATTATTGACTGAAAATCCAACACTTCCCAAAAGTTTTCTGCCTTTAGGTTTTGCTGATGACTTTGCCTCAAACTGGAAATTGGTGGAAGAGCAGAAGCTGACATCATTTGGGCTTTTGGCACAATTTTTATTGACATTAAGATACAATCAGGCTAAGCAAACACTTAAGACAATGAACGATATGGAACATCAGGCTGAGGTAAATAGATTGTCCCAGAACAATAGAATTTGGGCTGTTAAGAGTATATTAGATCTAGCAAATTATTTACATCCTGTCTCTTTTCCCATGCTGAGAAAAAACTTTTTATAACATCATTCCTTCTGCTTTGCTGCAAGACAGGTATGCTAAAATTCCATTAATTGAGCATACCTGCCCAGGGCCTTGAAGGGCAGGAGGCAAAACCAATACCAACAGTGAAGTCAGATAAAAGGGGGTTGAGTTCGGAGCAAGAATGTAACATGAGTAAATGATTCAGACAAACCACTTCCTAAATTCACATGTACTAACTTACCGGTACCTGTCATTGGTTTTCTGGTCTGGTTTACCTTGAAGGGTTGGTGTGTGGTAATAAGATAGAAACAATCACTCTTGTACAGGAATTCCTTGGTTAACAATAGTACTTGGGACTGAGAACTCTGCCACTGAGTCACATGGTCATAAATTGTGATGTCACATGGCCGCACCAAATTATGACAACAGTCCTAGTTCCAGTTGTGGTTGTTAGGTGAATCCCTTGAGGTTATGCGCACTTCACATATTGCCATTTGCAACCTCCTGCTGACTTCCCCATTGACTTTGCTTGTTGGAAGCCGGCACTGAAGATACAAATGGTGAACATGTGATTTCGGGAAGCTGCATCTGTCCTAATTGCAGGCCACTTGCTATATGCCCAAATTGTGGCTGTCTGACCAATAATTGCAACCTCAACTGTAATTTTTCTTTCTTTTCAGTACTGTTGTAACTTTCAACAACCAATGTTTGTTAACCTATCTGTATTACTAAACTTCTTGTAAGACTAATACATTAATAAGCTACTACTACTATGTAATTGTTACAGGGTTATTCAGACCAATCTTATTTTACCCCTCTTATGCCAATGTGATGGAAGATTGGACACACTCCTTGTGAAGTTCCTCTGGGAAGTTTTGATCCTTCCACCACTGACCCAATAGCTAAGTTTAGTGCTGCTGCAATGAAAATGCTGTAAGGCAAAAGTTGGTACAGGGGTAATTTCAAGTCAATATAAAATAAATGATATACAATTAAAAAATCTAGACGATACTATAGTGAAGCTAAGCTTAACTACTGTATTGTTGTCTCTGGACCATTGAATGAAATTGGAACCATACTATTTTAATATTATACCTGCTTGATAGATACAATGTCTTTATTTCTTTGAATCAGTTTCAGATATCAAAGATTTGGGAGAAAATAACATAGGATAACCTGACCAAAAATATTTGCAAACTTCATAACTAGGACTGGGTGCTCAGATTTCTCAATTCTCAAGCTGCTTTGAAATCTATCTTGCCTCATAAGATTTTTTTTTTTAAATTTCTGTGGCTTTAAATGCATTGTCTCTTTAAAGCACATCTATTGGATGGACTGAGCTATTCAGGAAGGAATCCTACTGAGTTCTCTGAAACTCCTTAGGATTGTGTATTTAGAACTGCAACCAAATTCAACAAATACCATTTAATGGGATCGAAAACCGAGCACATATTTTCTCAGTAACGTCTACTATTTTGGAATGCAGCTGTGTAAACTTCTTTCTAGATTGGGAAAACAAAATGTAATTCAAGACATTCAAGTTTAATATTCCAAAGATGCCTTGGTAAAAAATGGCCAAATAATAGAGATTAATCAAAAGAAACATCAAAGTTTTTATTGCTTTAATCAGGAGGACCACCTACAATGTATGATTTGTCCCTCTTCCTTGCATTCTTTTTAAGTTAGGTCCACAAATGAATAGGCAATTAATGAATGTTTGATAAAAGGGAAGTAGGAACTTTTCAGATCTCTGGCCCCCTATTTGCCCTGCTTGAGTCCAACTATGAACTGGGTAAGTGACTATGCACATGGAAATTCTCATTGTTTCTCTTTTAAGTTTGAATGTCTCTTGAACACATGAATATAACATGCCTTTTCACAGTAAGTGTGGTTTTGGATTTACACTCAAAAATATACACTTAATACTTGATGTAATTAAGCATATGCTGCTAATGAAACAAATATTCTAATTACCAATGCTTGTTTTGGTACCTTCAAGTTAGAGCTACTGACCTTCGCTTGCTGCTTTAACAAGCTCCTACAGTTTTCCTGGTGAGGTTCGGAAGTGGTTTGCCATTTCCTGCTTCCTAAGGCTGAGGGAGAGTGACTGGCTCAAGGTCATCCAGTTGGCTTTGTGCCTAAGGCAGGACTAGAATTCACTGTCTTCCAGTTTCTAGCTTGATGCCTTAACTACACCACCAAAACCGGCTTAGCAATATATTTCTTCAATCAGATATAAAAATATACCAACGCACCAAGTTAATATAATAGCAATACTTTAGATGCAGGACATATGTACAGACATATGATAGATGACAATATTTTAAATTCCCATGCAAAGATTAGTGATTTTACCCACTATTACATATTAAGAGATATGGAATTGCTTATAGATTTTTCTATGTCTTTGTAGAGTTTACATGGTTTCAGGTAAGCAAAAAGCAAAGTGTCTTCTTTTTTTAACAGTTTAAAATACATAGGAGATTAACATACCTGTTTTTACAATATAAAATGTTACCTACTTATAGACAGATATAGACAGACAGACAAACACCCTATACTGGTTAAAAACAAAAAATATTTCCAAGCTAAAAAAAGCTCATTAAAAAAATGAATAAGCATAGTGGTGCACTGTTTGGTCATTTTTTCAGTCAGTCTGCTGAATAAATTGCATCATTAGGATTACTAAAATAAACCCTGGTAACCCCAGTGAATTAGGAAATATTTTAGGAAAAAAGAAATAGTAACTTTTTAAAAAATCTGGTGGGTTTTAAACCATTAATACTCATATCTAAGTTATAATTATAATGAATGTCATGTTGCAGGGCTACTGGTCGAGGTTGTTTTTATTACAGATAGTTCTCGGTTTACATTTATTCATTCAGAGATTGTTCAAAGTTTTGCCAGCTCCGTTTAGCCGGCCTGGACCATTCATAACCTTATTATACCTCCTGGCAGATATATTTTAACTGGGTAATTTTAATTGGGTATTTTTAGGATTGTTGAAATATTGTTTTTATCTACTTTACTTTGTACAGTGTCTTATCGTCTCCTCTTCTATGTTTCTATGTTTGTATGTTTGTATTTTCATTTTATGTGTTTATTTGACTGTACACCGCCCCAAGTCCCTTTGGGGAGAGGGGGCGGTATAAAAATCGAAATAAAGGTAAAGGTAAAGGTAAAGCTCTAAAACAAAAACAATGAAGTTCTGATTGGTCCCCAAAGTTCTAACTGTCCCAGCATCCCCACAGTCGTGTGACTGTGATCCAAGCATTTGGATTCTTGGCAGGTGATTACAACATCACAGCAAGCCATGTCACATGATTACCATTGACAATCTTCCTAGACAACTTCCTACAAGTGAAGTCAATGGGAAGCAGGCAGGGAAGGTGGTATGTTGGCCTTGTAAGTCGCTTCCACCACTTTTTCTTCCAAGGAGTCTGCTGCAAAGTATCTAGCAGCCCCTTTAGCTGCACTCCATGGTGTGTCCCCATCCACAAGTCACCCCTGTCTCCTCTGCTGCCCCTCCAAGGGGCTCTATTGCCTCTCTCACTGTTTCTTCAGCCTCCATCAGCCCTCTTGCACTTCCTAGAACTTGTCTGTGGCACCCTCTTCTCCTACAGCACCCATGCAAAATCTACCTCGTTCCGTACCTGGGATTTCTGCCTCTTCCCAACCCATGTGCAGTGGAATTACAGCTGGGATTGCCATTGCTAAGTGATGCAGTCACCTGATACCATGCTTTACAACTGCATCACTTAGCGACAGCAATCTCGGTCCCTATTGCTGTCATCATAACTTGAGGACTACTTCTAGACACCATGTTACCCAAAGACTCAATTGATGAGGTATTCCTGCACCTGCAAAGTAGCCAGTCAAGGTACCTTAGAAGAAAGAAATGTGCTGCAGGCAAAATAAACATCACTTTAGGTAACAGAAGTAGGAAAATAACACTTTGAATAGCACTTCAGGAGTGGAAAAATGCTCCTGATGGTTGCTCTGATTGTGGTTGAATGGAATTTAGGGGTAATGGTGCTCGTTCCTGCAATACCAAAAATGGCCATTGGTCTGTAACTAGTTATGGGGCAACCTGATAATTTTGATGCATAAATAAGCCATAGTGGTCTATCCGTTAGGGTTCATAAAAAAAATGAAACAATGGCATGTGGTTTCATGCAAAAACTGAAGTTGAGAAAGAAATGGATGGATTGGACAGGATGTGGTGGACTATTCAGGTAGAAATATTATTTCTTGCACTTTATGTAATGGGGGTTATTTGAGCATCTGCCTTATTGACTATTCTTTCATATTAGTCGAAGAGCAATTATTGCTGTAGTTCTGATGACAAGTTACAAAAGGGTTGTAATGTACTGGCAGGTATAACTCAGCTGCACAACTTGCATCATCAAGTTTCCTTTCTAAATATTGGTCAGTTGCACCACCAGACAGGAACCTTTAATCTGTAATTAAAAAATGCAGAGACATCAAAAAATGAAATCCTTAATCAGCAAATTGAAAACTGATCACCAGTCAAACATGATCTTAAGCTATTATGTTTAGTATACTTTTGTGAATCTAAAGCATAGTTTTCCAATGTCATCACTGTTTGACACATTAGCCTAGGATGGTAACAACAACAACAAAACAACACTGCTGGCCATTGTCTTAGTTTCTCTAATAAATCCTGAGTCAAATGCACAAAGTATAGTCTGTCCTCCAAAGACAGTTGCAAGCCATTGTAAGCCTCAATTAGAATCAATTATGAGTTGTTTTTCCAATAGCAGCTGTTTTATCTGAATTGTGTCTCAACTTGTTTGTTTTCAGATATCAGATCAAACATTCCATAATCTCCATATGATGAAATTATGGAAACCAAAAGTAGAATTGGACTGCATTCTCTCTGATCCACCAAGATCAGTAACAACCACCATTATATAGTATCTGCTAAACTCAACCTGGATAGAGGCTCCAAAGGACATCATGGCTAAGAATATCAAAAACTAGTTTATTCTCCCATCGTGAGGCATCATCAAACTGACTAAGAATGTTTTCATCCTACTGCTGGACCTGATATAATTGGAAAGAATCTAAAGAAACAATGGAATTGGGATACCATCACAAGTTCTAATAACCTTCTCAACAAAGATTTTGTAGTGCTTTACAGCTTCAATCTAGTTTTTCTATTATATATATTTGTTTTCGTAGATTTTCACAGGTGTAGGTAGGCTGATCTTGTTGTATTCGGGTCTTTTCCCATGTAAGATTGAGATTGTCTTGGCAACATATCAGAGAGGTGTCACTCACCATCTTCAGGCTGGGTTTTGGGCTTAAAGCGTGGTCGGAGCTGCCGTCTTTCTATAAATCTTGGTGTGTGTGTGTGGAGTGCTGGCTTTGTTTCAGTAAGTGGAATGATTGGTTGTGCGGTTGTATCATGATTGGTAGATTGGTGCTGATTGGTGCTGGCTGTGTGTCCGTTTTTGTTTTGTGTTGTAATGGCCTGGGTGGTGGGTGGGGCTCGTTTGTTGACTAGGGTTGGATTCCAGATGTCTGGTAGGTGGGAGGTATCATCACATTTATTCATGTTGTGGGGGTGTTTCTCTATGGAAGCTATCAAAATAGAGAAACACCCCCACAACATGAATAAACGTGATGATACCTCCCGCCTACCAGACATCTGGAAACCAGCCCTAGTCAACAAACGAACCCCACCCACCACTCAGGCTGTTACAACATGAAACAACAATGGACACACAGCCAGCACCAATCAGTACCAATCTACCAATCATGATACAACCACACAACCAATCATTCCACTTACTGAAACAAAGCCAGCACTCCACACACCCCCACCAAGATTTATAGAAAGACAGCAGCTCCGATCACGCTTTAAGCCCAAACCCAGCCTGAAGATTTCATTATATATTACATTCTATAATATTATATACCAATGGAAGATCCTTCTCTTCTGAATTTGTAGAAATCACGATTTATGTGGTCCAATTTTACTACCAAAATAGTAGGCCTAAAATAGCTAAATTCATGCCATTAGAATGCAATAGTGATTATAAATTCTGGGATTAATATTATAGAAAGGAAGGCACAATATTATTTTAAGATATTGCCTTATAATAATTACTAAGCTATTATTCATTATACCCATATTAATTTATGCTTTAAAAACTTATGCAATTTATGATGCTGGTTTTTCTGATTCATACAAACTAGTAATTTCTTGCGTATTCATTTCTTTTATCCCAAAGAAGGAAGAAGGGGGGGAAAAAGAACTTGTAGTTTTGCATAATATGAAGTAACTGTGTTATTCAATAGGAAATGTGTGTATAGCTGGCTTTTTACATACTTGTGAATACATTCAAACCTTATATTGTGAAAATGTCTGCAGTTATAAAAGTTACAGGATATTGAGAATATTTTAATAAATAGATTTAGCCATAGATTTTGATGCAAGAATAGTAAATCACCATCTGCTTCTTATCCACAGATTCTAATCTTGATAAAAGCCCAGCAAAGTAACGAATGTCATGAAAGAGATTCCCTGAAAGTATGGAAAATGCTTCTGAGAATAAGCAAATAAATGTATACGTCTACTCTACTCATGAAACTTTCTCAGGTTTAACTTTCTTGGCTGCACTAAAGCAAAGCTTCAAATTTATTTAGTTCAGATGCGATATAAATTTATGAAGTTGATAGTGAAATAGCTTCCACTATTATGATTTATCTCACAGTCAGCCAGATGGTCAGACTAGATTTGGCATTTTTGTCTACCTATTGAGTCCTTCCCAAGTACCAGGGATAGGCTGATATTGTTTCATATTAGAAATAGGATAAATATATTTGATTGACTATAACTAACCAGATTCCTAAACACTGATCAAGATACATGCCATATAGATGGATAATCAAATGTGGATGACTTACTTTTAATTCCTGTTGGACTGATCTGCTGTGCAGAGAAATTGTGGATCTAAAGAGTGGTTATTATTAATAAAAATTGCAGGATTCAATCTGGGTCAGTCACTGGGACCAGAGTAGTGGGGGTTCCTGATCCCATTGCAACCGGTATGGTGCACCGGGGCCGGAAGCCCACCACATGAATGCATGCAGCATGTGCGCACACGTGCAGAGGGCATGCATGTGTACTTACCGCCTGCAACGGCTCCGCGATGCCCCCATGACACTCCAATTGCTCAGCGGAGCATCGCTCAGGCGCCTTGTGCTCCGTGTGCCCGTGCGGAAACCCCCAAACTTCAAATACCAGTAAGGAGGGCGGGCAAGCGAATGAGCCATCTGGAGCACCATACCAGAACGGTACCTGGTGATCCCGGCAGCCACCGGTACACCTGTACCGAGGTGTATCGGTCGAAACCCACCACTGGACCAGAGCTTCTGGAAGACTAAACCTCTGGTCCCGGTGACTTGACCCAGATTGGATCCTGCAAATTATCCTGGGACACATATATTCACCTTCATTCATTAATAATTATTGTTTGTGTAACTTCCACTAGATATTCTTACATGTATTCAGAACCATAGAAAATATTCTACTTTGTGAAATGGAAAAGAATTTTATAATACATGTCCGTGGGGTTTACCATCTGATTTTTCAATGCTTCCTGATGTGCCATCTTTAGGCTAATGATGTATATTGGTTTTAAAACAAATGGATTTGTTCATCCCCAATATTACTGCTCCTCTGCTGTGAGATACTGCAGACATTCCTTTAATAAATGCATGAAAATTTGTACTATTGCAGAACAGGATAATAATTTCCCAACTAGAAGAGGGGTTTCAAAAACAAGCAGGTGCATCCTTGAAGGAAGTCAAACAGTCCAGATGGTAATTGTGATTGTGTCCAGTGTTCTATACCTTTTGCAACGGAATGGCCCAATCGCCTTCCTTTTGTATACGAGCTCAATGCTGGCGTACCTAAAAAAGGGAACGAACATTGGTCACACATTGTAAACACCATTTAGACTATTATGATTCACCTTTATGTTACTGAATGCAAAGGTTGCTTAATTTTTTTTATTTTACAGAATAAGGGAATGTAGAACGTAATGCAAAAAAGCAAGTAGATCTATAGAGACTACAATTAGGTAGATCGGAGAGAATCAGTGGAAATTGAATATCGGATGACCACAAACGAAAATATAGTTTTAAGTTGCATCGAGTTGTTGGAAGAAACGTCCTTCTGGGTTCAGCTCCAAGTGGGGAAAAAGACACTGGAAACATAGAGGCTGCTTGGAAAAATGGTTTAATGGTGGACAGGACCACATGGCTTGAGGTCCTGGGGGAAAAGGTGATCACATGCTTCCAGATGTTGGGTGGAGAAGAAAAGAGAGAGAAAAAGGGGACTTGCTGTTTTTTTATACTCTGTTCGGCCCCACCTCTCTGTTTCCTGTTCCTGTGTAAGAAATGTATTCTGATTGGTTGTCAGACTCCCATGCAGGGGCAACTCTCTAGGTTGTGTTTTGAGTCGAAATTTAGTTGAGTTCCCAGATGCCATGTGGTGAGTTGGGTAAAGGGCTAATACTATCATGCCTTAATCCCATCACCCTGGAGCTTAAGGGGGAACTCTTTGTTATGTAGAATAGACTGCCTCAGGCATTTTAATGGTCCATTAAGAAAAGTGGCGGCTATTAAGAGTAAGTCTGTTTCCTGCCTAAAAACATGTTTCTCCATTTCTGATCCAGGGAAATATAATATTCTGCTTTTTCAATATTTCCCAGAATATTTCATTTTTTCTAGGAGTGGGATGGGTGCTAACTTTCTAGAGAGTGTAGCTTCCAAATCAATTTATTCTGCTTTTTTCAGACTTACCTTCCAAGTATTTGTATACTTGTGGGATGCACTATTTAAGATTGATTCAGACAAGAATGAGAACCAGTTTAGTGTTAGGGTTAAGGTAATGTCCTAGAAACCAGGACATTGTGAGTTCTACTCCCACATTCATGAAAAACTGGCTGACTAGCCTGTCATTCTGCTTCAACCCAACACAGCCTGTCATTCTCTCTCAACCCAACACAACTCACCTCACAGGATGGTTGTTGTGAGGAAAATAGGAGGAGTATTGATATATTTGCCAATTTTAATTGCATAAGACAGGGGTGTCCAAACTTGGGAACTTTAAGACTTGTGGACTTCAACTCCCAGAATTCCCCAGCCATCATGGCTGGCTGGGGAATTCTGGGAGTTGAAGTCCACAAGTCTTAAAGTTCCCAAGTTTGGACACCCCTGGCATAAGAAGAAAAAAAGGGGAGAGAAAAATATTTTTTTAAAAATAGAACAGTTTTAGAAAAGGGGACAAAAGAGACTAGAAACTGAGATTTGGGGTATTTCAATTTAAAAAGAGAAGGCTAAGAGGAGTGTGATAGCATAATTCAATGACATCATTTGGGAGAATTAGATGTCACCATCTCAAAAGTACAATAAAATAGAGATTCATTTATACAAAATATAGTAGGTTAAAATAAGGTGGCTATATATACTTATAAAATAGTTATATAAATATATTAGAAACGTATGTATGCTTCAATAATAATTGCATTAGATAAAAATACATATAACTGAAACTATTTACAGCTAACATGATACATGATATATTTTCTCTTTTTTTGTAATTTTTTTATTTAATTTTTTTTCTATGTGTTATTTTTCTTTGACAATGCATGCATTTTTAAAATCTTTATGGGCTTTTCCCCATTACTTTTCATTTTTAAAAAAATGCAATAAAAGAAAAAAATAAAATGTAAAACGTTAACAGTAAGGCAAATCGTAGTTGAGCAAGTAAAATAAATCTCCTAACAAGAAGAGCTTAATAATAGAACTAATCCCAACTCTGGTGGTGGGATCTCCTTAAATCCATCAATCTGTTCATATGGACTCCTACAAAGGAATCCATAGAGGCACGACATTCCAGCCAAAGTGATTTCATAGTGGGCAGGAACAGCTCCAGATATGAGATGACCACTAATGGACCCTCATTGCATTTGTTGCTGTCAGATCAAAGGATTAATGTAGAAACCTACTAAATGAGGAGATAGATGCAGAAGACCTACTAAATGAGGATGTTGGCAGAAATGTAGTACTAATATCCATATTCTTCTGATGAACACCATACACTTGTAAGTTTATTCTGAAATGCAATTATGTTTCCTCATCTGCTTCAGAATATCATAAGGGTTCTATGGAAGAGATTTATATATAAATGAATGAATGAATGATCTGATCTAATCTTAACTACCTGAATTCCTCTTCATATGATAAAGAAATTAGAGTATACGTTCTTATTTCAGTGACAATGAAAGGAGTCACATTTCTAGATACTCAAAGTAAACATATTAGAAAGTTAGACCATTGGGATGGGTGCTAACTTTTCTAGAGAGTGTAGCTTCCAAATCAATTTATTCTGCTTTTTTCAGACTTACCTTCCAAGTATTTGTATACTTGTGGGATGCACTATTTAAGATTGATTCAGACAAGAATGAGAACCAGTTTAGTGTTAGGGTTAAGGTAATGTCCTAGAAACCAGGACATTGTGAGTTCTACTCCCACATTCATGAAAAACTGGCTGACTAGCCTGTCATTCTGCTTCAACCCAACACAGCCTGTCATTCTCTCTCAACCCAACACAACTCACCTCACAGGATGGTTGTTGTGAGGAAAATAGGAGGAGTATTGATATATTTGCCAATTTTAATTGCATAAGACAGGGGTGTCCAAACTTGGGAACTTTAAGACTTGTGGACTTCAACTCCCAGAATTCCCCAGCCATCATGGCTGGCTGGGGAATTCTGGGAGTTGAAGTCCACAAGTCTTAAAGTTCCCAAGTTTGGACACCCCTGGCATAAGAAGAAAAAAAGGGGGGAGAAAAATATTTTTAAAAAATAGAACAGTTTTAGAAAAGGGGACAAAAGAGACTAGAAACTGAGATTTGGGATATTTCAATTTAAAAAGAAAAGGCTAAGAGGAGTGTGATAGCATAATTCAATGACATCATTTGGGAGAATTAGATGTCACCATCTCAAAAGTACAATAAAATAGGGATTCATTTATACAAAATATAGTAGGTTAAAATAAGGTGGCTATATATACTTATAAAATAGTTATATAAATATATTAGAAACATATGTATGCTTCAATAATAATTGTATTAGATAAAAATACATATAACTGAAACTATTTACAGCTAACATGATACATGATATATTTTCTCTTTTTTTGTAATTTTTTTATTTAATTTTTTTTCTATGTGTTATTTTTCTTTGACAATGCATGCATTTTTAAAATCTTTATGGGCTTTTCCCCATTACTTTTCATTTTTTTAAAAATGCAATAAAAGAAAAAAATAAAATGTAAAACGTTAACAGTAAGGCAAATCGTAGTTGAGCAAGTAAAATAAATCTCCTAACAAGAAGAGCTTAATAATAGAACTAATCCCAACTCTGGTGGTGGGATCTCCTTAAATCCATCAATCTGTTCATATGGACTCCTACAAAGAAATCCATAGAGGCACGACATTCCAGCCAAAGTGATTTCATAGTGGGCAGGAACAGCTCCAGATATGAGATGACCACTAATGGACCCTCATTGCATTTGTTGCTGTCAGATCAAAGGATTAATGTAGAAACCTACTAAATGAGGAGATAGATGCAGAAGACCTACTAAATGAGGATGTTGGCAGAAATGTAGTACTAATATCCATATTCTTCTGATGAACACCATACACTTGTAAATTTATTCTGAAATGCAATTATGTTACCTCATCTGCTTCAGAATATCATAAGGGTTCTATGGAAGAGATTTATATATGAATGAATGAATGATCTGATCTGATCTGATCTGATCTGATCTTAACTACTGGAATTCCTCTTCATATGATAAAGAAATTAGAGTATACGTTCTTATTTCAGTGACAATGAAAGGAGTCACATTTCTAGATACTCAAAGTAAACATATTAGAAAGTTAGACCATGACATTGACGAAAGGACAATTAATCTTAGCCAGCGTCTAGGTTCTTGTGGGAAATGAGAGGAGCAGGATCAGAAACTTGCAGTGATCACAGCACCAACCAAATTAACATACACACAGAAATGGAAAGTTGGCAAGGAGCTGTAGATTTTATGTTTGGTTTGAAATGACGCAACTCTTCATGTTAAAGAGGAATTAGAGTGTCTGAGTAAAATGTTACTAATCTTTCAAAAAAACAGTGTCATCAACTTTGTAACCAAACTGTAACTAGAGTTTACATTGTCAGAACATTGCTATTAGCTCTTCATTTTAGGTTTTCTTAAAAATTGTAGATCAGGGGTGTCAAACTCAAGGCCCATGGGGTGCTTAGACCTGGCCCACAGGGCCACCCTGGAAACAGTGAAGGACCGGCCTGTGATGCCTCTGCATACGGCCCTCCCGAGCTCCGTTTTCACTGGCAGAGGGTTGCAGGAGGCTGTCACAGCCAAAAACATAACTCGGGAGCCTGTTTTCGCTGGGAGCGCTTGGGCCACAAGCACTGACACGAATGATGTTAAGCTGGCCACACTCAACCTGGCCATGGCCACCCCGGCCCCCTGGGATCAAACACATTGACGCGGGCCTAAATGAAATTGAGCTTGACACCCCTGTTGTAGATGAATACCACAATATGTGATGACTATATCTTACCTACTGTAGATGCAGAAGGAAAGAAAAACATATACACCATAATTTAATATAATTTAATCCTTCTAGTCCAGTTGCTTGTATCAAAGAACAACTTGTGTTTTTGTTTATAGGCTTTGTAAAAATAGGTGCAGAAATGCGTAGAAATATATTGTAGAGGGGGATACCCTTTGCACATATGTGTACCCATCCCTCACATATAATTGCTCAAATCTCCTTTTCTTTTGTTTCTGGTCTTAGTTAGGGTTGCTTTGAAAAATGATGTCTTTAGTTTACTAGTTCATCACAAATGCAATCTTACAGAAAAAGTATTGTTTTGTCTCCTACCAAAGTAGGACCAATAGGACATTATGGACATCCACCGGGGTTACCTCTTTTGTGAGCATAAGCCAAATATTACCGATTTATAGTTAACAGAATTTACAATGACATCAGATTATTGCACATTATTAATTACATGTTTATCATTGAGTCACTAGGGCAGGGAAGCAAAGATATAAATGTGGGTTTAATTTTTTTCTCACGGAGTGTCTCAATAAAAAAATGTATCTACTGATCTTCAATCTATTCATATACGCCTCTTATATGAGTCATCACACACCTATACTCAACTATAGGTAATTATTGGAACACCTGGGGCAGGGATCCACCAAAGTAATCCCTTTTTTGTACATTGCATTGTTCTGTATGCTGTGATATTGTATTTTACTGGAAAATATATGCTCTACTGGTTGATAAAACTGATCCCAAAATTATAGTAATAAGCAGAACATAAAGGTTAGGAGCACAGGACCTGGCTTGACTTTCTGAAGCTTTATAGAGCTTCCTGAAAACAGAGAGGTTAAATTTCATTAGCCCTGATTGTGTTTCTTCCCTTTATATCACAGGTCCTTAAACTATGATCTGCCAAAGCCATTAATCTGGCCCATGTGGCACCACAAGGCTGCCCTGCCCACATCACCCCACCTACCTGCCAGTCCCACCCAACTTATGGAGACTGAGGAGGCCAAAATGGGGCACATGGAAGCCTCCAGAGAGGAGGAGGGACGGAGGGAGAGAAAGAGAGAGAAACACACACACACACACACACACACATGTACAAACAGAAGTTCCTCACACAAACACCAAGGCAACCACATCCCTTCACTAACCTGCTTTCTACCCCCAGGAGTTAAACAAATTAGTTTAATTTGTGTGTATTGTTTAATGGACTGCTAATTGGCCATGTCCAGCCAGTCACATGACCACCTAGTTACACCCACCCAGTCTCATGACCACCCACCCACGCCCACCTGCTCTGGCCCAACAATCTGAGGAACCGTGAATTGGCCCTGTTTAAAAACTTTGAGGACCCCCGTTTTTATATGTTCAAGACCACCTGATGCTATTCAAAGATCCTGAATACATCCCAGATTTTATTTTAAGAATAAAGAGGACACAGAAAGAAGTGCTGTAGTCTTTTCCAGTCCAGAGTTCTTACAGTGTGGAAAAACCCAGAGTTCAAAGCCAGCATAGCCAATAATCGTCTTTTGGAATTGTGGACACTGCAATATGGTCCTTCATGTGTCTCCTGCATAAGAAGTTTATAAAAATAGGGCACTGTTATACAACACTGAAATATAGCAATATTATTTTCTGGAACAACTAGATGCTACAAAATAATGGGTCTCTTCTTTTCACAAGTCTATAAATAACTATCAGACTCCTTTCTATGTTCCACCCTGCCTAGAGGCTAATCTGGTGTACTGGTAAATATGTTAGGCAAGAAGACTTATGAGTAGAACGAATATGGGATATAGAATAGTAGAGTTGGAAGGTACCCTGGAGGTCTTCTAGTCCAATCCCCTGCTCAAGCAGGAGGCCCTATATCATTTCAGATAAAAAGTTGTCCAGTCTGTTTTTGAAAACCTTCAGTGATTCAGCACCCATTTCTGAATGCAAGCTAGTCAATTGATTAATTGTTCTCACTAGGAAGTTTCTTCTTAGGTCTAGGTTGCTTCTCTCCTTGGTTAGTTTCAACCATTGTTTCTTTTCTTGTCTTTTGATGTTTTTGAAAATAGTTTGACCCCTTCATCTTTCTAGAAGCCCCTCAAATATTGGAACAGTGCTATCATATCCGGTCCTTCTTTTCATTAGACTAGACATACCCAATTTCTGTAACTGTTCTTCGTATCTAGGATTCCATTTTGTGAAAAAACAGAAGGTTCGTTCCTTACTGTGTTTTTGATAGGCAATAAAAAATGTCTTGTATGCTCTAACCTTTAATACTCTAACCTTTAATACACTCGGGCTTGTTTATTTATTTCAATATTATCTTATCTGATAATAAAAAGTATTTGTGCATTAAACCAAAATACAATTAAAGTATCATAAAAGCAGCCCAATAAACTCAAGATAAAAATCAGCAATAAAGTTAGTAGAAGTGCAGTAAATTACAGGACAACAACTGGCAAAGACTTCTAAAACTATCATATTGGAATTTAGGATGATCTATTGAAGCTAATTGTAGGAAGAATCGGGTGAAGTAAGCGCTTGGTTTTTGTTTTTCTAAACACACTATGGAGCTACATGTTCTGCATAACCTAGAGTTTGTGAGAAAGTTGTCTGTATAAATTTTATGAATAAATAAATAAATATGGGGTAGTGCTCATCAGTGTACAGTTTTAAAAGGAAACTAGATAAAATCACGGGTGAGGAAGCTGTCTATGGTTGGTAGCACTGAAAACTGATGATGTTTAAGAAGATTTTTTAAGACCTGGATGCTCTCCTAAGGCTTGGAGTAGGCTGATAATGCTGCCTCTGTTGGACTTTCCCTCTCCCTCCCTCCCTCTCCCACTTACTTATGACTTTTTACAGGTATGTTTTCCCCATACTTTTGTGGTATTCTTGTTTTTTAAACTGTAAACTGCTGGGAGTTGTTAGGCGTCAAATGATCTCTAAATTGTTCAAGCAAACAAAATCCAAGGCAACACACCCTAAAATCCAGCTGCTATGAATCAATTCAGAAGAGACAACCACCTCCCACAGGTCACGTTCCTCTGGTTAGTATGTGACAAAGAAAGCAATCCTAATGATTGGTTGTTGGACAACTTAACAGTCAGATCCACCCATTTTGATCACAGCCTTATACATGAGGGATGGCAAATACAGATGATATACAGTACTGCCTAGCTATTTTCACTAATTAATCTTTTATAAGCTTAAGATGATAAACGCTCCACCAAGCCATAGACAATAATTGATCCAGGAGTTACTCCCAAGGTAACTGGGTAACCTGGCCCCTCAGGAGAGCAACCCTCATCTCCAGAACAAGATCACAGTATTTTCAGTATCTCCATCTTGCATTGACTAAGCTTCTTTTCATATCCCATCCTTAACTCTGCTGAAGAACTTCTGAACTACAGGTAGTCCTCAACTTACAACCATTGTTAAGTGGTTACAATGGCACTGAAAAAACGTGATGTATGACCGGTTTTCATGCTAACAACCATTGCAATAGCCCCATGGTCACGTGATCAAAATTCGGGTGCTTAGCAATCGGCATGTATTTATGGACAATTTCATTATCTCGGGGTTGTGTGATCACCATTTGTAACCTTCCCAGCTGACATCTGACAAGAATAGGCAATGGGGGAAGCTGCAATCACTTAACAGCCATGTGATTCACTTAACAATGATGTGACTTGCTTAACAGCGGCAAAAAGGTGGTAAAATAGGGCACACTTAGCAACTATCTTGCTTAGGAGCAGAAATTTTGGGTTCAATTGTGGCTGTTAAATCGAAGACTATCTGTACAGGGATTGGTGGTTGAGCCTTTAGTTTTAATACTACACGTTTCCATGATAAATGTTAAGTAACATTATTTAAACATAAATAGGACAGGCCCTTGATAAACAATGAATAATTTATACATTAAAGAAAGCAACCGAGGAATTTGAACACCACATTTCAAAAATATATTGAGCTGTGGTGGCGCAGTGGTTAGAATGCAGTACTGCAGGCTACTTCTGCTGACTGCCTGTTACTTCTGCTGACTGCCCGTTGCCAGCAATTTGGCAGTTCAATTCTCACCAGGCTCAAGGTTGACTTAGCCTTCCATCCTTCCAAGGTGGGTAAAATGAGGAGCCAGATTGTTGGGGGCAAGATACTGACTCTAAAACGCTTAGAGGGCTGTAAAGCACTGTGAAGCGGTATATAAGTCAAAGTGCTTTATAGAGCTGCAGGCATTTGTTGTCTTTCAGAAAGCAGCACCACACCAACATCGCCCTATATGCACCAATGCAGGGAGTCTCAGGGCTCTTTTTGCCAGAGTGATGAAAAAAGTATCATGCCACAAACTCTATGACCTTCACATATGTGTACATTTGAGTAAGAGCAGTAGTATAATAGATGTCATACCAATTGTACTCTTTCAAAGCAGAAGATGTGGGTTTGAAAACAGCTTCCACAAAAAGCTGAAAATATAAATATTTTGACAGAAAATATGACATAAAAGTCAGTGTAAATTCAGTGTTTTGTAATAAGTCAGTCTTGGCCACCAAGGGGCCTCCAGAGGTTAGCCAAATAAGCAACAATTCTCTTTTACTACTACCGTAGTTTCCTGCCCCCCTAAAAAAAAGTTGGTATTCAAGGAGACAGAATCATCCATCAACCTAGATAATTTCAGCCAGTCATAGCTGAGTCACTTTGAACCTAGAACTACCTAAACTGGTTATTGCACCTGCTGGTAACAGGTTTTACAGTTTTAACTCATATGGTTTTTGACTTCATCAGCACCGGGATCTTTAGTAAAAGGGGAATAGGAAAAGCTGGAGGGCTGATAATGGTTACAAATGGTTCATTCGTTCCTAGCTGGTCGTGAGATCCATCCAATATCCAATATAAAGCAGTGTGAACTCCCTTCCTCCATTCTGATATAAAGAATGGATGAGCATAAAGCTTTTACAGCGTGAACGTCCTTCCTTCATTACGAAATGCGCGCTGAAGTAGAAGGCTGGGTCTCTGGAAGCTCTCGGAAACCCATCAACGATTGCAATCGTCGTTTGTCATCTCAGGCTGCGGGGATAATTTTTCAGCTTCCCTAATTTAATTGGCGGCAGTAGATTTCCTGGGGTATCCCAGGTCTGACCCGGGGCAGCGTTTCGAGATCAGCCAAGTTCTGGAGACGGCAGGGAGCGGGGGAGGGAGGGGGCAAAGTCTGCGTTAGCAGAGACGCAGCGCTTTTGCCTCCGGGAACCCAGGAGTGGAGGCAAGACAATTGCGCAACCACCCCAGAATTGAGGGAGCCCAGCTTGGCTTCGCCACTGAGAAAGGGGGCGGAGTTGCACTAGGGATACCCGGCGCCTTTCCGAGCATCAGCGGCGGCGGCGGCGCGAATCTCCTCCAGCGAGCCCTTCGCACTTTTCCCTTCCAAAGCGAACCAACCACTTGGCGAGCCCTGCGGCTCGCCAGCATCGCCAACCGCAGCTTCCCTCTGGCTAAGTGCAGCGCGAGGGCGAGCGCGCTGACGTCGCTCTTCTTCATTGGCCCTGGCTGGCACCACATGCCCAAGACAGTTATATAAAGGCACCCCAGCCCGCACCCTGCTTCTCCCGGCTCTGCTTGGTGCTTTTCCTTTCAGCCTCTTTAGCTCGGATCTTCTCTTTCCCGGCGGCGCGACTCTTAGCATCTCCGGCTCGGCGCAATGGCTAACGTGGAAGCTTTCTTAGGCAAATGGAGCCTGGTCTCCAGTGAAGGTTTTGAGGATTATATGAAGGAATTAGGTAAGAAGGGAAGGGAATTGGGAGTGCTGTCCAAAAAGAATGTCAGGGAATTATGACAAGAATAGAAAAAAAATAATCCTTCTTCTCACAAAGGAGAATTACAGACCTCGGATTCCTCTTGGGCAAAACATTTTTAAAAAGGATGTGGATGGAATGGCTGGAAAATAGGTCAATCAATAATAATAACAATAATATAATAATAACAATAACAACAACAATAATAATAGCAGCAGCAACATCACATTTTCTTATGTATATGTTCCATTCTTGTATTCTTGTAAATATATTATATTCAAAGATGCAGATTGGCAGTTCCGAGTAAATGTGGATCTCATAAGTGCATTTGACCAAAAAATGTAGGATTGCTGTAATTCACCCTACCCTGTGCCCATCACTTTTTTTTTAAAGAGAAGGGTGGCTTTGTCTGTTTAAAATGGCTGCTTTGGATTAAAATGAAATATTGATTGTAACTCAAACTGTCTGATGTATGTGTAGCTGCTCTCTCTCTCTCTCTCTCTCTCTCTCTCTCTCTCTCTCTCTCTCTCTCTCTCTCTCTCTCTCTCTCTCTCAATACATGGCATTCTATTCAGTTGTTATGCAAAATGTGCTTTTCAGCATGCAGCCCTATTTCACTAAAATGTGCATACGGCTTTGTCATCTAGGTTACAGTGATGGATGATGATGATGATGAAAAAGCTTTATTTTTTTTCCTTTTGGAAGCCTATAAAGGTTTGGAAATATGGAATTATGAGCTTTGTGCCTATTTTTTTCAGCTCTTAAAAATGTTCTCAGTCCAAGGTCTGCAAAAGCATTCTCAAGTAGCTTTTATAACAAGCACACAAACAGACATTGTTTCGATGGAGCTGATGGGCTGAGATTGCAGAAAGTAAGATTGCAGATGGGCTGCGTATGAAAAGTGTGTAAGAGAGAGAAGGAAAAAAAAGGACTGAATGAGTTGAGCATGTGGGGATGGCTTTAAATGAATACAGTTGCTCTTTTCTTGAACTTCCCCCAGGGAAGAAGAGTACTTCTTTAGAAAAATAGTTTTCTGTGATACATGCTATGTTCCTTGGCTTTTACCTGAGTGTGCTCAGGTCTATATTAACATAATGTATGCTTGTAATATTTAGGAGTTTCAAATAGTTTGATGCAGCACTGGAAATGTTGCAAGAGGAGCAAATTTCCTGTAACTTCATGCCGAGAAAGACAAAACTGAGTCTAGCAATGACAGAGTTTAATCATCACTTGTAGTGACTCCTGTTGAGATAGAAGTTAGAAAGAGTACAGAATTAACTTCCTTACAATTATTTTATTTGAATTCCTCCCCCCCGCCCCGTCCTTCTGGAACCATTTCACTCATATAGTTCAGTGATGATTATTTAATACATTTGGTTCCTGTAGCCAAAATATTGCACAGCGAGAGTTCTGGGGCCCATTTAAATTAAAACATACTACATTTTCATTGGTCTATACACCATATATAAAATGTAGTTCCTTAACTAGATCACACTACATGCAATACAAAAAGTCTATTCCTAACCAATATTCCTGCTTTAAGACAAGAGACAGGAAAATCCAGAACTCACTCAGGAAATCTGAAATGTGACAATTTTGTGATCTCCAAAATCTGTTGAACCCAAACTCCTGGAACGACACAAACTTCATGTTTTTGGGAGTCAAAGTAATTACTCTGCATTGATTTTTTTCTCTGCCTTACCAGAAGTTGCTGTAATAGATTACAGTGAGAAGAAATATACTGACATACTGTAGAATGGTTTTGTTCCAATCCTACTGCAGACTTGTGAATATGCTTTTCTCCATACAAGCATTTTAATTCTGAATAGAACTCATTTTAGGTCAGTTTGAGTTTTACCGAGTTTTGCAAGGGTGATGTGTAATTAAAATTTAATGAGAAGGGGAAGTAATCTCATTGACTGGAAAACTCCCTCTCATGCTAGATAATTAAAAAAGATAATTAATCTTGTGTGAGAGTGTTTAGATAATGACTGTGCTTGGCTGAACCTATTTAAAAGTAAATTCTCTCTCCTTTTGGCAGGTGTGGGTATGGCAATGAGAAAGATGGGAAATATGGCCAAGCCAGATGTTATCATCACCAAGAATGGCGATACTTTCACAGTCAAAACTGAAAGCACTTTCAAGACCTCAGAATTCAGCTTCAAGCTAAATGAAAAATTTGATGAAAACACGATAGATGGTCGAAAAACTCAGGTAAATGAGACTGTAATCCAGGGAACACATCAAATATAACATGCTAAACTGATTTTTAATTATTTGGCTCAATGACTCCTGAAGTCAAATAACGTCATTACCTCCACAAAAATACAGTTTCTTTTGTTTTAACTCAAACATCTCAACAGTAGCAGTCCCAACCTAGATCCTTGACTTACGCACTAGTCCATTACTCCCAGGATATGCCCAAACTACTCCTAATTCAAGAACTCTGTGCTGTGCTGTTTTGATCTGAATAGTGTTGGTGAGTTTTGTAACATGAAGAAACTAGTTTAAGATCTTAAACTCAGTCCACATACTTAAAAATGCCCACTGAGTACAAGCAGAATCATTTGCACTGCACACAGTGGTAGTGGCAGAAAAGTGCATTTATGCTCAAGGAAAAATTTTCATTGATCAGTATGATGTTTGGTGTCAGTTCTTAGATTAAAACTCATTTGTCCCAGTTGTTTTAACAAATCTACGTTCTTCCAAAATCCAGTTTTGTAGTTTTCTGCTCCATGTTAAGTGTGGCTCTGGGCCATAAAACAATGCCACCATTGCCATAAACAATTAAATCTATATGGGAAAATAAGGAATTTGGCACTGGAATAAAGAGCTTCTCTGGACAGTGTATTCACTGGTCAGGCACCAACACATTGAAAAATGCATTTTTCTATTCATCAGTGCTCGTATCTAGAGGAGTTTGGCCACTGTTCTTGTGTGTACAATCACACAGATATGTGTATCCCTTCCCTGTCATTTTGTGCTCATTTTAATTGTTACAGCCAACTTCTGGTGGCTGTGCTGAACTAACGTTTTGAGCTGAATCTAAGCCAGATTCAAGAGCCAGTGTATTTGCAAAATACAGGGATACAACTCATAATGTTACTCTCAATTTACATATGTCTGCAAAGGCAATTACCACAAATAAATAAACAAAAATCTTAGAAATAAAGTTCAAACTCAAGAATGTGTAATACAGAACAGTTTTGTAGACTGAACTTTACAAATATTATCTTTACCTGAATCCACTGTATAAACCAGGAGAACTGATCAGCTTGAGAGTAATTTGTATGTAGTATTTATGTTTCTGTGTAATTGTCTCTAAGTAAGCCTTCCCAAGTGGTACTTTTTTTAATAGTGTCAGGCATGTAGCTAGCCACAAAGTTGGGGATGTCTGCTCTAATATATATTTTTCTGTCATTTTTTAAATACACACAGAGGAAAAAACGTGAATGATCAGGAAACTATGATTACATAAGCAGTGTCATTTGCCTGGAAAGAAGTAGAAAAGTATAATTTATTAAAAATATTTAAATGCATTTGGGAATGAGGCTTAGATCTTACATAGAATCAGGTAGACAGTGATGCTGAATATATTAACTGAATTTCAATGCTTCAATGCTGATTATTCAAATAACATATTTCTTCATCATGCATCAATTTCTAGATGCCAAGTATTGTAGATTTATTTTTTATTAGTATTCCATAGTTTTTGAAATTTGCCCTCTTTCAAGTGTTGGGTGAATCATCCTTATGATCTGTGGTCATAGATCAGTTTAAATGGGTATAGTGGTTAAACAGATACAGATATGGGTTGTGTCTGTTAACCATATATTTTCAATTTAGAGTTCCAACATTAGAATAGAATGGAATGAATGAAATAGAATAGAATAGAATAGAATCTTCATTGTCACTATGTACACTAATCAGCATACGTTAAAATGAAATTTCAGATCATTCAGCTCTCAAAAGATAACCATTATGCTTATACCCACATACACATATATGATACAGGGAAACATCAGAGTCTAGTTTAAATGTATACATATACATGGCCAAAAAAAATCCTGCAAGTTTACAAGACGGATGGCACAAGGATCAAAGCTGTTACAGAATCTAGTAGTACTACTATAGATACTTCAAAACTTCCTCCCAGAGGTGAATAAAAGAAACAGACCATGAAGTGGGAGGGGAGGGAGGGAGAGAAAGAAAGAAAGAAAAAAAGAAAGAAAGAAAGAAAAAGAAAAACAAAGAAAGAAATGCTACAAATAAAAAATGGTCCATATTATGAGATTTCCAAATAGAAATTGATAAAGCCTTGGATCATAAAACACCAGATTAAACAGTAGTTAAAAAGAAAGAAGTGGACATGTGGTGATCCAAAGAGTAGTAGAATGCAAGGCAAAGAACGGGAGAAGATTTCTAAGTATTAAGATCTAGAAACTTGATAGATTATGGCATAAACCAGCTGTGATGCTCCCAGTGATGGTCAGCACACTGAGTGCCATACCAAAAAGTCTTGAATGGCACTTAGAAAATCTGCACATTGACAAAATTTCATTCTATCAATTACAAAAGGTGTGCTTGGATCTGCACATACACATTACGACAGCCTAGATTCTTGGGAAGAACTTGATCTATGAAGACCAACACCATCTAAAGAACTAGTCTTGTGATTTCCATTTTTGTGTCCTTCATCATCATCATCATCATCAAAGAATTTATGTTATCCCAGATTCTTAGGAAGGACTTGATAGTGTATAAAAATGTCAAATCCAATCTAACATCTGACTGACTGTGACCAACTATAATAATAATAATAGCTGACAACATTAAGCACACTAAAGTAAAAACAAAGGTTAGAAGGGAATACATGAAAGTGAAGAAGATCTTAAAATCCAAGTTTAGTAGAGGAAATGTCATCGAGGAAATGAACACAGCTGGAATAATTGACTGGACTCAAGAAGAACTGAAAGCCCCGAATAGGAAGACCAGAAAAATCATGACAATGAATCATGTTCATCACCCACACAGTGATGTTGACAGCCTTGTCATGGTCCTGGAATGTTGCAAGTACTTCAGACAGCTGAAGAAGAAGAAGAAAGGGCGTTGAAAGAATATTTGAAGGATGGTAAAGAAGATGCACTGAAACTAGTGTATCATGAAGGCTTACTGAATACCTCAGATAGCAAACTAGCCTACAAAAAATACCAAATGAAGAATAAAAAAGACATAGCAAGGCAAAATATCATATGTCCACTGCACCCACACACCCACAAAAAAACTCTGCATGCGGTGTACTTCACCAGAGGTTCCCCAAAAGCAAAGTCAATGGGGAAGCCAGCAGGAGGTCCAAATGATTATCATGGGCTAATGGGGAGCTGCAGTTGTCATAATTGCAAGCTGGTTGCCAAGTACCCAAATCACAATCACGTGACTGCAGGAACACTGTGATGGCTGCAGCCACAAGCATCAATCATAAGTTTCTTTATTCAGCACCATGATAACTTCACGCTTAATATCCACATGTTAAGCGTTGATTGCTTAACAATGGCAACTGAAAGTGTCAGAACACAGCACATCGTGCTTTACAACTACATTGCTTAGTGACACAGTTCTCAATTTCAGTTGCTATTGTTAACCAAGGACTACCTGCATAATCAAGAATAATATAAGATTTTTAAATTCAGAGTGAAATCAACTATCTAATCTAATATGAGCAGGTCATACAGCACAACATACAAGCAAAATATCTCCACTACAGAATTGCAGTTCTATTATACATTAAATAAGCAAAACCCTTATATCAAGATCAGAGGAAACAATTTCGCATAATTTAAAGCATGACTGGTTGGGTGTGGCTTGGTGGGCATGGCAGGTGAAGGATACTGTAAAATCGCCATTCCCTCCCCACTCCAGGGGAAGTTTACTGCAAAATCCCCATTTCTTCCCAATTAGCTGGGACTCGGGAGGCAGAGAATAGATGGGGGCGGGGCCAGTCAGAGGTGGTATTTACTGCTTCTCCGAACTACTCAAAATTTCCGCTACCGGTTCTCCAGAACTGGTCAGAACCTGCTGAATACCACCTCTGCTGCCAACCATCATGGAACTTCAGAAACAGCAATCCCAGCAGGACAAAAATAGAGGACTATTATGTGAGAGTTCCAGATTAGCTGCAAAAAGCACAGATTTACCCATTGTTTTAAACAACAAAAAGCCAAACAGGTTTTTCTGTTGAAAAAAAAATGGAAATAAAAGTTCTGCAGTGGGAACTGTAGAACACTGAGAGTAGAGATATCATAATGATGAGAGATGACTTTACTATGAGTGAAAGGAACACATTTTTAGGGTGCTATTAAGATTAGGAATCCATCAGGGGGCAATAAACTGAGACATTCTCCCAGAGGAAACCCAAGTGAAGTGATCAAATCCTTCAAATATTCAGTAGTTGGTGTTCTGGACATTCTTTTAATACTCTACTTTTGGCTCAAAATGTTTTTGGTTGTTTTTCAAGCTACTGGCAAAGATTGCTGTAGATTTTACAGTTTAAAAAAAAACATACAGCTGCATAGAGCCTCCACAATATGTTTAGTTTTTCCCCTTTTTAAAAAACCTGTATTTTTGTTTCTGATTATATAGTGATGGCCAAGAGTGTTGCTGTTCTCATAGAGAATTTGCAAAGAATGTTTTGTCTTTCTGCCCTTGCCTTCAAAGGGAGGGGGGAGAACTTGGTCAGTCAGTAGGGTGTGGAATTCTTGGATCAAGTTATGCTTAAGAATAAGATTGGATGTAGGCTTGGATAGAAGCCATAATACTAAAAACCTAAGAGCGAACTGGAGATAGCAGATATATTTAAAATGGTATGAGACTATTGTCTCCTTTGATCTGATGAAAGGAACTTTCCACATAGTTACAAATTTGGCATCTGCTGAAATTTTCTTCAGTGTGTAATCAAATATTGCATGCGGTTAGATGAGCCATGTAGTTGTTACAATAAGTTGTCACTCAGGAAAAACACTTTGTATGAGCAGGAAGGGACAGTATTTAGGCAAGCCTTTCCCTGGATAATAATCATTTAAACAAATAGATATAAAATGCATAGTTGGGTAGTCCTTTTATTAGAGCCAAATAACAATGGGCACACTGTCAGTTCTCCGGAATTCTTCACCAGCCAGAATGTTATAAAAAGGAGTGGGTGGAGAAGAAGCAAGAAATCTCAAGTTCTTGAAGGATGTTGCAGTCATGAAATGCTTGAGTTTGCCTCTGATTTTGATTGTGTATCACACTTTGTGAATCACAAGCCTAGAAACTATAGTTTCATTCCCTTCAGTCTCAAGACAAATTGAAAATCAACCCCATGAAGGAAAGAGCACACTACTAAACTTCTATCTTCCTTTACAGACCCTCATTACGTTAGATGACAACAATGTATTGACCCAGGTCCAACAGTGGGATGGCAAAGAAACCACAATAATAAGGAAGATAGAAGATGGGAAATTGATAGTTGTAAGTAGAATTTTCTCTGTTCCTTACGCTAAATTTGTACACTATAAATGAAATGTAACTTATCACAAATACCATAAATATCCACCTACCTTACCCTGCTTCCAAACAATCTGTTTGTAAAAAGAGAATGTATGTATCTTTTTATTTTCCAGGAATGTGTCTTGAATGGTGTCAAATGTACTCGTGTTTATAAAAAAGTATGAAGAGCTTGATGTCTATTTTGGAGAGTGGCAGATCATCCTCGAAAAAGGACTAGTCCATATTTTTTTCTTTTTTCTTCTTCTTTCTAAACTAGATTTTTTTAAAAAAAAAACCCATCATGTGCAAGAAACAGTGTTGTATGCAATTTAAAGTCCTTGATGACAATGATTAAATTTTAAAATTTCAAAAGAGATTGTAACTGTGTTAATATTTGTGAAATATTCCCCTTGCCCTTTTAAGAAAGTTGAGGAACTTGAAATTAGATAAATAAAATAGTAGGAAAAGTGTTAAAATGTATTTTAGAAAAAGAATGCTGGGCACACATATAGCGTGAATGTATACATTTTCCCCTAAAAGCAGACCTCAATAGCAACATTAATACACTGCACTAAGTAATTAGTTGAATTATAATTCAACAAATCCTGATGAAATGAGGCTATGATTTAGAACAGGGGTATCAAATTCACAGCCCCCGGACCATGTGCTGGCCACGCCCACCCCCAGTTTATCGAAGGGGACAAAAGTCACGATACATCATGTGACGATGTGATGCCGCGAGTTTGACACCCCTGATTTAGAATAATGTATGCATCTACTTATTCTATTTAAAAATGCAACACCAAAATCCCTTCCCCGAATGCAATTGAGCTGAAAAACACTTTGAACTGCTTGAAACTGGAAATTCAATCAGCCGTCATTGGAACAGCAGTTAAACACACACAAGAAGTCAGAAAAAATGGACAAATAGCTAAGACTGGCATGCTGTAGTGTAGTCTTTCTCCAACCTAGAACCAGTTGCAGAGTTGCAGATCTACCATATTGGAATTGCACCAGGTCAGAGGATTACTACAACACATCAAACACTGTGCCTCCAGCATTTGCTTTCATCTCAGCTCTACTAAACACTTGTGTGATCCTCAGTGCTGTCTTTCTTTGAACCCAGAGTCAATTTATTTATAAATAATGCTGCATTCCAAGAGGAAACACACCAAGACTGGTATTCCATGGAGAATGGAAGGTTTGCAGAGTTTGGGGAAGGTAATCAATTTCCAATGAGGACAAGTCTTGCCTTATACAACTACACAAGTTGCCCTACAACTACCCAAGGCCATTGAAATCTATGGATCAAATTGCCGAAAGTCTGCTGAGTGAAAGTCAGTAATCGTAGGCTTTCATTCAGTTCTTTTTCATACAACCGTTCCAAGAAGCTGTGGGAAGAAAGCATTTTTTTTTAAAAAAAATTATCCAGCTTTGTTCTTGATTCTGATGCAAAAACTTGGTAGGATGTTTTTTTGTTCCCAAACGTGCTATAGCTTTAAGTGCTAGAACCTCAGGCAGTTCCCATGAAGAAGTGATTGCAGTAAAGTCACAAATCTTACTTTGATCATTTAACCATGTTCATGGAATCTTATAATTTCTAAAGCTGCCCAGAACAGATGGCTGAAGCAGATTGCTTAGGTTAAACATACACCAGTGGATTCCAACTGTTTTGATTTATTTATTAATGTCCTATCTTTGGAATACAAAAAATATTCTTGAAACCTGGAGGGATTTAAGTACTCTCCCCAGTTGTTTCCTTTGTGATTATTTAAATTTTTCCAGCGCAATAAATATTTTTAACCACTGTTTTAGAACTGAGCACCAGTGATCATGTTATCTTCCCCTGTTTTGAAATTAATGGATAATTTGTATATTTCAATGCCTCCTTTTCTTTACTCAGAGCAAGTTGCAGCACTTGATCTACTGATATGGTTTATAATGGTTTTAGATGAGAAAGGCTTAACCTGAATCTTATTCTAGTCATCTTCTAGTAAAGTAAATTCACCTGAAATCAATAGGGCTTACTTCTAAATAATTATACCTCCATTCCTTCCAATCCAAACTCATGCAGCTCACAACATTTGCTACATCATATTTAGTAAAGATATCCAGATCTTCAGATTTGACTCCAAAGTGATGTTTAGGAATATGTAATCCTGAACATAGCATTTATCTGCAACTCTTTAACAACTGCATCTTTCCCCCAAATCACATGAATGTCTATGCATATGGCAAACAACCTTTTGGGAAGTGAATCCAAAGTATTGCATATTATTCATTTTGAACGAAATGACCATCATATCATTCAGATTGAAATGCCATCTCTTAGCTAATGTAAAAACTACTAAAATCTGGTGGCAGTTAGCATATAGAATTTCTCTTTATTTCTTAAAATTCTTTATCTCAATTTAAAGTGAATTGGGATTGATCTTTTCTGTGATACTCAGGAGTCAGAATTACTCTCCCTCACTTCATCCTCCCAAAAATGTCAGTTCTATTTTTCATTTGACAAAGAAGCAGATTGTTTTTCATTTTAGACAGTTTTGAGTACTACATATTGAATCAACATAAATAGTAGCACGTCATAGAACAATATGTAATTCAAACAATTATAGTTAAAACAGGTCAAAGCAAGCTGTGTTCGTTACAGGTAGAAGGTTGGCATTATTTTTCACCAACCAATGACTTTGAATTGAAGATATTGGCTATTTGACAGTTCCCCCCCCTTCGAGGGGTTCCGGATCCCATTGCAACCAGTACGGTGCAACGGGGCCCGGCGTCCACCACATGAATGCGCTCAGTGCGCGCATGCGTACTTACTGTCTGCATTGCTCTGCAATGTCTCTGCGACGCTCCAGCTGCTTGGTAGCTAATACAGGTAAGGATGGCGGGCGGGCAGGTGGGCCCTCCGGAGCACCGTACCGGAACAGTACCTGGTGCTCCCGGCAGACACTGGTACGCCCGTACTGGGGCATATCGATTGTAACCCACCACTGCCGTCTTCTTAAGTAATCCTTGAAGTATTTTTATTCCCCTTTAAAATAATGTACAATTACCAATTAATGCATTGCTCACTATAGTAAAAGTAACATCGCTAATTATGAGAAGAAAGTTTGGTCCTAATAAAATGAATTATTCCATTGTACTGTGAATTTTGTTCTAATGCTGTTCTCTTTATTTTAATCAAGCTTTTGTATGTCTTGGATGTGATTAAATAGGATATTGAAGGGTGTGTCTGCTTAGTTCCTGCATCTTCAAGAATAGCTCCCAAAAGTGAAATGTATTTTGAATTACAAATTTCCACTGGCCTACTACATAATATGCAATATTTAGAATGCATCCAAATATAAGCTCATATAAACCTAGCCAAGTCTCATCTGTTTGCTTTACTTTTTTAAAAAATTATTTTATCAAATAGCTTTATTCCAAACAGATCTGTAGCCTACAGACAATTATAGTCTGTTCCTTCTGCTTCATTGTAGGAGATCTTTTGAAGAATAGAGACTGATAGAGAGGATGAGGGGAAATAGCTTTGTAATCAACAGACAAAATAATAAATAATGGCATAACAATGAAACTGAAGTCTCAATTGGAGGAAGAAAAAAAATGTGATTTTTGTGAAACATAAGATCAACAAAGCAGAGTTAAACATGTACATATTCTGGTGAATTAACTTTCGGCTGCCTTTGTTTCCTAGCTTGCCATGAGTTCAGAATAGTTATATTCTTCCAAACGTTTCATTACCAAACTAGTTAACATCAGTTAACTAGTGCTAGTAAACAATGGATTTGGTCTCAGTCACCAAAACCACTCCCACCAACTCTGACTGACCAAGCCACTAGTATATAAAATGAGAGCAAACCCCACTTTCTATTAGAACAGAAGATATTATCTAATTTGTAATGAAATGTCTTCAAGAAAACAACCAAGTTCAGAGAGCACCAAAGACCTCACAGTTCAACCCTAAAATACAAATCTTCTGTTCTATAGGTATCAAAATAGTTTTAAATTTTTTCATTACCATTAAAAGAGTTGACAGATTTGTTCCATTGATTAAGACAATTAATTTAGACTTGTTTACAAAATACAAAAAAAGAGAAGTCTATTATACACAATAATGTCTTTTTCAAATTGTTAATTAAATTCTGGAGACAGATGTCAATGAAGATTCTCAATCATCCACAGCCTGATTGTCCCAAATGTGCTTTTTCTAAAAGGCAACTGGACTTTCTTGATTTTTTCCTTTGAAAATGTTTCACTTCTCATCCAAGAAACATCTTCACTTCTGGAGAAAGATAAAAAAAAGATCTCTCTATCCTTTTAAAAATTGTGAATTAGGGAAGGTTGGTTTTTTTTTAGGACCTTCAAAAAGGACAAACATTTTAGCTTACGCATCTCATGAACTTCTCATCCTGCAGCTCCAATCTGAATTCAAAGCTTCCATCAATATTGTTGTCTTTAAAATAATATATTACGGTAAGTACATTGCAACAGTTTTTAAATGTATTGCAATACATTGTTATATGCAATAGTACAAATTCTGCAGCAAAATTAAATCCCATTTCATGTTGTAAACAAAGATAACTGGGTTAACAGTGCTAAGTAATTATTTGTTTTACCTTATTAAACCAACCAATTAATCACAGTTGGCTTGATTTACACATTGCATCGACCCATTTACCATTGTCAAACTAGAATGAACTGGTTCACACAACTCACTATATGGCATTCTTAAGAGGGAAAGGCAGAAATAGCTGCCAAATAGGGCAATGTCCCTCTGATGTTTCCTTTTTACTTTCTTTTTTCTTTATCCTACCATAGGCATTGAGGTACATGCATGTGAGATAGGAACAACAAAGCAGAAGAGAAAAATTCAGCCTTATCTCACAAGAGAAGTGCTATCATTCTTTTACTAGCTTTTTTTCCCCCACCAAAAATGTAAACATATCAATCAAAACAAAAAGTTCCACTTGTGGTTGGGGCACCTGTTACAGAAATAGCAGCAAAGCCCACCAAGCCATTCCCACAGAACCGGTAGTAAACATTTTGAATCCCACCACTGGTGCGGTTGTCACTTCAAACAGTCACTAAAGGAATTATTGTAAGTTGAAGACTACCTGCACTCCTTAAGTAACAGCAGGTGAACTTGCCCAATGCTTTCCAGCTTCAAAGAAATGAATGAAAAGATGAAATGGACAGTCTATGACAGGGGTGTCCAAACTTGGGGACTTTAAGACTTGTGGACTTCAACTCCCAGAATTCATATCATACTGCATGGGTATTCTCAGTATGGGTGCAAGAAGAGTAATATTAATGTAACTCAGTGCTAACATATTCCAAGCCTTCCTATCAAATTTAGGAAAGACTGATCAGCAACTTAATATTCAGAACATTCTTGAGTAATGGATAAACACTCTGAAGAGTAGAAGCAGGTACAGCTTTGTGGCACAGCATGAATTTTGCATGCAGGAGTTCCTTAATTCAGAACAATGAATTTCCTGATAAACATGGATAAATTATTGACAGCCAATGGGGAGACAAAACTAAATGAGATGGACCAAGAATGTGTCTTCATATAGTCACAGTCTCTCCATTATTTCATCAAACTAATTGAAGAGCAATTCCCCATCTGCATGTAGCTTCCTTGGACCTACAGAGGCAGCTGTCTCAGACAGTAGATACTGGAGCTGAGGTAAAAAGGTAAGATGATGGAGGACATAAGCTTATTTCCTCTGCGTCTAGTCTGCCCTATAGCTTCAGGAATTGAGGGAGGTTTAAAGTGTGGTAGAAAAATGCTGGGAAGTTCAATTAGCTGTTTAGCTGCAGCAGTGAATTTGTAACATTCTAAAGAACCTGGGTGTAAACTAGACTTCGTCTACAAATGTGGGTATCTCAGATATTAGCAACTGCAGATTAAACAAACAAACCAAAAAGTGAAGACTTAATCTAAGCTTCTGATCAAAATTAGGCAAAAGAGTGTGTAATTTTATTTCTAGAACTGGATAAATATCTAGTAGTAGTAGTAGTAGTAGTAGTAGTAGTAGTAGTAGTAGTAGTAGTAGTAGTAAAAAATCCAATTAGTTCATTATTTTATTAAATAAACATTCAATTTATGCATTGGTTTTGGGGAATTCTTCATGCCCATAATTAGATATAGAATCAATAGGAAATCTCACACTCTAATTTAAATATTTATTCTAGCATTAGCAGGCCCCCCAAATCCTGTGTCAGTTAAAATTAGACATAATTATTTATAAATATATCCCATCCTGCCTATAATTGAGACATTTTCACAAAAATGCAGACTTTATTTATTAGCACACAGAAGTGTTGACGCAGTTCCTTTGTGAATATTATTGTTATGGAAAAGTCTTCAGCCTGCAGCAGGAATAGAACTTACTGGTTGCATTAAAATACTAATAGATGCCTGTTGATATACTAGCCAAAGAAAGCTGCCAAACCTAATAAATCACTTATCCAAACACTGATTTCCTTCAGTAGTTTCTTTGCAGAATATGAGTCAAAGCTGTTGTTTTTCCTTTCCCTTTTCCCTTCCCTTTCCCCACTGCAGGTTAGGCTAAATTTTGGTGGCCTGAATTTTCAATTGCAAAATAATATCAATATTAACTGAATGGAGGAAAAGAACAGCAGCTGGAATAAAATGAGATTTAATGGAGATATAAAAGACAAGGCACTCCTTTTCCAGATTGGCGAAGATTTTTCCAGGGGCAAAGAGAAGAGAAACACTAAATAGAACAAGGAGTCTCATCATATATAAGCCTATAGCAGTGCGACACTTTTATTTGGTGGTAATGATGTACCCATTATAGATAGTGGCAAAGAAAGGATTAGAAATTATATGTCCTCTTCCTGTCTATCCTGCTGGTCATTGCATTCTTATGAATATATTTAATCTGAAAAAGCAGAAAAAAATCCAGGTGCAATGAAAGGCAAGTCTAATTTCAACCCTAATGCCTAATGCCAGAATCAAGTGACCGAGATCTCAAAAACCTAAATGTCCCATCAGTGAGATAGAATAAAGAATAACAGGGTTGGAAGGGACCTTGGAGGTCCTTTAGTCCAACCCCCTGCTCAAAAAGGAGGCCCTATATCATTCCAGACAATTAATTGATGCTGTTGCATTGAAAATCAAAGAAGAGACGAATAAAGAATGCTACATTATTTTGAATAATACTTTAAATAATTCTCTGTTTAGGATGTTGCATCTTGATAGCCTAGCATAATCTGGGTTTCAATCAATAATATTGGGTACTTTTTGGCTTTTCTTTCATAAAACCTGAGACCATTTAGCTGCTATAGCATTTTCTCTGTCAGCTTATCCTTCTGCTGCTGTGCCCTGCCTAACTATTTGCAAATCCCTTTCTCTACATATAGACTTGATAACACCATGTTATCTTACCCTCCTTAACTTTGAAAGCTGCTATAGAACCTTGTATATCTGGAATGCTGAACAGAACTGCAGCCGTGACCTTGCCTAACAATTTCTCCATGGGGCCTCTTGTAACTCTAATCTCAGACTGTTCAACATATACTCTAAACCGCCATTTGTCAAAATATTGTAATCAGGCAGCTGTAGAGAGATAAAATTAAAACAAGAAGCTTGAAAATAGCAAAAGCAAAGTTGTTCCATCAGCAAGGAAAAAACACACTTGCACAAAACAGAAAGATAATAAATACAACAAAAGCCAGATATGTGAATGGGAAAGAGATGACCTTGTTTTGCCTTTCTGGCAGAAAGCAATGGGTGGCTGGCAAAACACTTAGCTGCTTATGTCTACTTTTTTTTTAATTCTTAGGAAAATGTAAATGGCTTTTGCTGTTGTTCCAAGAAAGGAAGTCAGGCTAAGTATTTTTTTGTCCTTACACTTGACACGTAACCATCATATTCATAGGGATTTTTTTTCAATAGCGCCCAGTAACTATAGTTTTGGGCTGGCATTTAGAGAAAGCAAGGATATTTGTCTTGGATTGGTACCAATGTCATTTCATAGATTTTACCATATTTACACAGGCTTCATTTGAAATAGCTGTTTTCCTGAGTATCCTCATTAAGGCCCAGGGGTAGTTTTCCAGGGGTTGTATAATATCGTTCAAACTTATCCTCATGTAAGGATACATTATATATTACTTTAAGGATGACATGCTTTGAAATGAGCAATTGGCTAAAAATTCACTACAGTGGTATTGTCAAAATGAATTGTGCATTAGCTTTAAACTATACAGTTTTTCATGTCTTATCCAGTGGGCAGCTGAAGTTAAATTAGATACTTCAGTGATGAATTATCTTCTTGCTTCACGTGTAGATTGCATTTTATTGTATTGAAAATGAACTGGGATTGTATCCAAAATACTATCATTTGAGCCTGGTCATTTGTAACTCAAGTAAGAATTTTGGATTGATTTGTTCTACAATCCATTTGTTTGTTTTCTTGGTCATGAAAATGCTTAGTGACCTGATCAAAAATAATCCACAGAGAAGAAAGTAGGTCTCATCCTTCCCCGAGGGGCTTTGCAAAAGAAAAATGGACCCCCTCCTGGGTGTTTTGCATTTGGATATCCATGAGGATGGAATAAAAAAAAATCAAGATGGTGAACACAACATGGGATTGAAGTCCCATTCTTTTTTTAGATGTGTCCCATAAAAAATATCAAGGGTTGCCATCACAACATACTTGATCCCCCTGGAACTTCCTGTTCTGTATCCACAACCATGTAAAAAAGCTCTCTCGCTCCCTCCCCCCCTCTTTCTCCCTCCCTCCACCCCTATCTCTGGCAAAATTCCTGTTTATTTCTGGGGATAGATAGTTCCTGTTTCTAAAAAAATATTTATTCCAAAAGAAAGGATGTTATTTTGATTGGTATTGCACAATTCTGAATTTGCTTTTGATTTTTGTTCAAGACAGTTAAAGGAAATTCAGATGGAAAATAAGAAGCCAGTAAAAAAAAGCATTCATTGTTTATTAGAAAATATATCTTTTCAGGCTGCTTTCCACTACTTTATTGGGAAGACATTAAACTTTAATTTCCTCCTTGCCTTATAAAATACCTTGGTGGTGCACGGAAGCTCAAGTTTATTAGAAGATTTGCTCTTGGAAGATTTAGCACATTTGATTAAACAGCAACTAAATGCTTTAAGATAGCTATTCCCATCACAGTCCCACCAATGCTACTCCCATCTTTCCTGTATTCCCAGCTGGGTGGAAGCTCTTAATTGGTAGGGGTTACTTTTAAAGTAAATTTGATCAGGTCTGGTTCAGATTTGAAAGGAGAATCATCAGGAGATCCCAGGCTAAATAAGCAAAGCCTAAGTAAAAAGCAAAGAAAAACCTAAGTAAAAAGCTTTCCTTTTTTTTTGCTGAAAAGAACAAATTACTTATACATTGCCAAAACAATCATATGGATCTGTCCAGGAAATCAACAGAAGGGAAACTGAACTTCCATATTTGCTTCCCCTGTCTTCCTTCAATGACATTTACTTATAAAATCTCCTATATGAACAATAGTTGAATAATGAAACCATATGTGGAAATAGTAGTCTACTAGACTACTTTTCTAGTCTTTAAAGGGCCATGAAATTCATTGTTTCCCTTTTATCTTTGCCTGTTTCATGTTCTGACCTAGACCTCCTGCAGTAATGCAAATAATTCATTCAGCTTTCTTACCATTTCCTTTCCAATTTTAATACCAACAATGTCCACAGAGTGGCTTAAAAAGTCAAGATAATAGTAGCATCAGGTTCTATTGTACTACTATAACTTTCATCTTGTTGACCTCTCTCTCTCTCTCTCTCTCTCTCTCTCTCTCTCTCTCTCTCTCTCTCTCTCTCTCTCTCTCTCTCTCTCTCTCTCTCTCTCTCTCTCTCTCTCTCTCACACACACACACACACACACACACACACCTTCATGGAACCCCTTGTTTATTTTTCTCCTTTGTTTTTCCAGAGTCCAACTGCCTCCTTAGCTTGTTCCTGCTCTGATGTCTTACAAAAGTTACAGCCATTCATCCTCAGTTGATTTGACTGAAGACTTGACTCAGTATAAGATGAATATGCACAACACAAGATAAAAACTGTAAATTTGTAAAATTTGTATGTATGGATTCTCTGCAAAGCCACCTTTCTTTTCTTGCCATCATACCTCGACAACTGGCTTAGAGGGTGCACACAGGTTGAAATGAAAGAGGGGGAATCTATTGCACTAGCAGACCACACTGAATGTATCTCATGAGCACTGATCTCCATTGTCTCATACAGTTGAATTTCACTAGAAACACATACAAGCACAGACATGAGATATACTAGCATATCAGGTGTGCAATATGTTCATATTGCAGGCATTGATTATATCATTGTAATTGCAAATTCTTTTTCCTGAATGATCACTGGCAGCCCCCCCCCCCAAAAAAAATTAATGCTTCCCTTGGATAATCTTTAAAAGTAATTAAATCTAAGCCTCATTAAGAATACATAGGTTGATTAAACTCCAAAATGCATTCAAAGAAATTTTGCCTCTGTGGTTGGGGTTTTCTTTCAGTGACATGAAATAGCTGAATTTCTAAGGAGAGGTATGTATCACGTATAATAGGCTTTAGCCCTTGTTATTATTTATTCATGAAATTATTTATTCATGAATGCAACAAAAATATTTCTGATGCACTTTCTTCTGCTTTTACACAGTCTGCATTTCTCTTTTATTATTTATTTTATTTAGTTGATTTTTATCCTGCATTTATTTCTTTATAAATAGCTCAAAGCAGCAAACATACATAATATCATTTCTCCCAGCTACTTTTCCCACAAGAAGCCTTTGAGGCGGGCTGGGCTGAGAGACAGTAACTGGCCAAAGTCACTGTTCTATCTTGCGGAGAACACAGGTGGACAAATGGAGGCGAGCCAGGACTTAACAGAATGCTAACAATTTATTGCTAACAGGTTGCCAACGCGGCAATTCACAATACACGCGCTTCGCTAACAGGCAACAGCTGAGCTCTGCTCTGACAGCCTTTATATATGCCGCTGTCAGAGCAGTCAGCCAATCAGCGTTTAGCACAGCGCCCCCTAGTGCAGCGGACCAGAGGGAAAACTATATACATAACAGTCACCCAGCTGGTTTTCATGCCTAACAACTCTCAGTCTTTTGGTTTCTAGCCTGGAGTCTTAACCATTATGCCAAACTGACTCTCTCAGCCAGCATGCCAAACTGGTTTTCTTCTGCTTTTCCAGAAGACTGGCACATTGAATATCACGAATTCAGTTGCATCTTCACATTTTAGGAAAACATTTATGTCACCTCCCATACTTGCTCAAGAACAGCTAACACGATGGATATAAGTGTGTAGATAGGTAAGGGGAGAGGAGAGAGAACACAGCATATATCATCATAAAATCACCAAAACAGTCTACGAAACTGATGTTTCCTATCCTTTCTTTAAGGTTTTTCTTATGTCTTTTATTTCCCTTTCTGCCTCTTTATTCCTCAAAATGTTTTGTGGATTTCACTTGGATCCACTAGGTGTCAGGATTACTCAACACCAAAATTTGATCAACTACTAGACAATCTATAGGGAACATCTAAACTACACACAACCATCGTATTTTCTTGGGGAAAGTGAAGGACAAATCTGAAAGAGACAAATCGGAAAGAGGTTCGTAAGGATTAAAAAAAATGTTTATGTTTCTAGCTTTGCTTTACAAAGGAAAATTCAAGAGCAAATACTAAAAGAAACACCCTACATAAAGGTTCCTCTCACACATAGGTACTAGTTATGCTCATCTCAGTTTCAAAGCCGAAGAGCCAGCACTGTCCGAAGATGTCTCTGTCCTCATGTGGCCGGCATGACTAAACGCCGAAGGCGCATAGAACGCTGTTACCTTCCCACCAATGGTGGTCCCCATATTTCTACTTACATTTCACTTGGAATTTGTATAAAATTTCATATTATCAATCTAGCAGTGACGTGCGGTCAGGGGAGGCAGGGGAGGCAGAGCCTCATCGCTCTCATGAAAAGAAAAAAATATATAAAAGGGAAAAGGCAAGTGCTGAGATGAGGCTTAAAAAAGCCTCTGAAAAAGGGAGGACTGTGACAACTTTGATCTTTGCAAGCGTGCAAGCAAAATACCCCAGGAACACGGTGGCGGGGACAGCAACTCCTTCCACTGCGCTGTGGAGAAGAGCCACGCTGTGCAGGAGGCTCCTCAGCGCTAGCCTCAGATTAGCGCGAGCCGCGGTCCCCTTCATGTTGGCTCAGGAAGGAGGGGAATGGGACTGCGGCTCGCGCTGATCTAAGGCTAGCGCTGAGGAGCATCCTGCACATGCGGTCCCATTCACCTCCTTCCTGAGCCAACATGAAGGAGACCGTGGCTCGCGCTGATCTGAGGCTAGCGCTGAGGAGCCTCCTGCACACGTGGTCCCGTAGTCTATATATCACATCTACTTTTCTAGATTTTGAATGTAATCAGTATAGATAGGCAAACATGTAGCCTGCCTGCCTGCTTTCCTTCCTTCCTTCCTTCCTTCCTTCCTTCCTTCCTTCCTTCCTTCCTTCCTTCCTTCCTTCCTTCCTTCCCTTTAAAAAAATAGTTTTTATTAAACATTTTTACCTTTAAAAACAAAAAAAGAGATGCAACAAAGAAAAAAAACAAGACAAACTTAACCATATAGAATAGTTATACAGCCTTCTGTATCGGCACTCATGTTTAGCCTTTGTAGTTCACCATTCTACATTGCCTTCCTATCGGTTTTAACTTCCTTCCTGATAGCTGACAAATGCACATGTTTTATATGGTAGAAACATATGTTGCACACACAACAGAGGTGGGTTGCTAATGGTTCGTCCCGGTTTCGCCAAACTGGTAGTGGAAGTCAGGTCTGGGTTGCAGAACTGGCAGTGACTCAGGCCTGCCACACCCCTGAACTGGTTCCCTCGCCACCGCCATTTTGGATTTTAGTGACTGCATGTGTGCAGTTCACTGTAAATTGTTCTGTGCATGTGCGCAGAACAATTTACATTGAACAGCGCTTGCGCGCATGTTTCAAACCAGTAGTAAAACCAGCAGCAACCCAATCTGGACACCCACGCACCCACACCCACACATCTACATGCATGGCTTCTTCCTGACAAAGCATCACACTTAGCCCTTGAGTGAGCTCTAGGATCTTTTCCAAAGAAACAAACCCCACCAGAAACCATTGGTGATACAAGGACAAACGTATTTTTTTAAAATCTTTAATATTAAACTTTAATTATCACACTATCTTTCTGGATGAGTGTGAGGAAATAATGTAGGAGTGGAGGATAGTGTTGCGGTGCCTTCCTTTCCATTAGATTGCAGCTGATGGGGAGAGAAGTTTAATCTAAGAAGGCCCATGCTTTGTGGGGTGCTGTAGGTTTGACTCTCTCCTTCTCCTATTTAATCTCTAACAAAGCTGCTGAGTGAGGTCACCTGGCAACATGGGGCCAGGTATTATCAGGGTGCTGATGATATCCAACTGCATATTTCAATCTCTGATCACCCAAGCAATATTTTTTCTCAGTGCGTGGAGCCTGTTGGGGTTTGTAAAGGAAGGAACAGGCTCAGACTAAATCCTAGCAGGCTGTTTGGTCTGTAGTGCTTCAAAAGAGATGTATATCATAGCTGTGTTTTGTTGAAACTAATCCAAACCTATTGGAGAGCTTACACTTTTCACAGATCTGAAAACAACTGAATGTAGTAGTCATAAAAGTGATGTTTTAAGGTAGTTTTTGATCTGTCTTTGAGGTTTCAGGTAAGGCAAGGAAAGTTTTATCTCTGTGCTTAATCCACAAAGTCTGCAGTAGTAATCCTCTCCAGACAATTCATTTCAGTTCATTTCTTTCACCAAAGTTATCAGATTGTTGTTGTTTTTTTGAAAGACAAAGACACAATTGAGCTGAGACATTATGGTACCACCCTTTTACTTCTGTGAGCTGGCTGGAGCCATGAAATGATGGGAAGAGAGATTTTTTTGAATTAATAGATTTTTTTAAAAATAAATGACTAAAATTCAGTTGGGCAAGTAAAGTAAAATAAATAGGGTAGAGTTATAAATAGGCGTTGTTCTGTTTGTTCTTGCCTGCTTGATCAATTGCCTATCAGCTGATAAAAATATCCAGTCTGTTGAGCGAATTAAGCAGCACAGTTTCTGGTTTGCTCAAATGCAAATTCAACAATTATAAAGTTCATTTAAGAAATATGAAAGAGGGCTTGTTCTGCCCACTTTCACTTGCACTTATGCATGCTTTTTCAAGCAGTGTGCATTTAAATGAATGATGAATGAAAGCCACTCGTATTTCTTTATGAACTGTAATAGAAATTGAATTCCTAAGCAATATGTGCCGCCTTTGAAAATGTAGGTTTGCTATTTGTAAAGTTTCCAAACTTCTACCCACCTAGGTTTCTTATGCTTTTTCCTGATTTCAGCATTTCTTTTTTGCTTTTTCAGCTTTCAACTACTTTCATAAATTCTTCCTCCTGCTGACCTCTCCCTACTAGGCAGAAGTTTATGGATTACTTAACATTCTGCTCCATATTTTCCCAATTCTTGAGCCAGAAAATATTTCGGAGATATGTGGCATTCAGGGCATGGATTCCTCTGAATAATGGCAGAGATTTTTGTAGCTTTTTAAATATTTGGCCCAGGCAGAGATAAGCAACATGAATTCTTCTTCAAGGTGTTTGAAAGTGAAAGCCTATTAAGCTAATTATTTCCTATTGTAGTTTTTCAGGGTGAATTTAAATTAATGATTTCCAAACAAATGAATCGGAAAAACTAAAAAACTGAAAATGGTATAGACGTCAGTAAGGCATATAGTAATAGTCTAGTATGAAATTTCTCACTCTGTTTCTGACATGATTTGATCCAATCAAATGCAATGGAATGCTCTACATTTTGAGAGTTATCTGAAGTGATGTCAGTTACATTAGCAACTGAAAATTCCAGAGCGGAGCTAAGATTTTGTATAGGTCCTTTCTTATTAACATAAAAACACGAGGTAGATATGAGCTGTTCAGCCATAACGTTAACTGTGTCCCTGATCTCAATGAATCTCTCAATGGAAGATTTCTATCCATGGAAAATTCTGTATATTCTCCAATCATGTGCAATCAAAGAGTTCTACATAAATAGGTTCCCAATTTTAGGATTTTTAGGAGCAGATAAATTGATACATGATGATGATGATCATGATGAAGCATCATAAAAGTGCCAGGTTTGAGTGGCACATTCTATCAGGTTTAATTAAAGGAAACAAATGCTATTTAAAGTAAGACAAATCAGCATCGTCCTTTTAAATTGTGTGAAAATGGCAGATCTCTCCTTCATCCTAAATTATTGTCTAGAGCAATGTGTACTTAGAGCATGACTAAATCAAAGTAAAGATTTTGTAAACCCCATTGACTTTAGAGATAGACTTGAGTATATGCTCCATTGTCATTCAAGCAAGAATAGGCATTGTGTGACCTTTATGGCTCAACAGCAACTCAGAAAAATTGCTAATATTGAGAGAGTTGTATCTAGAAAGTTACACATTGTCCTCCACTATATTAAGATTGCCAGGATTTTAATATGACTCTTTTTTATGGCTTAAAGTCCTGAATACTACAGTTCATTAAATAATAACACAACCAAATGATATATTTTTCTTCTTGGTTTATTATGAATACATCTTTTTAAATAAAAGATTATTGTCTCAACGTAAAGCATAATAGGTTAACATTATTGTTTCTGCAGCTAAATAGAATAATAAAAATATTTTGTTTTATGGAACCAGTAACTAATAATAAAAACTAAGAACAGGATATAAGTATATGTAGCTACATCAGTTTTCCAGCTCCAGGGAAGGAGAGAAGTTCACCATGCTGCTAGTAGAGGAAATCTGCTCACGGCATTACACTATGATGTTGTTTTACCAATGCAGTTTTGACAAATAGGGCATACTATAGCCTATACTATCTGGCTCTGAACATACCATTGCAGGCCAGATGATCCTGTCTTACGTGACCAGCCTACAAAGTATAACTTTAGTCTTGGACCTTTTCCCTGCTCAGTAACAAAACTATCCATCTGATAGCTGTTTGAGTCAGCAATAATTATACTGACATGAAATTTGCTTCCTGCAGTACCGATCCTTATCCAGTCTCTGTTCTGAGTCACTGCCAAATGCTGCAGTCCTGGTTTTGTATGTTCAGCATGCACTGGGCAAAGCAATTTGTTGAGTCCTCAATTTGCTTTCCTCCCTGTTCAGCACTTCATCAACCATCAGGAAAAAAAAATATCTACCAGTCGCAGGATCATCTGCATATCCAGTGCCAGTCCTAAAGCAGGCTGCTCTACTGTTTAGCATGGGGGCATATTCTCATAAGTGTCCACCTTAGGGTCAGCCCAGTTAGACCCGGTTAGTACTAAGACGGAAGGCCGCCTGGAAATTCCAGGGTTAAAAACAAGACTGGGAATTTGAACAAACATCCTGGAGTTGGTATCAAAGATGCTTTTTCAAAAGGCAACTGAATTATTGTTGTTTTTTCTTTGTGGAAGAAGAACAAAATATTTTACTTCTCACCCAAGAAACTTGGCTGTGATGGAATGTGCACCTGGAGAAACGAAGGGAGGGATAGTTTTGGCAACACAAAGCTTTCCCACAAAGAGAGCCAGATTAAGAATCTGTGCAATCCCAGGCTGGGTGGGGTGGGGAGGAAGAGGTTCAGGGTAGTTCAGCTTAGAATCTCTCTGGATATATCCAGTAAATTAGAAGGTTATAGCTTTAGTTTAGTGAGAATCTGTGCATTAGGCAAAATCAAATAAAGGATTGGGCATGACTGAATTTAGCTGTGTGGTTTTTGGCCCTGGGAATGTCAAACCACTTCTTACTGATGCCTGTCAAGAAAAACTACTCAGACATGTTTGTGCTATCATCAGAAGTTGAGCTTTTGCTTCTAGTTTCTTAATTGCTATATAATATTCATTTCTCATTAGCATTATGATTTTCATAGTCATGTTTCCAGTCTGTCTTATAAAATGCATAATAAAAACTTTTGAATGGCAAATAGAGAATGAAGAAAAACATACAGTGAAAGAGGCCTTAGAAATGAAAACGATTAGCAAGAAATGGCTCCCACATAGCAGATAGCAGGAGTGCTGAGTATTTGCAGGAAAATGCTGCATTATCTGGAGCTGAAAATAAATTGCTGAAAGCTACAAAATACCTAAATGAGCTTGGTGAAGAGCTAAGCTGACAAAAGTCAAGAGAGGCTTTTGAACTGACAGCATTAGTTTTTAACATGGTGGGTAGGAGAGATGGACAAATTAATACATGATTTTAATCAGTAAAGTTTAATCTGGGATTTCCAATATCAGGGATTCCAACATCATGAACACAGTGTGGGATTCTGTCACATGTTTTTTGAAAACAGGCTTCATAGTAGAAAATATAAACTAGCTGTAACTATTACTGGGTCTAGAGTTGCTGCTTCCATATAAGTTCTCTGATTAGGCATGTAAAAGGAAAGCAGGCATATGGCCTTAGAGTATGGAACCTGAAGGACTGAAAAACAGATAACAATTTAATGATAACATGTACAATTAGGAGACATGAGGTTTTTTATATATTAGAAAATCTTGCTTAAGAGCAGCTGCTATTTCCCACAGTTTTGTCACATATTGGTAGGAACTGGAAACAGAGCAAACACAATGACACTACACCAATTCCAGTAGTAATTAGTTTCCTATTTTCCTACCATGGGTGTTTGTATATCCACAAACTAGGTATTAGATGGATAATCTTTTAAAGGCTAGGAAATTAATTGAAATGTAAGTTAATTGAGGTTTTTTCATTTCTAATTTATTCTTGTTCATATTTACACCATTCATATGCGAAGAAACAAAAGGAGACTATTGCCTTGTTACAGAATAGACTACAGTAATTTTACAGTCAAGAGAATTTGGGTTCCTGATCCAAGCCAGGGTTTCACAAAGCGGATCCCAAACATGCTGCATGGAAAGGACGTAGTTTATTTTTAAGAGCAGGGAATCTGCTTCTGAAGGTAGCTACAAATGGGGATAAAGAGAACAGAGATCTTTATAAGAAAGACGGTCCTTATAGGGGTGTAGGGTGAATGTATACATGCCTTATAATTTGGCAAATGTGTAACTTGGGTGGGGAAAATATTTTAATTAACTTATATTGTGTTTGCAGATCTTCTTCAATGTGTGGGTTAAGCCTGGGCGACTCATTTGTGGGCCCAATGAATTTTGTGTGAAGGATTTTCCTCACTTGTTATTTTCTTTGATTTAATCAGTTTTGGCTTAGCTGTTAATTATTTAGCAGAGATGCGATATAACGATCATTTGTAACAACTTATTTACATTTGCTTGCAACATAGATTCTAGCCTGAGCCATTTGCAGATCATGTTAATGGGAAGGTTTGAGACAGTGTAGGAACAAAGTTATTTTGATATAAAAATACTTTTCACATTGCCATAGTTTGTGATTCCTTTCTTTGCTGCTGGCTATATTTTCTACTTCACTACAGCGCATGTCTACTAAAACTGAACTTTAAATTAACCAATAGTAGCGCTTTATAGTCATGAAAAGTGGCTGTGACTAGAAGATAGAAAGGGCAGACACAAGTAGCTATTCTCAGTCAAAGTAGCAAGTGTGAACAGATACATCTCTTGCGCATCTACCAGCATCATACCTAAATGTGATCATGTTGGACCCTTTGCTAAGCCATTTACAGTACTTTATTCTCAGGCCCTATTGGTAGATCTTAGGATTCTTAAAGAGAAAGTACTATATCTTTAAAGACTGCCTATAAGTGATTGACTGGGTTCTACATAACAGTTTTCATTGGAGGAGTCAGTCAACTTTTAAAATAATGTAAAATAGATTTATTCAGGAAGTCATTCGCTTGGATAATTACTCCAACACAGGAACCTTCCCCCAAACTTTAATGTATTTTGTCATTTGAAGATTTTTTTCTTTTTTAAAAAAATTAACGCAACCTTTAAAGAAAAAGAAAGGAAAACAAAAATATATACAAGGAGTGTCTTCCAACTTCTTCCAACGTTATAAAGAACACTTATATTTGACTCATTGCTTAAGATTGTAATAAAATGTCCATACCCCCCCCCCCAAAAAAAAGGGAAAGAAAAAAATCCTTTAAAATTTTTGCCAAAACCATATGTCAAAATTTAATTTATCTCCACCTTCTGCAAAAAAGTCGCATAGGGCTTTCAATTATAGATGAATTTCTTCAGTGATTTTTCTCTCACAACTCTCTTGTTGTGAGTTCTGTCACTTTTATTAATTATTTGTCTATTGTGGGTATTGTAAGACCTTTCAAATGCTGAATATATGAAGACATGCTGCTTTTATAGTATAACAATAAAACAACACAAGACTGTTCCATTATAATTCCATTCATAGATCCTAACAAAAAAAATGCTCCGAGTTTTATTTATTTATTAACTTTATTGGCTGCCCATCTTATCACATAGTAATTCTGTAGGATATTGTTTATATACAAGTTATTTACCCTGGCAGTATTGGTGGGATATTTGATTAATTTGTTTTATTGTTTGTCTGAGTTGGTATTTCCTTAGTTGGGGTATTCTACCACTGATAATGTTATCTAGTTGGGTAATGAAAAGTCTGCAAAAATACAATCAAACTCAGAGAGCACCAAGCACCTCACAATTCACTCTTGCTCATGAAAAACCTACCATAAACAAACCTCTAGCAATACCAAGAAAGGTTGTCATACCTTTTACATTGTATCTTCCATCCTTTTCAGTTCTCTAAACCTCTTTTTCTTATCCAAACCTGATAAGATGTATTTTATCATTTCAGTTATGTTTGTGTATGTTTACCTTTATTATTACTTAGGTACATTAAGCTGTCATTAGTTGTATTGTTGTATTGTATTGTTGTTGTTCTATTGTATTGTTCTGTCCTCCAATCAGCATCCAGGATGCTTACAACAGTTACTGTTAAACCGTCTGTCATTAGATCTTCCAAATGGTTAGTAGGCCACTTTCAAATTGAAGCTTGAATGTTTTTCTGAATATTGGTTCATTTCCTGTATGATAATTGCTGCGTTTTCCTTGGAAAAGCTATTTTTTAACAATGTTTCGTTCTAGTCATTATTCTCCAAATTGATACTGCAAATACTTCACATGGTATTGTAGAGGTAGACTGCTTGGTACCTTGATATTTTAGAGCCCAATGCATCCATTTCCTTAGTGTGGGCTATTTTATCTCAGACTACCGAAATTAAAACTGAAACCCAGGCTGGTTGTGTCCCTGAACTCCTGTATTCCTTTGGCAACTGCACTAATAATATTTAATAACATATACTCCAATTTATATGAGTTTCATTTTAAAGGGGTATTCTTTTAACCTATGAGTAGTTTCTTAAGATTAAAGTAAAGTTGATTGATAATAGCCAAAACGGAAAACCAAAACATTGGCTTACTGATGTCTTATAATTATCCGTACCACTGACCTTGTATCCACTGGAAAATGTAAACACATATTGCTTACAAGAGACCCTCTCAGTTTCTCCCCCCCCCTTCTTCTTCTTCTTCTTCCTGTGGTGTATGTGGGAGTCATGGTTGAAAATACCCTAGAATATCTCCGAAGAAGGAGTTGAGAGAAGTCATGTTGACTTTCAGATATGTTAGGAATTCAAACATCCATTATTATCTCAACCCTCTAAAAACCCTCTCTTGCCTTTATACTCCAGTCAATCATATCTCTTTGGTCATGTGAGATCATGATTAATGAGATCTGAAGAAGGCCTAAAAAGCTGTGTAAGGGCTTTGCATGGAGTGAAGATAAGTCAAGTATTATTAGCAGAACTTTATTTTTGTACAATGGCGTGGGTTACTATTGTACTATGGATATGAAGTTCATTATCATTTTAGCAACCACAATTCCAATCTTCATATTAGGTTTTTTTTCCCCAAAAAAAGAGTTAATGGTGCTTCAGTGACAGAGATGTCCACAAAGGACTTGATTATCTTATGAAAATCTGAGATCTGACAAACTAATCCTTTCTGGGACCTTCACTTTTTTAAAACCAGGATTTACTTGTACTGTTTATTCAATATGTAGAGTTTCATTCAATTTCTAATTTAATCCCTATCTTTAATGTATTTGTTGTAATCCATCCAAGATATTCATTTTTTCAGTTGTTACCAGATTCTGGATCCCAGTATGCATTTTCAGACCACATTATTTCTCAGTCTTGACTCTCATTTATGTGTGACCCTTTCCCCAGATGCTTACAAAAATGTGAAAAATATAGAGCTTTGACTCTAATTTCCTGCACAACAAATTCAACTTTCACCTTAAAAACCAGAAGCTGGCCATGTTCCTCCAAGTAAGGGTAGGTCAAGAAGTGTAAGTGAAATGTGGGTATGTTCACTATCACCTCTGTATCCTGTCCACTGTAAAAACAAATGGGGAGGGACATGTTATCAGATTTAGTCCCAAGCCACATATTATACTTTCTAATTCAATGCAGCCTGGATAATATTCAGTTGTGTAGACTTCAGTGCCTAGAAGTCTCTGTATTGGCCTTGTGTTCAAATATTCAGGAAGCTGAAGTTCATGCACTTGGAAGATGCCCAGGTTGGAGAAGACTAAAATAGAAGATCATATTGTCACCACTCAAGAGCACACTTGAAGAAGCCCAATTGTTACACTTAATTCTATCCTGTTGCTCTTAAATGATGGAAAAGCTGGAGAAAGGTATAATATGCTAGTCTAGAACAAAACGAGATGCTAAAAATAAGGATGGGGAAACCTGTGACCTTTTGGAGGTTGCTGAATTACATTTCCCACCATCCTCTTTTAAGGATCATATTTTACTTGGGCTCTTGATGGCTGTGTTTCAGCAACAATTTGAGGGTCACAGAGATCCCACCCCAGTGGTGGGGTTCAATTTTTTTGACTACTGGTTCTGTGGGCATGGCTTGGTGGGCATGGTAGGGGAAAGATGCTGTAAAATCTCCATTTCCATCCCATTCCAGGGGAAGGATACTGTAAAATCTCCATTCCCTCCCCACTCTAGTGGGGAGTTTACTGCAAAATCCCATTTCTTCCCAATTAGCTGGGACTCGGGAGGCAGAGAATAGATGGGGATAGGGCCGGTCAGAGGTGGTATTTACCGGTCCTCCGAATGTCTCACAATTTCCGCTACCGGTTCTCCAGAACTGGTCAGAACCTACTGAATTCCACCTCTGTCCCACCCCCATTGGGAAGGTTATTAACATTTGTAATGTTGTATTGCTTTATGTAAAATATAGCAGGAATCATTTGGACTGAACTAGTAATTTAAATCATCATTATTAAGACTCAAATAGTGATTTAAGCCATGATTATTTGGAGTGAAACAGTGATATACATCTTGGCTGTTTTTTAAATAATTCATCGTTTCCTGATAGTTAGAACTAAGGGGAAATTTCCTGATATTTAGAACAATTAATCAGTGGAATGATTTGCCTCCGGACGTTGTAGGTGTGACAACACTGGGGTTTTTGAAGAAGAGATTGGACAACCATTTCTCTAAAAGTATATAGGGTTTCCTGCCCGAACAGGGGGTTGGACTAGAAGATCTCCAAGGACCCTTCCAACTCTGTTATTTTGTTATTTTCTGAGAATATTTAAACCATGAAAATATTGTTTACACTGAAAATGTTTTCTTAAGTTTTGATCACCTTTGTGAATTGTCCTTACTTCTGACATATTTTTTAAAATGAAAACGAAAAGACACATATTGTCATCCACATATTGTAAACTGCTGAAAAATATATCTGTATTTCTCTTTTTCCCTTTTAAAGAAAATAAAAACTAACTCAAAGTAGTCTGTGTGATATTTGTCCACATATGGAAACAACTTTCAGGGTCGAATTGCTTGGCCCTGAATCAGATTCTTCATCTAACAAATGTGCCTTGGCTATTCTGCTCAAAGTCCCCTGAGCCTTTCATTTCCTTAAATAAATGTTTTATATTGTTACCAGAAAAAAAAAAACATATGGGAAAGTATGTTGAAAGGTTGATATAATCCAAAGCCTAGAGGAACTTTCTGATACAAGTTATGTTGCGCAAAACTTTTAGCACTGATTATTTTCTAATGAAGTTTTGAACTTTAATCCAAATTTTGTTACTATTATTTTCAGGAAGTTATTTTTCCATCTGAAGTACAATGGCCTATTACCCAGTGCAGGGTTTCTAAAGTAGCAAGATGCACCATTTCCTTCTTAATAAACATGGGGATTAATACCATGAATTGTCAAGGAGATCTAAACACTGTTATTTAGCCAGTTTGTCAAATGGAAACCCAATTAGAAGGTATTATTTGTGGATCTGAGTGTAATTGTGAAAGTAGACTTAACTCACTGTAGAGTCTACACCAGGAGTATCAGACTCAAGGCCCGGGGGCCGGATCCAGCCCACAGGGTGCTTCTATCTGGCCTGTGGGCATGACCTGGAAACAGCGAAGGACTGGCCCACAGTGCCACTGCCAGCAAAACTGGAGCTCATGAGGACCACATGTGGGACCCAGGCCCCATTTTCAGCCACGATGGCCTCCTGCAGCCATCTGCCAGCAAAAATGGAGCTCCATTTTCACTGACAGAGGGTTACAGGAGGCTGTCACAACCGAGAACAGTGCTTGGGGGAGGGCAAGCATGGCCCACCTGAGCTCTATTTTCACTGGCAGAGGGCTTCAGGCCATTGTGCCGAAAATGGAGCTCAGGAGCCTGTTTTTCTTGGCAGAGTGCTCAGGCCACCATAGGTACCCCCGATATGAATGATGTCAAGCTGGCCATGCCTACCCTGGCCCCTGAGGTCAAACTCAACCCTGATGCACCCTTGATCTATACACTTTTATTCATATCTATGATTGGTCAGATTCATTTTTTGTGCTAAGTCCCCCCTGTTTGTCTTAACTTGCATCATGACATAACAGTCTCCAGGTGTGTAGAATGTATTAAATTATCAAAATGCCAACAGATTGGTTATGGAGTAATAGAATGTATAAGTGTAGCTGTAATAGCCAATCAACTTTACTATCTGGAGTATATTACAAATTTATATCTAATAAATTCATGAAAAATTTCACCAGTGCTAAAGTTGCAATTGTACTGTGCCACTCAAAAGTAACAAACCTTGTGAATAAGCCACCATGTTAGGCTAAGGGCTATCTATTTTGAGTTCAGTATCTCACCATGTCCAGCCAGACACATCCAGGAAGATCACAAGGAGGACATCAGCAAAATGGTGTCTTTCATTGCAGTTGTTTTATTTTACTTCAATATTTACAGAGCTCATAGGGCATTCAAATCTACTGACACTAAGTTAATCATGATTAAAATCTATTGACTCTAAGTTGATCATGATTAAAATATCTCCTACGTACTGTTCATGTGGAACTGATAATCATGAATAAAAACTTCAAGAACTGTGAGTATAAGACCACTATAGATATTTAATAAGAATCTTAATGGGTTAGCCCCGTGATGACGAACCTATGGCCCTGTCAGCTCCAGTGCGCATGTGCACTAGCCAGCTGACTTTAGCCTTCATTTTTGGCAATTTTTTACCCGCCTCTGGGGGGCAAAAAACAACCCAACACAGAAACCGGAAGTTCAGGAACGGACTTCCAGTTTGCATGTTGGGTTGTGCTTTGCAACAGCCATGGGGTCGGAGAGAATTTTCTCAGGAGCGACGCCGGCGGGGTTGGAGGGAGGCGTACCCCAAGCTCTCTGGGACGGGTAAGCAAGTGTGGGGAAGCGAAGGGGAGATAGAAGAGAGAGAGTTGGGCAGGAACCACAGGAGGGGTAAAGCGGCAGCCAAGGGAGTGAGGAGATTCCGATTTGCATGCAGGAGCGAGAGCGCCTTTAGGCTTGCAGCTTTCTCAGCACCGTTGCAAACCACGGTGGCCCCGATGCCCAGCACCTTCCATCCACAGCATTTGCACCCTGTTTTTTATAGGCAGTCTCTTTTAAAACAGTAAAAATTCCTCACCAGCTGAAAACACTTTCTCTTTCCGTATCCTTCCGTTTTGGAGCCGCCCCGACTTCATCAGCCTAATGGCTGGATGTTTTGTCGCCTGCTTGAAGAAGCAGGATCAATCAGGGACTTTGCGATGTCCCCGAGATCAGCAAGATCTATTCTTCCTGTTCACTTTCTCTGCGGGAGGGTTTAGGTCCATTTGGACCACCCAGCGGCAAACGTATTGACTGCAATCTCAGAGCAGTGAGATTGCACGTTGTTTCATCATGACATTGGCTCCTCCTCTCCCAAATATTTCCATTCTTGATCTTAGGAAGCTGTTAACTGTTAAAATAGGTAATATTGGCTAGACAAACAAGCTAACTTGAGGTAACATTTCTATATTTGTTTTCCTTATATTGCTGCCTTCAATGTAATCTGATTGTAATACTCACTTATTATTAATCATTATAGTATTCTTATATTATTTTTAATAACACTATAAGGGTGCATAATTCCTACTTGGCAGAGTGAAAACAAGATCTGAGTTTTATTATAATACTCTGGCACTTGTCTATAAAAGGGGATAATGGCCCATTCAGGTTATTAACTAAACTGGATGGAGAAAAGAAGTGGTGAATGGACAAGTGGCTGGAGCTGTATCCTATGTGTATATATTCAGTTATGTCTGGTGTGTCTAAATTATATTAAATTGAAGCACAGGATGTAGTCTGATTGTTTTTAGAAAGATTGGACCACTTTCAGGGCCCCTCCACCCACCTGAGTCCCTGCTAAAACAAAGGTTTAGAATTTGATTGCATGCTGCCTATTCATCAATAGGATGTACCATCTACCTCATCTATTTATTTATTTTTTTCTGTGCTATCAGCACAGTTGCACTTTTCCTGTTCTGGAAAAACTCTTAATTCCCATGACACAGCTGCTAATCGTTATTTTTCTATAGAGAAAGTGCCAGGCAGATCTGTTGCAGAGCTGAGCAGCTGCATTTTCTCTCTCTCTCTTAATAAAGCATACTAGGCCAGTAATTTAGGTATGAACAAACAAAATGAAGTAAACCTTTTAAAGGCTATGAACAGCAGAACTAAACATCTCCTCACGTATAGGTTGAATTCTGAGAGGAAAAACATCACTTCTAATCAGGTGTAAGGAAACTTTTTATCATCGAACATTATATTCCTTAAAACCTTACTTAATCTGCTCATTTCCAAATGCACTGGAGGTATCATAAGTGGAAATCTGTGAACTTTATTCCAACACGTCAAGAAGGTACTAGTTAAATATTATATTGGTTTGAGACAGTGAAATTTGAATTCAGGGATCAAAAAATGGTGTCCATGATCAGAGCTGCCATGATTTTTTTTAACACATCCATGCACCTGCCCCATCCAAACGTATCTGGTTGGGTACCCACTGCCAATGTTGAATGAAGTTGAATGAATTGGTAGGTAGGACCAAGGACCAAGAAATGTGAAGCTTTTCATTTGGGTAGGGGGTGGGGTGGGGGGCTGATTCCCACTTCCCTTTCTGCTGTGAAGTTGATAATCAGGAAAGTGACACAAAAAAGTGTGATCTACTTTTTGGATTGGTATGTGGTAATGACCTTGAGAGTCCTGGTGAAGAGATGCTGCCTAGAGAATTGACTGATAAGAGGGAGCATAGCCCACAGATACACAATGGGTGAGTCAAGAGGTTCCTGAAGGGATCTTCCCTATCCTATTGGGCTGTAAAGATAAGGGGAGGGAAGAGACTTGCAAGATTCTATTAATGTAGCTTTATAATAAAGCAGAATTAGTTTATCTGGCCATGTTTCCTATCTGCTGTGCATAGTCAGGATGACACTTTCAAATGATGTTGAACTAAGCTGAGAACTACTTTAGCCTAATGTGAACTCTCAAGTTCACAGCACAGCTTTAGGAGAAAATAATGCCTTTCATTAAGGGATGAAAAAGATGAAATCTTGCCTTTCATTAAGAGACGGTGAATATTTTATTTTATATTGTCAAGGAACCCAGATGGGCTGTATAACATATAATTTAAAGAAATCATGAATATTCCTGTTTCTGTGTAAAATGACTATAGATTCCCTGGTGCAAGAGTGCATCACTATGGAATAAGAACAACTCATTAACAAGATATTCAGGAAGGCTAGATGAAACCATTTAATTTCACTGAAACTACACGTTATACAATGGTAAGCATTTATTTAGTCTAAAATGTGATCTACTTTCTTAATTTTTTAAATGAATACTTATAGTTTAGTTGCTCTCCAGTAAAAGGGAAAAAGGGAAAAGGTGAACAGAAATGGCAAGTCCTCGGCCACTCAAGGAAATGATGTGGAGAAATGGTCTCATCTGGTATAAACTTCAAGTTTTGTTACATTTTCTCATAAACTCTTGTACACAGGGCACCTTTCATGATGCATTCCTAAAAAGGGAAACATAATTTGAGATATAAGACAAGTCATAATCACACAATTAGCCTCAACACTATTATACAATATATTTATACAAATATAAGATGAGAATTCATAATTATTTTTTAAAAAATTAATAATCAATAATAAAAACTTGTGTTAAATTTGCAGCTACCAAGTTTATATCGGTTTCTTTTGATTTTGGTTTCTTTTCCAGCCTTCTTGTACACTGTCTCTTATGATACTGCTGCCTATCAAAAGTCAATGAACAAAATCCAAGATGCTTTTGTTTAATTTTAAGGAACACAAGATTTAATAAAGAACAAGTAAGTCAGCATGTGCCTGGAATTTTCTCTGAATGCTAATGATCAAGACATTAAAATGATTCTCCCAGTCACTTTAAATTTGCACATGTATGTATAATTTTAATCTAGAACAAGTGAAGCAGCCTTAAATTTAACTTTAGAAAAGGGTGGAACACAGCCAGATGAACCAATCACATTTTCATCTAGTCTACACTAGGAACTAGGGATGCAGTGGTTCAGTGGCTAAGACACTGAGCTTGTTGATCAGAAAGGTCGGCAGTTTGACGGTTCGAATCCCTAGCACCGAGTGAATGGAGTGAGCCCCCATTACTTGTCCCAGCTTCTGCCAATCTAGCAGTTTGAAAGCATGTAAAATGCAAGTAGAAAAATAGGAACCATTTTTGGTGGGTTGGTAACAGTGTTCCGTGTGCTTTCGACGTTTATTTATGCCGGCCACATGACCAGGGAGATGACAGCATTGGCTCTTCAGCTTTGAAACAGAGATGAACCTTTGAAACTGAGATGAAACCTCCCTAGAGTCAGGAACAACTAGCACATATGTGCGAGGGGAACCTTTACCTTTACCTAGGAAAGCCAAAAAAAGGATAGGAACACAATATTCCCCTGGACTACATTTATTAGGAAATAATGGAACTTACTGTTTTTGTAAGTATTATATAGCTATCATGAGTAATGACTACAAATAATATTTCTTTCATTTGCTTTTACAACCATTCAAATTATTGACCATTGCTAAACCATAGCAAATTCTACCTGTCAGCTTCATTTAATCAGATTTAACCCTCTTACCATTCAGCTTCACTGTATTTATATCTGACATTTTGAGAAAAATTTCTTCCTAACCACCCAACATGCATAATTTTATTATATAAATTTCTTCTTCATTTGCTATTTCTGCCTAATGTAAAAAGCTGAAAATACCATTACTCATTTGGGCCCTTTGAAAGTAGTCTTGATTTTAATCAAATTGGCTCACACGTATGTTTTCACCGATGAACACCATCACAAAATCAAAATCTGCTTTAAACTGTACAACTATGGAAGGACATATTCAAATCCATCCATTCATGAACTGTTCTCTGAGCAGATAAAGATGCACTTCCTGCTAATCCACATATTTTTATTTTTTAATGTTTAATGTGCAATTTCAGCAGGGTACCCTTTTCATCTATACAGCTCTCATCAAAATATATACCTTGCCATTCAAAAGTTCCTAAGATTGCGGGAGTTGACCTGAAGTTCTCCAGCTGGACAGATGTGGGGGATGTGAGCTCTGAAGAGTCTCACATGAACCCTGTCTTACAAACTGTCTCCGAGATCCGTTTTTGGATCAGAATCCCCCTGTGGGGGTGGGGGTGTGAAGAAGGGGCAGCTTCTCATCAGATCCAGAGGGAGTGAACAGGTCCCTTGTAGGTCAGGGATTTGCCCTCTGAATCGGAGCTCGGATAGCAGCATGGCAACAAGGCTGCACAAGAGCTGGCTCCAGGCCAAAGCAGCTGAACAGGAGTGAGCAGAGGCAAAATGAAAGCCTGGTAAGATCTATTAACCAACAGTTATAAATCAGAATTTGGAAAAAGCAAAGAACCTTGAGAGCATAAATATTATTAATGGACAGATCGGGATTTTTGAGAAAAGAAAGAAGAGGATAAATGTAGTGTTGAATCAATCGCCCCAAAGAGAGCCATTTGCCTGAAATAATTTGGATAGAAAGGAGAAAAAAGAGAAGTGACAAAGCCACTTGAACACAACCCATTTAAACACAAACTCTAAATTTGGTCTTGGACTTGAAAAGTTTGTGTTTTTAAAGGTGTCTAGGAGCATGAAGATTTGCTTCGTCCAAGTGTCTTTTAGCTAACATATCTTAAGCAACTCCAATTAATGAGAATTGAAATGCAACAAGGGAGAAAGATCAAGAAAAAAGCACCATCTCCTTATGGACAACTGATAACCTAATCTTGTCTGTATGGGAAATTTTAATTAACCAACTGCCATAAATCAGACCTTGGAAAAGCAGGAGGGAAGAGAAACATACCCGAATTTGGCAGTATGCAAGTTTGTTTCAATTAATATATCTTGAGCAATTATAACCAACGAGAAACGGAAAGTACCAAGGAAAAAATAATAACAAAATCAAGAACTGGGTAAATATGAAGTCTTTTTTTCTTTTTTGTCTGCAAAAGATGGTTCCAGCTTCTCTTCCATTTTCACAGTAGTTGAATTAACTAAATTTAAGGTGGACCAGAATTTTGGAATAAGATTTGTATAACTAACTGCAATTTTAGAACTGGACATTAAGGAAGAACAAAAGACCAAGATGGATCCCATCGGTCTTTCCCACAGCAACTGAAGTAGATACATTTAAGGTGGACCAGAACTCTGAAATAAGAATTGTATAACTAACCGTAACTTTGGGACTGGATATTATGGAAAGGTGGGAATTTGAAGAACTACATGATATTATTTTAAAAAATCACTAAATCATTAAAATCAAACCTAAATAGAATTCAGAATTCAGAGAATCAGGTATTTAAGGAAGAAGGGAAGGAAGTAGGGGGACAGACAATGAAGGGGTAGAAACGGTGGGAAATAAAAAGCAGAAAAAAAACTCTATAGGGCTTGGCAGTGGTATAGGGAAAATTGTAAAGGGGGATCTGTCCCAATAAAAAGCAGACAAAAGATGTTTTGGAGGTTGACAGTGGCATAAGGAAAATTGAAATAGGAGGGAATTGTAACCAGGTCTACATCTCGGCCAAAATTAGGCAGTTTTTTTTAAGTATAATGACTATATATGTATACCTTGTTGTTTTCTCTTTTTTAAAAAAAGGAGGAGGAATATATATGTTAAAATCAAATATGTATACTGAAAATGAATTATAAATACCATCAACATAAAATGGAGCTCGCTCAGAAGCTGAAATACACCAAGTAAATGAGATGAAGAGTGTGAAGTAGAGGAGAAAAGTAAGGGAAGAAGAGAGGGATAGGAGAAAGGGCAGGGTGGGAAGAGGAGGAGAGAAAAGAGGAGTGGAAAGGGGAGAGAGGAGAAGGAAAGAGGAAGGGGAAGTAGAGAAGAGGTGACAGAGGGAAGAAAGGAGGTACTGAGGGGGAGGAGAGAGGGAGAAGAAAGTGACAAAGATGGTGTATGGAGAGCAGAAGAGCCAATAATTGTTTTGGGAAGTTGATGGTAAGATGAATTGATGTAAACATTTAATAATACAATACAATGTTGGCTATGTAATAGTATACATGTGGTTATATGTTATGAAAATATATCCTAAGATTGCAATAAACAAATTAAACAAATGCACACCCTGTAGTTTTCTTGATTAAGAACTACTTACCACCACCATTCTTCCATCAATTAATTTCCTCCTTATTGTTGAGTCCTTGCCATTCCATTTCTGCACTTGAACCAGCGCTCCTTTTTCTAAGGTTACCACAGTCTGTAGATCCAAACAGTAATTCTAAAAGTTACTATTTTGACATGGATTGGGTACAATAAAAATGTGAAGTACTATTAAACCATTCCCATACTTAAGTCTCTCTCTCTCTCTTATCTATTTATCTATCTATCTATCTATCTATCTATCTATCTATCTATCTATCTATCTATCTATCTACAGTATCAATCATTGATTTATCTATCATCTACATATCTAGCCATCCATCTACCATCATCATTATCATTATCTTCTAGCATTTAGAAATAATCAGCCGAGAGAGAGACACACACACATATATCCTGCTTGTTACACTGCATAGCAGTACTTAACTGACAATGGTGGCTGAAAAAACTAAGCAGAACTTGGATGATGGGCTATCAAGAAGCAGAAGGGCAAGAGACTCAACCAAGTAGTCAAAATGCACCCTGGAAGAAAGCCAGGACAAACTACTTTTGTACTATTGATATGAAAATAATATAGATGAGTCCATGAAGTCACCAGTCAAGCTGTTCCCTAGATCCATTTTGCTGTTTCTGAATCATGAGCATGTGTTGTTCCATCATAAGCAATCTTGAGCTTTGCTACTCTAAATTAAATAGCTACAGTTTTATTAGCAATAAGATGCCAATTATTTTTCTGCTTTGAATCACAAACAAATGACGCTCAATATATATGTTATAGTATATTTTCCTCTTGATGGTTCCTCTTCCTTTTTTTCTGCTTTAGCTTCCTCATGATTTATGCTCAGCTCAGTTTTCAAATGCCTGTTTTGGTTTGGGCCTTGTTTGCTTCATCGCCTTTGGATTATTATTTGTGTTTGTATAATCCTTGAGGCCCTTCTTGCCAAACCTGAGGTGGAAAATCCAGAGGTCCACTATTTGGTACGAAGTTAATTTTCTCTACCTCTATACTACCCTCTTGCAGTCATCTGGATATAGTAATTCTATTATATCAGTAGTAAATTGGAAGTTAAAAACATTTTCAATTACAAGACATTTTTCTTCCTTTTCCTTCAAAATACATCTTAAACATATCCAATATATGAGAAATTCCCACATCAGGACTGATCTCTGAGGAAATATGGTAGACAGTAATCAACTGTTATCTGAATGACTCACTTATTAATTTCTTCTGTGATTGGAAACTCTTAAACTGTTCCTAAGAGTATCAAAACACCTCCAATAAAATATTTTAAAAAACCCACAAAACTTGTTCACCTTGGTTTTTCTGCCATCTGCTGTGGTTTCTTGAAATTCTTGACCCAACTTAAATGTGATCTGTGTATTTTTAAAGGTACTTTCTGTTCTGATTGTGACCTCATCACCCTTCATGCTGATGATGGTTTTAGGTTTTGCCAAGTTACCAAGTTTCCTAGTTGCCAATCCCACTCCTATGGAACATGAAGAAAACAGTAGTCATTCATTATTCATTTGACAAAAAGTGTATGTGGGGGGTTGTATTATGCAATCATTTACACCAATTATCTCTGACATACTACGTACCTGCACTCATATTTAAACTCATAATTAAATAACAGCATTTATTTGTGTTCCTAGAAAGACAAATAATGCATTGCTGCGAACCACATCATCATAGCCCAATAGAATTTTCATATTCCACAGTGATGGCAGGGGACAATGGGAATCGTGCTCCAATATGTCTATAGAGTGCCTGGTTGAGAAAAGCTAAAAGAGTAGCATCAAATGAATAATAAAATTAAATAAATAAAAAATGGAAGCTAAAGTAGGAAGAACTGCTTTTCTGTGATATCTTCTCAATATGAAGAGTCGGTTTCCAGAAGAAATTTTAGTCCTGCGAGAAAGCACAACCAGGAGTACTAACTGTATCTTTTTTGCACATTAACAGAGTTTTGCAATACTGAAAGTATGCCTCTCCTTCTTTACTTTTACTCCTCAGAAAACTAGGGTCCCTTTTGAAACATTTCTCCCACTCTCCCTCCTTCTCTACGGGGCTGAAGCATCTTCCACATGCTGGTTGTGCAGTCGGCACCTATCTTGTAAAGTCACTTTGACATAACATTACATCAATATGCAAGATCTGATTTTAGTTATTGAGTCTTCTGCATTGGATGCTGGAAGGCGAAGGGGAAAAAAGTCTTTTGCCATGCCGGGAAACATCATGGCAAAAGAAGCAGCTGGTGAGGTTGCCGGGAGAGAGCCCAGGAGGAAAAGTGCGCACTCAGAGGAGAGGAGAGGAATCTAAGGTAAAAACAGCACGTGGCTCTCCCCGACGAGCTTCCTCGCCCCTCACTGCTTTTCTCCGGTTGCTGCATTTTGTTGGAAGTTGCCCCCCCCCCCGCCTGCTGGAGCGTGGATGCAAATTGGCAATAGCACTTTTTATTATCCGAGGTGGGCTAGAATCCAGTCATTTCTCCTGAGCTAAGGCTCCCTTTTAACCACCTGAGGTTCCTTTGGTAACAGACGGGGATGGCTGCCTCACCAGCCATAAACTTCACCGCACGTCACTGGTGTACCGTGTGTATGCACCAGGGAGAAACATATTGCATATTACTTCCAAGTGTGATAACCACATTCTTTCTTTGATGTTTGATATCTGGTGATGCATTTACAAAGATGAATGATTGCTCGGTATGACCGGTACGTCTTGATGATGTAGAAATAAAGCATGTATGGGCTACACAAATCCAGATGACTATCTGATGGCAGCAAAGAGATATAGGAAACTCTAATGCTCAACTGCCATTTATTAGCCATGTGGATATTTACAGTCCAGACTCCATATAATAACCTCATCACACATAATCTCTTTTATTTTTTCAAAGATGCATTTTCATAGGTTAAAAAAGTAGTCTGAAAGGACATCTTCTTAAGTATATTGATCTTACAACAAACCTAAGTTAAAATTCTCTAGTAAAACAAATGGTAATTCACACAATTCTTTCTTGTTTCATATTTTACTTAATGTTCAAAATCAATACCACACAGTTTTATTTAAAAATAATATATATGTATATGTATATATATTTTATATAATATTTAACATATAAACAGCAAACTTTCATATTTAACTAAGTTTCCTTAAAATATCGTTCTAGGGACAAAATAAGCAACTAAATTCCAGAGACTTCATTAGTTAAAAGCCTTCACTGATGGAGTAATTCTGCAAATAAATAGTTGTGCCTATAGCTTCTGTGCAACAAATAATTTTATTTACTAGGAAAAACTGGCTGTCAGGAAATTTAGGACTATTTATTTAAATTGATTAGCTACCCAGGTCCAATAGACTCAGATTAAGTTTTTCCTTTTTCCATCATGAATAATGACTTGGAAGTTATGACATCTAATATTATAATAAAAGCTAAATAATAAATTCTATCAAGGTTATTACCAAAGAAGAAATTTAAAAATCCTCAATGTTTTCTAATATTTATTTTGAAGAGAATTAAATTAAACGTTTCATGATCTAATTGCAAAACTGATGAGAAATCAACAACGGATAATCTGCAACATTCTTAAAATCAAATCGAGATAAATCTCACCCAATTCTTTCATGTAATCATCAAAATTTTCACTAGAGATGAGTTTCCAGCTTCCCACAAATTTGTTACACATAGTTTTGCTGGTCGTGTATCCTTGGGAGAAGGGCAAAGACAGGAGCAATTCTTAAGAAGAGACAGATGGATTATATAAATGGTAATATCCCAGCCACATCTTTTTAAGAGAGACCTAGGACATGCAGGGCTTAGCACCTCCCAATGCAGAAGGGCAATGTCAGAGGCCAAACAATGGGCCCTTGTGCCCTACCATTCATGCTAGTACCAAGACCAGCGGCATTTGCCTGCCACCAACTCCTCCGCAGTAATACAAAGAGGAAGGGTGATGGGCGTGAGCGTGCTACTATTGTGCTGGAGCACAGATGCAACATAGTGCTCTTGGGAAGGACAGCATTTGATTTTCAGGAAAGTCTTATGACACTGTCTTATGAGAATGAGGAATAAACTTAATGAAGCCATTAAGGAAATAAATACAGATGAAATAGTGTTTAGGATAGAAAATGTTGTGTACTATAGGCAAGAAACAGGTTCCAAAATTCCTTGCACTATGTCAACATACTAGGAGGTCTTAAAGTCAAGATATTTCAGAATGTTGAAAGTATAGTGTTATATTGTACATAATATTGACACATTCTCCTGGCACCACAATAATCTAAAAGGTTCATAACACAGATCACAGAATGGCCTTAGAGGTATTTCAGTCCAACCCTGTGTATAGATAGGAATGTAGGGACTACAAGAGATATGTTTCTAACTTCTGTTTCTATTTCAACCAAAGGAAATTCCATTACATTTATGACTGTCTTTGTTGCTACTTTTATCCCAATGTTTCGTAGATTTGTGCAAAACCTTGAAGGCACAATGTCTTGCTTCACTGAAGGAATATTTGAAGTATCCTTTACAAGCTTTATGTTTTGTGAAGTAACACGTCCCCCCCCCCCCTTTTGAAAGCAAAGTGAAGCAGTTATGTTATTTTGCTTTAGCTCACTTCTGAGTATTCCTTCTATGGTTCTAAGAAAAGGAAGAGGATTCTGCACAAAAGCTCCTTCCTCTTAGTCCAGGGCTGTCAAACTTGCGGCCCGCGGGCCAGAGGAGTCATGCGCTTGCCACTTCCACACCTGGTTTAGCAAAGAGGGAAAAAATCGTGATACATCATGTGACGCCGCTGTGATGCTGTGAGTTTGACACCTCTGCCTTAGTCAGTCTTTTGACTTCATCTCCGGGAGGAAGTTGGTTACAGTATTGTTATGTGGAGCACCAGGGATCAGCTTCTTCAGGATACCTTTTCAGTTATTTGAAAGTTTTATTAAGCATCACTAAGTATGTTAGAGTTAGAAATTCTTTATTTAATTTGTTTTTTCTCGATTATCCCAATCATCTATCTCTGCATGTATTCTTTTTTTTGTCCATCTTATTCATAAGATATAATGTCTAACACAAGACAGGACCTCAAACGCAGCCTGACTAATGCAGAATAACAGCTGTCTATTCCAGTGATTTGGATTTTGGATTAACATAGTTTAAGATGGGAGATATATGTGTATATAGTTTGGACTTGCATTCAGTTTACTAGTAAGATACCAAACTCCTTCTCTATGTACTGCTCCCAAGTCTTTTATCTTTTAAAATGACAAAAACGTGAAATTCATGTTTCAGAAGTAAGGTACGGAATTTACTTCTTATTAAATTTGAAGGCTTTACCTGCTAAAGAAGAAGATACGGCATTCACTTTCCCTGTTTTTCCTGCCCTGGATTGTGGTCCAAGTAGTGCCATATCAACATTAAGATATAACAGAAATATATTTCCTGATTTTCTGATTTCCTCCACTGATTTTCTATACACTATATGCTTCTCACCCTTATCAAGCTTTCTTGGAAATTCTGGGAGTTGAAATATACACCTCTTGAAGTTGTCAAGAATGAGAAACGTTGCTAAAGATTCTTCTCCATGGTAGCCTCCAGATATTCTTTATTATTTTATATCTCATTTTTATTATTTATATAAATTATTATAACTATATTGTTATACCAATAACTCAAGGCAGCGAACATATTCAACACACCTTCCTCCTATTTTCCCCACATCAACAATCCTGTGAGGTGAGCCGAGTGACTGGCCCAAAGTCACCCAGCTGGCTTTCATGGCTAAGATGCGACTTGAACTCAGTCTCTTGCTTTCTAGCCTATATATTAACTACTAGACCAAACTTGTGCACAAAGTGGTTGGAAATGAACCTAGTCTAAGAAATCTGTTTCCAAATTTCAACTCCTTCCTCCATGGTATTAAACTAATGTCCATTAATTCTTTTGTGATGGCATCATTGCCCTGTTGATTCTTGGTGCTTGTGAAAATCTGCTTTAAGTATTGTCAATATGCAAGTGTGGACCTACCACCTAGAAAGTATAGTATTGACAAGGATGCCAATGTGGGAACCAGATTCTGCAACAAACCCAGCTATCTAGTCTTTGCCCACATCTAAACCAACACATTCACAACAATCTTTGTCAAGAAGTACATGATTAGACAGACCTTTAAATGGAACAAACTTTGAGCAAAATAATTAAACCCGAAGTCAAGGTCATCTGGTTTTCTGTGTTTATATGATGCTCTAAATCAGGGGTGTCAAACTGGTGGTCCGCGGGGCAGATGTGTCACACACAGACCACGCTCACACCAGCTCTGCAAATGGGAAAAACATTGCGAAACATCACAATGGCAACATGACACAGCGAGCTTGACACCCGCGCTCTAAATGATAATCCTCCCACACTAATGCTGATATAGTACAAAGAACAAAAAAAATAAGGGTTGGTAGTTGGAAGGGAAGGCAGCAGGGTGCAAAAAGAAAGATAAATTCTTTAATAAATGCTGTGATCGCCTAAAAAATCTACCTCTTCTTATACAGAAATATGTATAACTGTTTTTCAGAGTTAATAAATCTTGAAAAGCATATTATATATAGATTTTTAGTTTTCATAGATTTTCGCAGGTGTAGGTATGCTGGTTTTGTTGTATTCGGGTCTTTTCCTGTGTTTGATGAAAGCTGGGCTAACTCCTAGTATTTGCACTTATTTGATACAGATAATGTTGGCTGGAGAAGCCGAGTCATTTTGTTGTAATGCTATAAATATGTGTTCATTTGAAGCATGACCTCTGCCCCAAGTAACAGATAAGATCATTGCATCACAGGTTGCTTTACAAAGTGTATTTCTTAATAACTTTATTTTATTTTATTTTATTTACAAAAATGGAATGTTATTCCCTCTTGGACCTCCATTAGGGAGCCTTCTTGCATTTCTCTTGGCTCCCGGTGTGTTCCCTTTCCCCTTCTCCCTTTCTATACTCAAAGTACTTGAAGGGAAAGCCAGTTCTTTTAAGTTAAACTTCAACTTCTTATTTTATTTTTGACTGTTTCTGGAATCCCTAAGCATTCTTCGATCAGGGAAAGAAGAGTGAGAAGCTACACAAGCTACACTTTAGGAATCAATCTAATGTCCTGGTAAATGAATATAGTCATGCTGGCCTTGTCTATTAGGGCAAATCACTTTATACCACGTCCACAGCATAACTTTCAAATATAATTTGGGGATTTCAGAAGTCCTGATTTAAACATTTTTTTAAGATAACCAATATGGGTAATTTTTGGAACTATGCTTCAAATAGCACAGCAAGCAACTTCCTATTTTTCCAAAGGACATTAGTTTTTTCTCAGAAAGAATCACAGAAGTTTATTCTAACAAATTATGGTTCCAAAAAGATGATTCCTGAAACCAGCCTCTGGGAGCCCTGGACTGTATAGTTATTCCAGTATTATTATTTTTTTGAAATTGATTTTTCTATAGGTAATAAAACAAATATAGCAATCGAGAAACCTTGAACTTTTCAATGTACACAGTATAAAAGAATAGGTGGGATTGGACAATTACACGTTAGCCTATTTCATTATTTATTAGTTGGGGTTTTTAAAAAATATTTCAATAAGTGAGGACAAATATGAGGCTTAGTTGATCCCTTAAACAGAACCTGAAAATCTAGTTTGGACTGATCCTTATTCACTTTCCACAATTGAGCCAGAACCTTTTCATTTCAAGGTAAACACTTTATTGAATAACCAAAATGTTTTGAATTAGGTACAAAAGTAATTGGAAATTGGCTTGTCAAGCTCAGCTTCTGAAGAACAGGCTCTGCTCCGTGAATCAAACTTCATATTTTGCTTTGAGATCATTCTAATCTGTACAAGATGGATTTTTCATGCTTTCTCATACACTCGAGTGGAGACAGTTTTGTTCATAACACACTCCTAGAAAAAAAAAGTACAGAAATATCACCATTATATCATATCCTCAATACAGTTATTTTCAGTAAGTGGATTAAGTGTTCCTTTACCCAAATGAAGTTTGAGACTATCAAGGAAGCCAACAAGACTTGCATTGATGCAACATGATAAGCCAATTTTGGCTTAGTGTATTGCATGACCCCAGGCAATGGTGCTTTATTAAAAAAAACATATCCAAGGGAATAAGACTCAAATTGCTTAAGTCTGCTTATATGTGCTTATATCCTTGACCACTGAAAAATGCATTAGGCAAATTCTCTCCAAAAACTATTTGAAAATTGCTTTTTTGGCGTGCTTGAAGAGAATTTGACTTACTTTTCTGTTTAACAATGGACTGAATATTATGTTGTTAAATAGTTTTAATTATGCTTGTATAAAAGACTGAGAAATAATCAGAATATTTAATCAAGAGTTTTTAAGGTACCTCTAAGTTTTCACAGTTCATAGGTTGTGCAAGTTGACATAATACATTACTGCCAACATGTTTAAACATTTTGGTTGAAAAGACATTTGCTTAAGGCCCTTCCCTTGATGTTGTCACATAAACGATCAGTTAATCCAATTGTCTTGTTTGCACATGTCCCTGCATGCCAACTTCATCCTGAAATCTGAATGACCTCATTTTCCTGATACTGCTCTTGCCACAGCTCATACAGGGCAGGTTGGCATTATTTTCTCCAGTTAGAAGAGTATTTCTGATTACTTTTCAGTGAGAAACTGTCTGCTAGAATGCTTTTTCTTTGCTATAATCAAGGCAGCATTTCAATTACTAGGATTTTCTTTTCATTTATCTTCTTGAAAGCATGTATGTGGTGCCTATGGAAAAGGTTTTAAATATCAAAAGAGTGGAGTTTCCCTGCATGTCCTAGAGATTACAGCAGGGCTACATGATTTCCAATGATTTTCAACTGCCCTCGATATCACTTTTCAATCTGATCCATTGCTCTCTCTTTTAAAATTATAGATTCTAAGTGTATAAACATGAGAATTACCAGTTGGCCACAGTTAGGGCCATTCATTTCCAATGAACTCATTGCTGGGGGCTGCCACTGAATCATAATATTTAAAACCTGCTTCATTTTGAAATTATCCTATACTAAAATGGATGTTTGTTTTGCAAATTTATTTTAATTTGAGCCGATTTGAATGCATTCTCAGATTGAGAACGAAGGATGGTTGTAGTAGAGTCTGAAATAGTGCTCTCAAAATGAGATTTATTTAAATACTTTAAAAAATAATATACTGTTCTACTTTCAAAATAGCTTAGTATTGTCCCTCTGTATTAACTTGTTTATTAACTTCAAGGAATTCTTGACTCGCCAACCAAAATAGGACACATCTTTCTTCTATAGAATAGAAGAAAAGAGAATATCTACTTGTTTTGCTCTTTCCCCTTTGAAAAATGTTCATTCATAAACTTGCAATTTCTATTGCTGCAAAACACCCCGAATGTTTATAACCAAAAATGAACTTACCACAACCAATTTACCATCCACTATTTTTCTTTTTATTGTTGTCTCTTTGCCATCCCATTTCTGCACCTGATTGAGTGAGCCATTGTCTAGTGTCACAACACTCTGCCAAGAAAAATTATCTGGTCAGTTTTACAACCTAGTGAAGAAAGGGCAGCAAATCTTGCATTTGAAATATGTGAATCAATAAAATAACACAGTTCTCAAACTATGCATAATGTGCATCTCAGTAAGACAATAATCGGTAGTCAATGGGGTTTTTTAAATAATGAAATTACTAGCATGGTGAAAATTCTGCTCCTTGTAAGAAAATAATAACAGACAGAAATAACATGTATGTATGTATGTATGTATGTATGTATGTATGTATGTATGTATGTATGTATGTATGTGTATATATAGCCTGGAACACCTAATATCTATTTGTATAAATAGGGAGTCATGTAGATCAGAGGTGGGTTGCCAATTTTTCTACTACCGGTTCGGCTGCATGCATGTGCAGAAGTATCTGGGCGGATGGTCGGAGTCTCCAGCTGCCGCTACTACCGGTTCATCCGATCCGGGCCGAACCAGGAGCAACCCACCTCTGATGTAGATGGCTTGAACAGAAGATTCAGAAGCTGCTACAGAACCATATTTTCTGCTCTAGGAAAGAGAAAGTATCAGGAAGAGGCTTTGGCTGGCTCCTGTGTTTTTATGGGTATCAGTGGGAAGCAAGATAAAAGACAAGCAGATTTTATTACGATAACCTATCTCAATTAGTTTCCTAATCTGGTCAGCCTTGGGAGGACTGATGTATATGAGAGAAGCCTTCTCAATCTGATCAGATGTATTTGAAGTATATATATTCCCCCTAAAATTCTTGAAATCTGGGGCCACCATGATCTCAGAGTCATCAATTTTATTTTTATTTCACCTTTCTTTTCTGTAAGAGCCAAGGTGGTGCAGTGGTTAGAGTGCAGTACTGCAGGCTACTTCAACTGACTGCTAGCTGCAGTTTGCCAGTTCAAATCTCACCAGGCTCAAGGTTGTCTCAGCCTTCCATCTTTCTGAGGTGGGTAAAACGAGGACCCAGATTGTTGGGGGCAATATGCTGACCCTGTAAACTGCTTAGAGAGGGCTGTAAAAGCACTATGAAGCGGTATATAAGTCTAAGTGCTATTGCTATAAATAATGTGAGGAGAAATACAGGTATAGTCTTCATACGGCCATAATTGAGTTCAAAATTTTTGTTGCTAAAGTAATACAGTTGTTAAGTGAGTTTTTCCCCATTTTGTGGTAAAGTTGTGAATTACTGCAACTGTTAAGTTAGTAACACAGTTGTTAACTGCACCTGGCTTCCCCATTGACTGTGCTTGTTAGAAGGTTGCAAAAGGTGGATCCCATGACCTTGGGGCACACAAAAATACATGCCAGTTGCCAAGTGTCCAATTTGGATCCCATGACTATATATGGAAATATAGTTGAAATATATATATATTCGTGGATTTTCACAGGTGTAGGTATGCTGGTTTTGTTGTATTCGGGTCTTTTCCCTGGTAGGATTGAGATTGTCTTGGCAACGTTTCGGCAAGATCTCACTTGCCATCTTCAGGCTTGGGTTTAAAATGCGATCGGAGCTGCCGATCTGTGTATATACATACACACACTGTGTATATGTATACACACACACACACACACACACACACGGATATAGGTAGTCCTCAACTTACAACCTCAATTGAGCCCAAAATTTCTTTTGCTAAGCAATACAGTTGTTAAGTCAGTTTTCCCGAGTCCTCTTCGGGAGAGGGGGCGGTCTATAAGTGTGAATAATAAAATAAATAAATAAAATTGCCCCGTTTTGTGGCACAGTTGTTAAGTGAATTACTACAACTGTTGTTAGTAACACAGTTGTTAAGTGCATCTGGCTTCCTCATTGATTTTGCTTGTCAGAAGATCGCAAAAAAAAATATCACATTACACCGGGACACTATAACTGTTGCAAGTTTGAGTCAGTTGCCAAGTGTTTGAATTTTGATCATGTGGCCATGGGGATGATGCTACAATGGTTATTTAAAAATGGTCATAAGTCACTTTTTTCAGTGCCATTGTAACTTTGACTGGTCACTAAATGAACTGTTGTAAGTCGAGGACTACCTATACCTTTGTTGGCATCCACCAAGTTTCATGCAGTGTCCAAATTTCACATCCATTAATTAAATCTGCAGGAAATGGGCATGCTACTTGGCTGGCTGGGGAATTCTCGGAGTGAAGTTTACACATCTTTAAGTCGCCAAGGTTGAGAAACATTACTTCAGTTTACTTTCATCAATGCTTTAGATCTCCAAGTGGACTGCATATTCTTCTTAATTAACAAGAACATGTGGCTTCAGCCCACTGTTTGACTTGGATGTCAACTGCCCTGAAATCAGCAAAACAAGAACATCTTGTAGATTAAGTTGGGAAACAAGAGCTTAAAGCCCTTGTTTCCCAATTTAAAGCTTGCTTGAATTCTTAGCCAACTCATTCAGCTGGTATTCATGTCCCACATGTTCCTTATTTTATAAATGTGGAAGTTCCCAAAGACCCATTTTCCAAGAGGGTCCACAACACATTTTCAGGCGTCCAAATGTACTCAACCAAGATGATTTAAGGGAAAGTAGAGAACTCACCTTTACTTTTCTGTCATCTGCTGTGGTCTCATCAAATTCTTCTTCTAATTTGAAGGAAATCTCCGTGTTTTTGAAACTGCTTTCAGTCTTGATGGTGATAACACTTCCATTGCAAGTGATAATTATATTGGGCTTGGCCACTCCAGCTATTTTCCTAGTGGCAAAGCCCACACCTACAAATCAAACCAAAATCATGAATTTCTTGACCTTGAAGACTGAATTGGAAAAAAAAACCCTACTTATAAAGACTTGATTCAAGCTGAGTTATATAGCCAGACCCCTGCAGAATGAGAGAATAAAGAGTTTGAATACAAGAGTTTCTTTCCAGTCATTTTTATCTTGATGGGGTTTGCCTTTGATTAGAGCTTCTCTGTATAAAAATTCATCTGGATGTTTTAGGGCATGGTGTGCAAACTAGATATTCGATCGGGGGACCAACTTGAATTGTGTAGTATACTAAATTAGGTGATTCTATTGTTTGCCATAAACTAGGCTGAAAATAATATAGCAACCATCCAATCCAATCTGTTCTTGTATACTATTTTGTATAAGAAATCCAAAGTAGTTTCCATCAATTAGCTTTAATATATGTTTTCATAAATATCCAGGCTGATTTCATTTGGTCTAGCTAGCAAATAGCATACAATGGCTTTTTCTTTAAGGCAATATCACTATTACAATCACTCAAATCCATCAACATTATAAATATTTAAATGAACCAAACTATAAACTGATGAGAGGAATACTAAAAACCCTCCTGACATCCAGGACAGTATTTACCCCAGGCTGTCACAGATTGTGAAAGATAATTTCCCCAAAACCACGGGAAAAGAAAATGTCAGAATCTGGTTGGTCCTATATAGCATCCTATTTTCTACACTGGGCAGTCATACATTAGTGAGAAATATTCAGATCAGAAGTCAGGCTGTTACCCATTTCTCCAAACTGGCATTCAGGGGAAGCTTTCTTTCGGATTCTTAAAGTAATATAGACGTGAATTATAAGATAGAGTGATGGCAACTACTGTGATCGAAAATTATACTGTTTCAGCATCAAGAAGTTTAACCAATGCAATTCATGCATAGCATGGTTGCAAGTTATGACTTGCAAGAACACATTAAAGGGCTTCCATGGTGATGGGACAATGTAGATGGGGTTTTCCAGTCTAAGGAGTTAGAATAGGTTTTTCTATCTTTGTCCAGAGCATAACCATTTGTTTTAAACAACCACTTTACTCAATGCTTATTTACCAAATATTACCTTCATTTTTACACCCATCTCCACTGAATTTTCAAAAGATTTGCGGCAAATATAACTTCTTGAAATATTATATAAACTAAGTTCCTTACCCTACATAATTTGATATAATCCAGAACTGCATTATTTCATCTGAAGAAACATTCTTTGTAAGAGCTGATCTCTACAAGAATGTAAGTAGAAGATTGCCCCCCAGGTTGCTTAGCAGCAGAGGCACCTGGGAAGCTACCTTACACCTAAGGAGAAAGTGACTTATTTTCACATAGCATTGAACTATGATTCATTTAAATCAAGACTGCTTACTGAAAAATGCAAAAATACAATCACTGGAGGGGTGTAAAGAAATGCAGATTACCTTTCTATTCTCATATTATCTATTCCAAGTGAACAGTAGTTCCAGAAGTCTTCCATATCACTTATAGCTAGAAGTGCTATTAGCCAGAAAATGAAGTGTAAAGCTTCTGCAAACAATCCAAGTGTTCCAGGATAAAACTATGGGCTTCCCATTCCACTTGAACTTGGTCCAAGAAAAGAGTGTCTAACAGATTTAGAGGTATCTTTATTCCTATGCCCTATCTATATCTATCTATCTATCTATCTATCTATCTATCTATCTATCTATCTATCTATCTATCTATCTATCTATCTATCATCAATCTATCATCAATCTATCAATCAATCTATCAATCTATCATCTATCTATCATCTATCTATCATCTATCTATCTATCTATCTATCTATCTATCTATCTATCTATCTATCTATCTATCTATCTATCTATCACCTATATCATTAATATTGGAAGTAGGCTACTTGCATACATTAGTTTCACCACAGTTAACTAAGGGACCAGCATTCTACTTTAAAAGTGTGATGGATAAACAATGCAAAGCTTCAGGCTAATTCTTTGAGGTATCATTAACACAAAGCAGGCATGTCTTGATAAGAACATTGCCGCTAGTTCAAAGCTCATAGCTAGCCATTACCAAGCATCGCAAACCTTGCTCACATTTGGCCAGAGGGGAAAAAAACCGTAAGCTTTCATGTAAGGGAGCATCCCATCACAGCTTTTTCTGTTTGGAGTATTTTATTAACATTTGTATCGATGTTCTCAATGTATGTTGAGAAAATATCAGACAATAAACATTTACGTAAACAAGTAGCAAGAGCCCTTCACACTCCTGTGGTACATTTACCTGGATACAAAAGCTACACAAAATCTAAACAGGATTGTATGTTTTTCTAATATTGAATAAAACAATTCCAGGGTAACATTCTACAGACTATTCATGTTATATTATTAACTGAGTTTGCACGTTCAAAAAATAGTTGGGAGATAAAATGCAAACTAAATGAATTTTACTTAGCATACAGTACAACATGGATTACTATGGAACTAGCATAATGCTAACGTAATGTAAGCAACAGGTTTTCCTCCACATTACTATTAATAATAAAGAAAATAGGAGTTATGTTGTCCCAGGTTAAGTTTATAACAAATTAAGTCCACTAGTTACATACCTAATAAAAAAAATCTACATAACCACATTCTCCAGCAAAAACAAAGTTTTTTTTACTAAATTCAACAAATGATTCTTACCCAGCTCCTTCATATACTCATCAAACTTTTCACTCGAGATTAATTTCCAAGTTCCCAAAAATGGTTCACACATTGTGAAGGACTAAGTCTTCTAACACACTCTAAGCACCTTCCTGCAAACCTCAATGTAGTCACCACTTCTGTGACTAACCTCACTCATGCCTTTAAAAAGAAGCTTTAACCATGTGATTTTCTGCTATTAGCCAATAGTCACACAGGCAATCAATTGCTTTTACTTTTTTTTCCTTAGTGGGTCATAGTGCTATTAGGCATTAGGACAAAGCATTACCAGCACCTAACTATTATGTTTTGTTCTAGCAGCAGTAGTAATTTCTGCTACTTTTTCTCTCTCCCCCCTCCCTCCCAGTTATACTGTATTTGGTATGACTAATCCACTGCATAAAATGCACTGACCTCTGCACTGATCTAGCAATTAACTATTTGCTGCAAAATTATAATTGCATATAATGAATAGCACAACCCCATGCATGTCTGTTCAGCTGTCAATTCAACTGGGATTTACTTCAGGGGAATTTATTTCCACATAACGTTAGGAGAACTCTTTGTGTCTTAAAGCTTTCAGAATTCTTTTTTAAGTTTATTTGTTTGAACAAATCAAACAAATATGCTTCCTATCACTATTCAACTTGATTTGTGGTGATAATAGGATCCTTAGATTTGCTGTAGGTATTTTAATTATCTCTATGTGAATTATAAATTAGTCTAATCCTGAAGAGAACTGATACTCAGTCAACTGTTTGATGCAACAAAGAGGGTAACATTTTATTCAGAAGAAAGAAAAGTGTGGTTGCATTCATTTTAATGAGTGGGATTTTTAATGACTAGAAGAAAGACACTGTGCTTATGTGAGGTTTGAAGCATTTCTTCTGAAACTATCCTAATTTATGTTTTATTTGGTTTTAGCTTATCATGTTGTATAAACAATCAATTGTGGTTTGTAAGCATGGTTTATGCAGTGTGTTGTGTGAACCCAGCAAATGAAATAATTAGTACAAACTTTTCCAAAAACCATACAATCCAATTAAAATGGATTTCCTCATTGGTTGGGATGTTATTAAAATCAAGTTACGGAAAATTATATTATTACTGAAGTCAACTGTTAAAATAATAATTTTAGAGAATATTTTTCTACTCTTTTAAGCACTGCCTTATATTGCAGAAACAATATACAAATATGTTGATTCCTAACATAAGGAAACAAATCTTTGCAAGGATGTCTTAAATTGTAGGAGTTCCATCACCAAAATTCTCTTTGAGGAAGGATATTTTTGAAACAAGAAGGAATTACGGCAATCTATTTTCTAAAGCATCAGAAGGCAAGACAAGAAACAATGGATGGAAACTAATCAAGGAGAGAAGCAGCGTAGAATTAAAGAGACATTTCCTAACAGTGAGAAAACTTAACCAGTGGAATGGGTTGCCTTCAGGTTGTGGGCACTATCACTGGAGGCTTTTAAGAAGAGACTGGATAGCCACTTTCTGGAGTGATATAGGATTTCCTGTTTAAGCAGTGGGTTGCACTAGATTAGAAGACTTCCAACATCCTTTCCAACTCTGTAAGAATTCAAACTTAAACTTCCTTAAGAATGTATCTGGGCTACTATTATTGATGGGTGGAAACTCATCAAGGAGAGAAGCAACTTAGAACTGAGGAGAAACTTCCTGACAGTTAGAACAATTAATCAGTGGAACAGCTTGCCTCCAGAAGTTGTGAATGCCCCAACACTGGAAGTCTTTAAGAAGATGTTGGATAGCCATTTGTCTGGAACGGTATAGGGCAGCAATGGCGAACCTTTTTTGGCTCACGTGCCATAAGTGGGGGGAGCGTAGGGGGGGTCGTGTGCGGGCGTGCCGCACCCATAATGCAATGTGCGACCCCCAGTGCGCATGCACGCACTACAGGTGCTCCCCCTCCCATTTTTACATGCTTTTTCGCCGTCCCCAAGCTCCAGAGGCTTTATAGGAGCCAGGGGAGGGCGAAAACAGCCCCCCCCCACCCCGGATGCCCTCCGGAGGCATCAGGGAAGCCTCCAGACGGTCCCTGACGCCTTCGGAGCACTCAAAACGACCCTCCGAGCAAACTTCCGGTTTGCTCGGAGGGTCGTTTTAAGCGTTTCAAAGGTTTCAGGGACTGTTCGGAGGCTTCCCTGACGCCTCCGGAGGGCATCCTTGGGGGCGGGGGAGGCTGTTTTCACCCTCCCCAGGCTCCTATAAAACCTCTGAAGCCCGGGGAGGACGAAAAATGGCTTTAAAAAAGGGTGAACTCAATGGCCAGCGCACGCATGCACGCTGTCCAGCTGACAGGGCAGCGCCTCGCGTGCCCTGACAAATGGCTCCGTGTGCCACCTGTGGCACGCGTGCCATAGGTTCGCCATCACTGGTATAGGGTTTCCTGCCTAGGCAGGGGGTTGGACTAGAAGACCTCCAAGGTCCCTTCCAACTCTACTATTGTATTGTATTGATGAGCCAACTCATGAGAAAGTTGTTTCAGGATTGCATTCACACAGTCTGAGCCTTTGCATTATTAAATAAGTATAAATAAAAGCTATACATGCCTATGGAAGTACAGGATATTCTATTCTAAATTTTTGCAGAAAAAATACATGAAGCACTAGAAAATAAAATAAACGAAAAACTAAACAAACAAAAGACAAAAAGGGAGGAAGATTACAAAGTTTAGAAATCTATGCCACTGGAAAACACAGAGTAATTTTTTGATTAGTGGATAAGACTGTCTTTTCAAAAATAGAAATCACAGATCTCTTAAATCCAATCCTAAATCTCAGGAATATTATTGTTTTTCAAACTTAATAATAACTCTTCAAAAATAATTACCTTCCAAAGATTTAGAACATAATTTAACACCAACATTCTAAACTAAAAATTCCTCAACTCTATGTATATTGAAATATTACTCTGAAAAGATTTTAGTGATTCACAGGACCAAATCATCAGTCAATGACCCCTCAAATCTTTTATATCACCAACAGATATTAATCCTTTAAATCCTTTAAAATTTGGTGTGTTTAGTACAGTTTAAATGAATCCATTTTAATTTTATATCCACAGAAGCAGCTTTAATATTTCGAAGAACTGCAAGCTTTGATGTGCTCCAATTCTTTAATTCATGAGCCATAATACTGACTTTAAAAATATTTGTTTAGTTTTGATACAGCTATGAGCATCATAACTGCTGAAAATGTGTTATTTCAAAGGCATAAATATTTTCATTGTTTAAAAATTTAAAGCATCCAATGAAAAAAGGGGAACATGCTTGCTTGCTTCAGGGGTTACATCCCAAAGACAATAAATTGTTCCAACCGCCTTGGAAATTATAGAGATGTATTAATCCCTTTCCTATTATATCTCCATAAAGACATACCATGACAGAACCATACATTTTAGCTCAAGCTCACTAAGCTTTCTTAAGATCTCTTGAATATCCCTAGAAATTACAAATATTTGATCATGCATACCTAGGAGGATTTATGTGGATTTCTGCTAATATGTATAGGGTTCATGGAATTGGCCTTTTTGCCAATTATGTTCTCATACCCCTTTTTAAAATAAATGTTTCAGTGTCTTTATTATTTTGAAGATAGAGTTTAATTCTGCCTATTTGAGAATTATACATTTTATTAGGTTACTAGAAAATGAATATAAAAAGTTCACTTTTGCATAAAATGTCATAAAACCTAAATCAAATTGGTCCCTTCCAAATGTGATTGGACATCATGTGGAGAATTCCCAGTCAGGCTGACCTTTAGTAAAAATATTATTTGGGGAACTATATTCATGAAACCATATTTATTTTTAGAAAAGAAATGAACTTTGTTCATGATTTTTTTCCCTTTCTGGCTCCTAGTTTGAACTATTACTTGTTCTTTTTTCCCTACAAGGGAAGCAAGATTTCATTTCTCAGCTTCACTTTAATAGAAACTACTTATCCTATTATTCTTCATTATCAACAGCTGTTATTAAATGTGAGTTTTCTGACAAAAGTCCTGAAAATATTCCAGGGCCATCATATCAAGACTGCAACAATCTGGATGACCACTAAGTGGCAGCAAAGATTAGAAACCCCAAATTTAGTGGTGGTGCAACCCAGCTAAAATAGCTGTAGGTTTATGTTAGGAAGGAACATAGCAGACAAAACTCTCTCCGTGTTGGAAGATAATGCCCCATAATGCTCCCTAAGACAATGCCAGATTGTAGCCACTCACTTGCACCATGAAGCACATTGCTGCTATGCATAAAAAACTGAATCACTTTTTAAATTTACTTCTATTGCTACCCATCTTAAAACAGTTCTGGTTGCTCACAACTACAATAAACCCCCCTTCCCCCCCCAAGCTATAAAACCCATAAAGCTGTAAAACACAACCAAAAAATCAATGCATCTGCCATCTACTTGGGATGCACCAACAACTAACCCCAGGCACTCTCACTCTACCCTAACACCTAGATAAAAAGCCAGGTTTTAAGGACCTCCTGGAATGCTAAAAGGCTGGGGAGGGGCTACTGGATTGCCTGGGATAGGATGTGCAAATGATAGGAGCAGTCATGGAAAAGGTACACTTTTGAAGTCCCACTAGAAGATGCTAACATTTCAGGGAAAGGACTTGTAGCATGCCTACTCCACCTAATCATGTAGGATAAGCAGATATGTTCAGGGATCTAGCACACAGGGCATCTCCATTGCACGTCATATAAATGCAGACGTATACTGTAAATGAATAAGGTTGCTTCCTACGTCTGTGGTAATAGGTAGACATACCAATTGATGGAGATGCATCTTGTGCTGATGGAGCTGTTTTGGAACTTTTTTGTTTTCCCAGACATTTTAATTGATGTAATTGTCCTGACCACTGTCTCCCATACCCCTGCTTTCTTTGTTTATACTGCTATTATATGGTTTTTACTGTTTTATATGATGATTTATCGCCACCCTGAAAATATCTGGGAGAGCCCCATATTCCCATTTTTTGCTCTGCTTGGTGTGATGTAGAACTTGAGTTGTAATGTTGACTTTGGGGACAAAGAAGCAAGTACTATAGTGGCCAATTTATTGTATGAGAAAACAGACTTCAAGCTTATTAATTTAACTTTTCTGTGAAATCACTGAATCTCTGCTTCTTGGAGTGGGATTTTGCTTATTGTTTCAAATATTTGTATTTTTACTTGCCACAAACCAAACCTTATCCATAATTGACCGACATGAATTGTAGTTAACTACTGTTAATACCTCAAAATAAGAGAGAGGACGAGAGTTCTTGAAATCTATCTGCTGCATATCCTGTTCATTGTTTCCGTAGGAATAATGACTCATGTTTCCATAATATCTGAGATTAAGAATCCTGCAGCATTATATGTCTTGAGCAAATTTTCAACAGGAATGACCTTGATTTTAGAGAAGCTGGTAAAACAGCAGAAATATATGGCAAGAGTAAATACCACCATTTTGATTTAGGCTTGAAGCATAACACACCAACTCGGGTGTTTCCATTTTCCTAGCTACAAGGATTTTATGCTAAAGCAGTTTTGTATCTGACACTGTTTTTAATTAAAAATAATTAGGAGGAAAGGCAACATTGTTGCAGACTTCCTTTGAAGCTCCTAAATGAATGAATCATTTTGCCATACATTCTTCCAGATTAATGCCCCATGATTGTTGCTGCTTCAGTCATCAGCAATTTGTGGTTCATAATCACTGAACCAGATGAATGATGTCAAGAAGCCTGCAGTGAGAAAATTGGAGATGGAGAGCACCTTCTGCTGTTATGATTTCCAGTGCTCTGCTTTTTAGCAGAAAGGCATAGATCAAAGTATAAATGAAACCTTTTTTTTAAATTTATGCCAAATAATCCAAACATTTTTATTACATATAAGATATAGATGTACATATTAAGAACAAGGTGGGTGTGGTGATTATAACATCTGGATAAAAAGCTGGAGACTATGAATTCTAGTCCTGTTTTAGACATAAAGCCAACTGAGTGACCTTGGGCCAATCATTTTCCCTCAGCCCTAAGAAGGAGACAGTGGCAAACCACTTCTGAAATCTTGCCAAGAAAACTGCAGGCACTACTCTAGTCTAGGCAATCACCAGGAGGCAAGATTGATTCCAAGACGACTGTGCACACATACACACAAAACATGTACATAGGATAAAAGCTTGCTGCTTTCACTCTTTTGTTGGTATCTTATTTATTGGATGGCAGAATAATGACAGATTTCCCTTGAGTACAATGAACTTTCCTGCTCTTTTTATTCTGAAAAATGTACTTTTCAGGAGTTAGGAGCTTTGTTAAGGACAAAGCAGCCAGCAGAAACAAGTAGAAACTTGTTTTAGTTTATGCATATCCATGTTCCTAACCATGTTGCTGAAAGATGGATCCTAGAATCCATTTGGTTATACTGGCTGAAACGTATATTGGGAGTTGTGTTACAAATGTGGAACACCACAGTTTCCAGTTGATACTTATGATTGTTATATTGTTGGAAAAATTTGAATGGTTTTCTCTGAAATAATTACCCATTTTAAAACTGCATCTTATAATTAATAGAACTGAGCAGAGGTTTGGAAATAACTTAGAAGAATTAATTAAGAGTGTAAATATACCCCTTTCTGCAACTCTTCAAAACAGCTGCATCTTTTCTAAGGAACGCATAGCAGTTTTCTGCAGCTACTAAAGATCCAAGAAAAAAATGCAGTTTTGCAGAATTCCAGAAAAAATGTTATATTCATGCTTCTGTGTGCCTCTTGGAGACTGAATTTCAAAAACTCTACAATCCTAAACATCTTACTTTCTGTACTTTATATTGCAAAACAATGTTGGACTCCACTGAATTAATATTATGACTTCATTCCACACCCACATCCCTTTTTATAGGCTTTTGTTTTGAGGTAGGGACGTGATGGCGAACCTATGACACGCATGCCAGAGGTGGCATGCAGAGCCCTCTCTGTGGGCACACACACTGTCGCCAGCTGCTCTTCATGGGCGCTGGAGCACCAGAAAATGGCCCCCAAAACAGGTCATTTGTTGGGCTGTTTTGAGGCTTTTTCAGCCATTTTCAGGCTGTTTTTTGTGCAGTTTTCAGGTTGGTTTTGGGCCACAATTGCCCCCCCAAATTGCCTGAAAACGGCCCCCAAAATGCCCAAAAAACAAGCATGCGTGCATCCGCCAGCTGGTCTTTGGATTTCTGGTGTTCCGGTGCGCACACGCACGAACATACATTCTGGTTTGGGCACTTGGTGCCAAAAAGGTTCACTGTCAGTGAGGTAGGGGGTTTAGTAATTTGCCCCAGGCTTAAGTTACAATGGGTTGTTATTATGAGCACGAGTTGTGAACTTACTGAATAAATAGGTATTCAGTTGTGATTTAAATATTTCAAGGTTTCACTGATAGCATATTTATAACCTGTAAGAATAAATATCCTGCAAGAATGGTACTTTTCCATGCCATAGGTATAACTTAATATTTTGTAATATCGTGGTATTTATGCATCTTGATTTGAAATTGCAACTATGCAAGTAAAGCATTAGTCTTGATTTTTGGACTTTCTGTTTATAACCATCTCACATTTTTAAATGATCACTATTTCATGAAGAGTTCTGAAAAACCTGAAATCTGCATACTTTTAAAAATAATTTGATTTCCATAAAAATAATGCCACAATAATGTGTTTTTCCCCCTCTCATGGATCCATGTTGCTGCATTTCTTTATTCAAAATGGTCTCCTCCCAGTTTACTGTATGCAGATCTTTTTGAAGTAGCTTGATTTTTGAGTTTTAAACCTGTTAATTCCCGGAGAGCTAGCAATCATGAAGTGTTTCATTTATGCACTCATTACATTTGCTGACTTTTTAAAAAAAATTGTAACATATTTGGAAATACCAACAATGATATCATTAAAGAAACTCACACATTTCTTTGCTAAGTCTTCAGACAAGTCGGTCAGCTTTATAAATTGAACTCTAGCTTCCTTTTTGCACACTGTATTTCTGACCTTAGTTCTACTTGTCAAGTATAATCCTGGCTGTTTCGTTCTGTGAAAATACAAAGACACCCCCTGCTGGTCTGGGTGACAAGCATAAACCTCTGATTATACTCCCTGAACTTTCATTAACAATTTTGCTAATTGATTACCTGAATCATAGTGACATGCAGGGATAACAATGTGTATTTGCATTTGATTATTTCATACAGCAGATGTCAAGATGTTCTTGTTTTCTATTCAGAAATCTTTCTTTCAGGAGAATATAAGAGTTGGGCTGGCCAAACTCCTGGCCTCTTGAACCAGTACAGTATTCTCTGACCAGATACCATTTGAAGTCACGAGCAGGACATCTGGGCCACCATCATCTCCTACCAAAAAGTAACATTTACAGTGCATGGAGCACTGAATTTCATGGCCACGTTCTCTAAAAATGTCTTTGCTCTCCCTTGAAGGAGCGTACCAATTATCTAGGGGCAGGGTGGGAAGAAGGAAGAAAAAATTAAAAATGAGGTCAAAATACCACTTTGGTGAACAATTTAGGACTTAGAGAAAGAGCTTTTATTGACAGGCATTTAATCTATTTTTGGTCTATGTGATAGTGTACATTTTTTAAATATTTTACATTTTTAAAAATGTCATCTTCCTGGAAATCCAAAGTTCTTGTGGCCTCTTTTGGGTGTACAGTACAGTAAAGAACAAAACAAAACGTTAGAGGCTCTAAATTTGATCTCTCTATCCAAAAGGGGAGCACTGTCAGATTTGCAAGGTAAGTTGGAGAAAAATATTTTTTGTTTTTAGTGCTTCCACCCACTTACCTGCCAATATCCTTATTCTTCCTTCTTTCCACTCTCTTTTTGCAGGGATGGCAACAGGGTGCGGTTAAAATCAACATGGGAGCCACAAGCCCATAATTGAAGCTCTTTCCCTTTACATGCATCAAAGTATGTGCAAAGAGGGTTAGGGCTTGGATTTCAGCTGCCATCTTGATTTTTTTTTTAACCTTTTCCAGGATACCTTTGTTCTTTTGGCCTAGGAGAGTCACATTCCATTTCTGATAAAGAAGCATTATTTAGAAATCAAGGCAAAATGCTTTGCCTGAAATGCAGGGATGGGAACATCCTGCCTTTCTGAATTGCTGTCTGCTATGCAACTCTTAAAAATAAATGAAAGCTCTTGAAATCTCTGTTTGCTTTAAGTTCTATTCTCTTAGATGACTCAAATTACTGAACAGATAAGACGCCAATGCCATGCAATATCCTGTTTGTGTTGAACTTACTTCCTGAGTCTTCCAAAGTAATGGAAAGTCCTACTGCTAAAAATAGGCATTAGCCTGCTTTGTGCACAATATTAAATCATTATAACTTTTAAAACAAATTGGAATAAAACCAAACTGTGGTGTGGTATGAACTTCTATTTGTCCTGTCACGAGTTATAACAGTACATCTGTAGGTACTGTTTTCATTTCATTTCACACTTCAGGGGTTCTTTTAAACGTTTTCCAAAGCAGTAAGAAATAATAAACATTTAAATGTGAATGAAAGCAGAACTGTAAAATAAAGCACTACCGTGACAGGAAAATATTCGAAGCCAACATTAAAATAATCATCAGCATTGCCATGAATAGTTTGTGAAAGAATAGTGACTAGAATCTAAACATTCTGTTTGGTTTGGCACAGTTGCCCAGCTATCCTGGATTACTGAGAAAGCTAGGATGAAAAATGACATGTTTTTACTCCGCACTTAGCCAGTTTCACCAGTACCAAAAAGCCCACATGGATAGCCAGGATTCTTGCTAGAAAAACTGACCAATGAATGGTTAAGGCTCATAGCCACACCTTGGAATATATTGGGAAAGAAATGGAAAATGAATATACAGTTATTTATCCATTGTAAATTAAGAAGTCCTGTGTTGGCTTTAGTTCCTAACTGATTTCTCCCTAGGACATTCCTTGGAGAAATTCAAATAACATAACCTTACATGAATCCATGATGCAGCTACCATTGTGAAAAATCTATCCAGTGTTCCATTCTTCTTGAACGTTCTGTCATGTTAATCCACAGATCTATTCACGTGTTTTTTTTCTACATCATAATTAAATGATGGTGGAGCAATTCTTGGGAACCTGGAAACTAATCTTGAGTGAAAACTTTGACGACTACATGAAAGAACTGGGTAAGCAAGCACACTGCAGAAAAAAAACCCCAAAGTTTTCAGAGATAACCAGATTTACTTGTTTCTTAGAATTATAGACTGCTTTTTATCCAACAGCAAAAAGTAGCATATATAATGTACCATACTCCATTTTTCTACATAAAAATGTGAAGTACAGTAGAACCTCTGATCACAACCATAATTCGTTCCATAATTTTGGTTGCAACCCAATTTGATTGTGACCCGAACCTAACCAAAATCAATGCAAAATTAATGGGGCCACATGTGGGTCGCTGTTGTTTGTAAACAAACAACCAGGAAATTTGGTGCTTACAAAAAAACCCGGATTTGATCATGGTCAGAAGCGTTTGTGACCAGAGGTTCTAATATATGTTGGATTGACAAAGAGTAAGAATGAGTAACTGATCCAAAGTCAGCGAACTTGCAATTTTGGATCTTCCCAGTGCCAACTTTTCAATCACTACCTTTTAAAAGTGTGTTGCCTACAAAGGAATATCAGATATTTCTGTTTACAAACATTGGAACAAATACTATGAGATACAGTAAAAGAATGAAGTGTATTTAAACTGCAAAAAATAGGACTAAGAAGAAGCATGATAGCATCCTTTAGCCCTTTAAAAAGAGAGTTGACTTGTTCTCTCTTGGTAGGCTGGGAGTTACTAGGCTTGCACTTATGTAAGGAGGTCTAAAGTATTTCTTCAAAAAATATTTGAAACCAAACAGAGCTATAATAATTGCTTCTAATACTCCTTAAAATGGCAATTTCCAATCTGGTGCTCCCTGAATAAATTGGATTGCAGTATCCATCATCCTTAATTAAAATGGTCAATGCCTTTTCCAATTCAATACTTTCCAGGAATATTTTTGATTAGACTTTACAGGTATAGTTAGAAATTGTAGATCAACATATATGACACCTATCAGGCTAAAGAATATTATGTGTCTTGGATATTTTATTTTGGCTTGCATTGGAAGATTACTAATCAAATCCACTAAACAAAATAAAATTATCCTAAAATCCAAATCTTGATTGTCTAAATTCCTCCTTCTGCACACTGAAGTAGAACATATTGTGTTTTTTTTAAAGTTTTATTTAACCAAACCTGCAATTCCATACCAGATTTGGAAAATATGAAGATTTAACCCTGTTACCAGGATGAAAATAAAGTGGAATGTTATGGTTCACTAAAATAATGAAAAATTAGAAATTATACTATACCAGTGAGCAATGTGTCATTTATTTTACTTTCAATAAGTTTTAATTCACATTCAAGTTTTAAATATTTTTTGTATTTATTTTTACTTTATCTGTTGTTTTTCTATAAGATACAGTATGTATTCTTTCTTAGAAAAAAGGTGGCATATAAACCAAAGAAATGGTAATAAAAATTAAAGTTTTCAAACCTGAGTTATTTCTAAAAAGGCCTTTAAAACACTGGATAATATTTCATATTTTGCATTCTGTAGGAATAAGCTTTGCCCAAAGACAACTGGGTTCTCTAGCCAAACCCAAAATAATCATCACTATGGACAAAGATGTCATCACCATCAGAACAGAAACTATCTTTACAGTTAATGAGATCTCTTTCCAACTGGACCAAGAGTTTGAGGAAAGAACAATAGATAAAAGGCTGGCCAAGGTAAATATTTCTAGGTTTTATTCCCATGTTTAAGAAGATAGAATAACTTGCTATATAACAGAATCATTATTAGAATGTCAGTCTAGTGCAGTGGCTCTCAACCTGTGAGTTGGGACCCTTTTAGAGGTCGAACAACCCTTTCACAGGGGTCGCCTAAGACCATCGGAAAACACATATTTTCAATGGTCTTAGGAACCGAGACACCAATTTTATGGTTGGGGGTCACCACAACATGAGAAACTATATTAAAGGGTCGCAGCATTGGGAAGGTTGAGAACCACTGGTCTAGTGGTTTAAGTACCAGACTAGAAAGCAGAAGATTGTGAGTTCAAATTTTGCCTTAGTCATGCAAGCCTGATGGGGGACTTTGGGCCAGTCACTCTCTCTCAGCCCAACTCACTTAAGGGGTTGTTGTTATAAAGAAAATAGGAGGAAGAAGGAAATGTTATGTGTTGGAAATATTTGCTGCCTTGAGTTATTTGTAAAAATGATAAAGGTGGGATACAAATAAATAAATAAATAAATGTCAGCAAATGAAAAATGGAACGTATGGGGCGATGAAAGAAGGGGTTTATTTAACAAGGAGGGAGAAAGAAACTATCTTCCCCATAACCTCCTGTGTATTTTTAGAGCATCGTAACAAAGGATAATGACACCCTCATTCACACACAGAAGTGGAATGGCAACCACACTACTCTCAAAAGAAAAATAGTAGATGGAAATATGGTGTTGGTAAGTTTCTTTCAGTCTACCTTGCATTTTAATTTATTTAGTTCTATATAAAGTTCCACAAAGATTTGAATTTAGAGGAAACATTATGTACCTCATTGTTCCTATGACATCCCCAACTTTCAACATAACATTTCAATTGTTCTCATTTTTTGTTATTATCAGTATTTTGTTAATTATTAAATCCACACTGTATGCTGGGAATTGGGGGATGTTCAGAATACCTTAGCCCTAACAGCTACCAAGGAGATTTTAGGTTTCTTCAGCTATAACCTGCGGACAGTTAAACTCTGTGTGAGCTGTGAATTATGGTTTGTGTGAACTCAATCCTTTAATGCTTTTTACCTCTTTTTCACTTTATGAACTACACTCAACTATTTTTAGAATTAAAAAATGACAACTCTGGGGAAGAGGGATAAAGAGCATTTTCTTCAAACCGTAACCTCTAAGTCACTCTTATATTTGAAGTAATCTAATCTATTTAAAACTTTTCGAGAATAATTTACTAGTTTGGAGTAGGAGAATTACAGGTAGTCCTTGACTTACAACCACAAATGGAGAAGGCTTTACTTTGTTAAGCAAGGTTTTTTTAAGTGAGTTGCACCTGATTTTACGATTATTATTATTTTTTGTTAAGGTTGCTAAGCAAATCACTGTAATTGTTTAATGAATCATGCGGTTGTTAATTAGGCTTCCTTCGTTGATTTTACTTTTCAGAATCAGTCTGGAAAGGTCACAAATGGCAATCAGGTGACCCCAGATGCTGCAATCCATGCTAATTGCCAAGCGCATGAATTCTGATAATGTGGCCACAGGGATATAGCTACAGTTGTAATTGTGAGGACTGGTCATGGTTACCTTTAACCATGGTTAAAGGTTACCTTTAAAGCGCTACATGGCACAGGGCCTGGTTATCTTCAGGACTGTCTTTTCCTAAGGACATCTACCCATCCTACCAGATCGGAGAGAATGGGCATGCTCCTATTCTCGTACCTTAAACATTGCCATCTTATGGGATTTAAGAAATAAGCGTTTTCCATGGTAGCACATACCCTATGGAACACTTTTTCCCTTGAAGTTCAACAGGCCTCTATCCTCCGAGCCTTACAAAAAGCACTGAAATCCTGGCTTTTTCCTCAAGTTCTTGAGTAGGGTAAAGTGCACGAGAAGATTTAGCAAGGGACTATATGTGAAAGCTTAACTTTGGTGCCAGGTTTTTAACATTGATGGTTTTAATTGATATGCGTACTTTATTGTTTCCATCAATGTTGTTTTAATTGGTGATTAGGAGCCACCCTGAGTTTGATAATATGGGTGATTCTACAAACATTTAAAATAAATAACTACATCCCTAATTTTGTAGTCTAGACCTCTTGGTATTATTGTTGCAAACATTACTGCCGCTGCAGCGCATACCTGACTCAGTATCTGTTTCTCGTTTTGTAGGGTCAGCACAATTCCTGTCAGGTTTAGTTTCAGGTTTTGGGTTTTTTGGGGGGTGGGGCGAGTTATCGTTTTGCTTTATTGTAGTCTACTCTGGGATTATTTGTGATGGGAAGCAGATGAAAATTGATCTAAATGGATGTTAATCATAGTATATTTACTAGGAATTTCTGAGTACATGAAATTCCTACTACCATCTTTTTCTTTTCTTCCAGGAATACATCTTGAATGATGTCATTTGTACCAGGGTTTACAAAAAAGTATAAGACCATCCCCTGGTTACATTTTTCTGCTTCTTATTCTTCAAGTGATGTCAATGTTAACTATGATGCTTGTATGCAAAAAGAAATAAAGAATTTCATACTGAAATAAGATTGAAGAGAAACAAGTCCAACATCTTAATCACTATGTTATTTATCATAGAATTACTATTTTCTTGATGATCATAGTTACTGAACTGATTTTGATATTCTTAAAATTAACCTCTGCATTGGGACCCATTATGCAAGTTGAAATCAAACCAATACAGAATAAAGTAAAAGTGTTGGGTTTTTTTTAGCTGAAAAGTAAGGCCCTGTTACCATGAGTTAGAATCACATCGGTCTTTGAAGTTTCATTACACTGCTGATTCAGGTTTGATACTAAAGTAGAAGTAGAATGGAAAGATCACCATGAGAAGCCATGCATCAGTGATTGCACAAAACCTTTACTGAATAGATCAGACAGAGTGTGACACACTCACACCCACATTTTTATGTTTTTTAAATACAATTTGACAATTCTCCATTTTGAAATTCAGTTAAGCAATCTGATAAAACCACACAACATAATATGTTGGATTTGAGAATCTGTCTGGGGGTTAGGAATCTTTTGGGACCAAATCACTGTTGTTTTATACTGCAAAAGTATAAACACCCCTCCCTCCCATTTTAATTGCCTCATAATTGATTGTGTGATTTTCCCATAATTTTGTGGCACGAAATATATAGACCGTTGCGTAAATCCCCTAAGTGGGAGAAAAAAAAAACGAATTTCAAAAACTAGGAAAAAAGATTTTGCTCTGCCTACTTTATAATTGCTCTGCTAGTTACAGCTCCCTACATCTCACAATCAATCAGAATATTTCAGTTTAGTCTATCAGAAATCATAAAAGATCTAGGCAAGACAGAAGCCATCATTCTCAGTTGAGAAGAATAGTAAACTGAAAAGACATATTTCAGTGTATTATAAATAGGACAACTGTATTAATTCATCAGGAAAGCAAAGAGAAGTATTTGAAATGAGTGAAATGAGTCCCTCTACTGGCGGACTTAAGTAGGAGTAGCTGGTCCAGTTTCATGCGTTTGGGGAACCAATTTAATAAATCAAAGAAAACATATTTTAAAAATGAAAATAAGGAAGGCAATCATTTTTTTCCTTTTTTTTCCTCTGTCATTCTTGTCTTGCCATTTTGTAAATCTTTTTTTTTTTTGGTATGGTCTGTAAGCTAATACTTTTTTTAAAAAAAGGCAACAGTGTACAATATATTTTATTGTTTCCAGCAATTTTATTTAGAAGATGGGACAAGAGGGAAGAGTTCCAGCAGTAGTTTAAGAAAACCATTGTAATGATTTTTAAAAAGATTGATAAATTGCTAGAAGCTGGAGCTGGTAGGTTTCTGAAAAGAATAGGAAGGAGAAAAAACATTTAAAGAGATAATTTATAACTGACAAAACTGATCTTTATTTTAAACATATTATGATCTCACATTTTAAAACAATTTGTACATTTTACAATATAAATCAATTTATTGTACTATTCTAAACTCAGATATTTTGCAGAAGTCCAGGTATTCCTATTTGACTTGTTGTTTACCAAATCTTGTTTCCATACAACAATTCACAGAAGTGGATTCCAAGATACCCAGAGTTAAGCCAGAGATTGATATGCAAGTAAAATCAACAGGAAATGAGAATTAGGCTAAGAACAGTTTATTTCTACATGAGGCTAAACTCAAACAATTTGAAAGGAAATGAGCTGGGAAAACAACTTATCAGTGAAAATTATACGTATACTTATCAGTGCTTTGGAACAAATCATTCTCCCAATATGTCAGAGCTTGCATAGGTATAGCTAAAGTGAGAAGACTAACATAATAAAGTTTTCAACCCAAAACACAAGAAGATAAAAAAATATGCACGGAAAAAAATCAGGAACCTTTTTCAGGGCTAGATAACATTGTATGAACTTGTAAGAAAGGCACCCCCAACAATTGAAAACAGTTCTAAACTGTTTGGGCTATTTGCATTTTAAAAACATTTTTACTTCATTTCAGGGACATCAGAATGGTTGATGTCTGTTCACATTCCGTTAACCCCTGGAATAAAATAGGTTGAAATCTTGCATTTATGATTTATCATCAATTTGGGAATATGTCATTAGTATATGCGAATTATTCTGTCATGCAAATCTTTGTGTCAAAGTTATGGTTAGATTTGAGTTCTGCACATCACCAGCATCAATATATGATTCCAACCTTCTAGATGTCATAAAGGTAAAGCTTCTTCACATCTTCAATTATAATTTTCCCCCCACTAATAGATATAGCACTTATCAAGTAATTTACAGTAAAACACTCAACTGCACTTCAAATACTTAGAGTAATCCCTGAAAGAACTAGTTTTTTAGCCTATTAGAAAATGCAACATCTTGTGGGACCTTAAAAACAAATAAATAGATCACACTTTTGTGGGTCAAGACCCATATTATGTCACTGATACATGCAGGTTTATACAACATATTGAATTACCCATTGCAAGGCAATCTGCTGCACTGAAATACGTATTTACCTAGTATTTCTAAGAATGAATCCAACTCTGGATTAAATATCTACTTCAAATCATCCAGTTTATGAAAACTGGAAATAAATGATTAAACCACACATATATTCACATACACAAGTAAAATGCCTAATTCAATAAAAGTTCAATATTAAAAAACCCCACTTATTTGATTGTTGCCATTCTAAGAGACCAAAATACACTCACAGTGGCTTAATCTGATATAAAATACTGTTGTATTATTCTACTCAAATCTAGGTAGTTAAGATTTTTATTTTTAGTTCGGTCATACCTTCTGTTCTGCCATTGTGTTTGCTATATACCCCACACAATACTCAATACCGTAATTAATATTGCAGTTTATGGAAACTCTTATAAAAACGATGAATAAAATAGGTATGTAAAAGGAAAGTTAACAGAAAGCATTCTTTCCCTTAGAAATAGGAAGCATCAGTGGGGAAGATTTTCCCAGCATGTTGTTCCACACATATTTAAAACAGTACATGCATTACTAAGCAAGGAAATCAAGTTGGTGGAGAAAGAACAACCTGATCATGGCAACTGCAAGAGGAAAGAGGAAAAAAGCATTGGTGCATCTCTTTACCTTTGGTCTGTCTTGCCCTTAAAAGTTTCCCCAATCCCTGTGTAATGACCGATACAGTCCCCTAGACTATAAAATGAGTCTTCATATTTCTATATTTTGTGGCAACAAATTCTTTTAAAAATTCGTTTCCATTTTAAATGAAATTGTCTCTCTTACAACATTTGGCTAGGGATTTTATTCTTTTTTCCTTATAATATACAAAGGAAAAAAAATGTCACATCGAACTGTATGGACAATCAAACTTGTTCTGAACTGTTAATTATATAAATGAATTACTCCATCCTCTTTTGCACCATATCCCATTTATTTTCTTGTCAGAGACAAGAAAGCATGACATTTAAAAATGTGCCACACACATGATAAATAATAAAGAAATGTTTAAAACATTGGAGAGGGGAAGGATTTCAGCAACATATCAAGATGGATTACTGAGCTTATATTTACTCGGGTACAATGGGTAAGCATCAAATAAGTTCTTTATGAAATAGAGGCCATATGATAATATTTAATTCACTGCATCATCCCTTTGCCAAGGAATTATCTGGATCTCTTTTGCTATCCGCTCTGCTATTGCTTGACAATTTGCAGCAATGATCCTTCTTGACATCAAATCAAATGGTCCTCCTAGAAAAACAAACACATAAGTCTATTGAACACACGTCTATATATCTGACTTAATTTTATTAATTCACTGATAAAGTGAACTATGTCAGCAGAGATGCAAACTGAATATTTTCTTAAAGTATATTTGCCTGTTATTTCCAATTATATTCAAATTCAAAGCAGAATTCATGTATTTTCCTCCAACAAGAATACTGGCCCAAAATAATGCAGTGAGCTTCCCTGGCTGACAGTTGATTAATTTGGCTCCCCAAATGTTCAATCAGCCTCCCTGATCATAGTCCAATACTTTCTACCATACCACAATAATTCTCTGGACTAGTCCAATTAATCACGACAAGAACCAACCTCATGTACAGTTTTCAAAATCCTGCAGTACAGAAAAAATGATGACTAAATAAATTTTCAGTCTTGAATGAAATGTTATCAACACCAATTCTCTATAGGCACTGAATCCTAGTGTGAGAACTAGCTTTACAAATTAAAAGTGGGAAAATCTTACAAGTCAATCATAAAGTAGCCATATTCACATGGCACTTCTAGAAAGATCTTTCTTGTTGTGGAAGATGTATTATTGTGTGTACAATTTCTTAATTCCCATTTTGTTTTGCCCCTTAGCAAAGCAGTGGTGGGTCATTTAGTATTTTCAACTGAGTTACAGTTTGTATATTACAAAGGAAAATCAAAAATCAGGATAATTCTTATTTTATGATTCCGAGCAGGGTACACAACACAGTAGAAATTAACAGCATTGCATCAAACCCTTGTGATGTCGTCATGCAAATGCTGTTCTGATGTACCCAGTTCCTGACATATGACACAAATATGTAAGTTGCAACATTTGCACGATGATGTGTATCCTGAACATTTTGCTATTCTCACCCTCTCTACAAGGAAATTCTCAGGTTTGAAACCGCTCAAGTTCTTTAATAGTCTTTAGTCGTGAACTGTTAACTGTACAAAACTGGCTTTACTTTGTTGTCAACACATTTTACCTGAGATGTCGAGCAGCACTCCCCCTGCTTCAAGAATGATAATTCCAGCTCCTGCCATGTCCCAGCAGTGAATCCCCATCTCATAATAGGCATCCGCTCCTCCTGTGGCCACCAGGCACATGTTAACAGCTGCTGTCCCTACTGCTCTAATCCTAAAACAGGTAACAGAATTATTGCAACCTATTAGTTAGGCATTTAAATTAATGACTAATTATTGGACTGCTGAAGCACAGAAGCGAATTCTGAATTTTGGAGAACTGAGTGGAACTTAGTAGAATAAAGTGCATGTACCTAAATCTGGATATAGCCAATATCGGGGTATTAGTCTTCATAATAGCACATCATCCTATCTTAATTATTCAATATGTGCCTTTTTCAATCAGCTAGAATGGTGACTTTGCACATTATATATATATTTATTACTGGGTACAGATTCTTTTAATAAAGATAATGCATTAAATAGTAATTTGTCAGCACGTTTGGAAATCAGCTATATACATCATAGAGAGGTAAGAAACAAACTCTTCTGGATGGTGAAAATCAAGGGCAACATCCAAACATCTCTTTTCATGATTCAGTGGACTTGGGGCCTTATTTCTAGCTACTACCTGTGAACTGATGGCATTCAACAATTTATTTATGTATAAAATTTATAGGTTGCCTGCCCTACCTCAAGGTAATTCTAGGCAGCTGAAGTCAAAAATTTAAACACCTCCAGGATAGATAGGTCAAGATTAAATTATTTTTAAACAGATTGCTCCTGTTGAATTGAAGATTATCTCCCTTACCTTCAGCAATCACCTTCTTTTGCACATTATATATTTTTATGACTGTGTACAGAGATAATGCATTACATGGTAATTTGACAGTGCATTTGGAAATCAGTGACATTTGGCACACAAATCTCCAGATTGGCAAATAAACTCTTGTATTGCCACAAACAGACCTCTGCAGAAATGATTAGCCTCTATTCTTCACCCCTAGCCTAAATTATTTTTCTTCCCTCCAGCACTGCCACTCATACTTAGTGTTCAAAATCACATAATTTGTTGGTCATAAAGAGGTGAGGTTTACAATCAGCATTCTTTTTACTGTACTATATAGAGTCTGCTTTCTGCTTATACCATCTGAAACAATGTATTGAATCAGAGGTACCATGTTTCCCCGAAAATAAGACAGGGTCTTATTTTCTTCTGACCCCCAAAATATGGTCTTCCCCTTATTGGGGGGCTTGTTTTGGGGGTGCAGGAGGCAGCAAGTGTGGTCACCTCATGGCTGCTGTGTTGTGCTGCTGCGACAGTGCAACACAGCTATTCACCCCTGAGGCTGTGCCCGCGTCCTGCCGTCCGCATGCCAGGCTCTTGGGGAGCCCGCTTGCAAGAGAGCAGCTACCCGGCAACCTCCCACTCCCGCTGTGCAAAGTGCCACTCACTGACCCAGTGGTATCCCAAAGGCACCAAGCCGCGCAAGCACCTGTTCCCCCCTCCCAGTTCCTGCAGCTTAACACCTTCAGGATACCGCTATGTTGGGGGGGGAGGGCATATATTTTTGCCCACCTCAAAAATCTGGCATGGCCTTATTTTCAGGACATGTCATATTTTCGGGGAAACACACTACTAATTTGGATCCTTGTGTGGACTGAGAGAATAATGGGGACATTCTCATCTCTTTGGAAATATCTGCATTGTAGTGATGCTTCATTACAATTAAATGCAAATAAATAAAAATAAAAAAGATACTGTACCCATGAATAGGAATGCTAAGGAGCTTTTGCATATTAGAAAGAACTGTTTTAATAACTTCTGGGTCACGGTCGGACCCCAATTCTGATACTAAGAGTGCTTTTGTAATGTCTGCAAAATAAAACAAAATTGCATCCATTAACTTAGATTTGATCAGTGCTGATAAAAAAAGTCAAAATCAACAATTTTAATATAACATATTGTTTAAAGCACATTGTTACTTATTTTGTACTTAATACCTAGAAGTGTGAGGAAAAAGCCAGTGTCTACCCGCAGGCTCACTTAATGCTTACTCAGATATGTATGACCTGAATATAAAGAAGAAAACAAACTATACTGTATAAACCTTCATTAAAGAATACAAAGTCCCACAAAGCTCTGAGCAATTCTCTAGCCTTGACTATTGAGCCTGAGTACCCTACAGACATTACATGAACAGTGAGATTGTATTTTATTCAGATATATGGTACTCTCCAAGTTCATTCTCTTGTTGACTGTTCAAGTCAGATATCCTCTGTACTGTTTCCCACAATTCACCTTCTTTTAATGAAAAAAATAATTCAATGGCAAAGGCACAGGACATCTTGGCAATGCTCCAAAAAATAAAAAAGGCAGACAAGTTATCTGAAATGACATGGGGGTATGAAGCAGATTGCTTGAATAGCACACCTATTGCCAGTTAGCACAGAAGCAATAGTAAATATGTGCTAAGAGAACACATACAGAATAAACTATTTCCTAAAAGGACCTTTGATCAATCTTTTTACACATTTCACTCTTCATATATTTCTCTGGCTGAGTGCCATCAAATGAGCTCATCTCTGTTCCTAAATGATTTGCAATATAAATTACAGAAGTTCATTTAAGGTATTTACATCTCTCAAGGCAATTTCTCAATGCAATATAAGAACAAAAGAAGCCTGTGCGGATTTCTGAAAGACATTATTATATTTTTATCCTGCTCGTTTATAAGCATATAACTCAAGGTGGTAAACATACCTAATACTCCTTCCTCCTTCTATTTTCCCCACACCCACCACCTTGTGAGGGCTGAGAGAAGGATTGATGCAAAGTCACCCAGCTAGATTTTGTGCCTAGGGCTGAAGCCTTGTGGTTTCCACCTTTATCATTACACCAAACTAATAATTGGAAGAAAAAGAAGATTTTAGGAAGAAAGCCAACAGTAGAAAGGGCTATGGCGACCTTACAATCTATATATATCTCAAAAACAAATTCTTTGTGTGTCCAATCACACTTGGCCAATAAAAATTCAATTCTAAATGGCTGGGTATTTGTATGTTCCAGCATAACTCTGGAACGCGTCAAGTAATTTCAACCAAACTTGGTACACAGATGACTTACTCTCTGGAAACAAACACTGTGGGGGTAAGACATTCCTAACACCCCTCATGGTGTGTGTTCTGTTAAGATACAGCCTGTTGTGCCTTAAAATGGCTTCTACTGTACTGCCTTAAAATTGCTTCTACGGCACAGCACAGTAGAGTTGCCATGGTAATGGCTTCACAGTACTCCACAAAGGGGCTCCCTCTGGTAAGGGGGAAAATACAACATTCGAAATTATGCTTGGTCTGGACATTTATGAATGTCTAATACAGGATTGGGATAAACAAATACCCAGGCAATGCCAGGTTAAAAGCTAGTTTTAGAATAAAAAGAAATTTGAAAAGTGAAAGTCAATGGAAAAGGTCAAGATATAGCAAGGCAAGTAAAAAAAAGAAGAAGAAAGATCTTGTCCTATAGAATGAAAAAAGGTAAAAAAGTGGAAAGAACCTTCCTCAACTGCAGGTTGATATCAGCAACAAGGGGATGCAGAAGTGGAAACAAGCAAAGGTTTTTTTATTTTTTATTCCATTTATTTATTTGTATCCCGCCTTTATTATTTTACAAATAACTCAACTCAACACATCGTTCCACTATTTTCCTCACAACCACCTTGTGAAGTGAGTGGGACTGAGAGAGACAGTGACTGCTTCCAAGTCTTAAATACGAAAAGAAGTTCCTTGGCAAAGGAAATAAGAAGGAAAAAAACCTCAAAGAATAACAGGGCAAAGAAATTCCAAACTAATAAAGTGGAGAGCTGTTAAACAGGATACTGTAATCATTGTATAATCGGTGTGAAATAGGCTAACACAGTCTTCGGCTTCCTCAATCTTATGTAGCACTGTGAAATGAACACACAGAAACCAGATAAAGATTTACCTCGTTGTTTTGACACTTGGAGTTTTTGTCCATTGCAAAAGGCTCCTTTCCCTTTTCGACCAGTATACATCTTGTCTTCTACACAGCTATACACAATTCCAAATTCCATCTGTTATAAGAGAAATGCAACACCTATAGATCTTTAATGGTCCAACTTTACATTATAGGAAGAGGTTGCAATGAAAACATTTTTTCCTATTAGAAGTTAAAATAAAATGAAAAATCGGTTACCTGTTTCTTTACTACAAAGCCAATCGAAACGGCTACAAAGGGAAACCTTGAAGATCAAAGAGAGAAATATATTGCCTTTGTAAGATGAGGACAGAAGCAACAACTGTAAATTGGAAAAGTAAAATTTGGATAAAATTATCCTAGACATGTTTAAAGAAAATACTGAAAAACAGGTTCTAACATTTTCATACCAAAAGAGAAACAAAGGTCATCCTCTAAGTAATATGTAGTGATAGCTGAAAAAAGTACCTATGCACAAAATTAGTAGTTCCATCTATAGGGTCAATAATCCATGTGGGATTATCTGTCAAAATACTTCCTGCGCCAGCTGCAACGGATTCTTCTCCGATAAAGCTAGAATGAACAACATATAAAGACAGACAACAGATTGTAAATTCATAATTAATATACATGTATCATAAAGCAACACTACATCTTCAAAAGCCGTAAATCATCCAGTAAACTACTTTTAGGTCACTTTAATTTTTTTAAGACCATCAGTCTTAATCATTACAAAGTTGAATCATTATAAAGTGATCCTGAACAACCAACTGAATAATTGGTCCATGTAGTTAATACTTTTGTACTTAGAAGTATATAGTCTAGTGCAGCTTTTCTCATTCTAATATCCTCCAGATGTGTTAAGATCACAATACTGTTAATTCCTAATCAATATAATTGGGAAACAATACAGGCAATCCTTGAGTTATGATAGCAACTGGGACTAAAATTTTCATTGGTAATCAGTGAACATCCCTGAAGAGGATGCCATTTTGGAACAGTCACAATTCCTTGAGGCTGTTCAGAAAATGGTAGCCGCTTCTGGGATGCAGTTGCATAGACCCAGGGATGCTGAGCCACGGAGTAACGTGCCCGCCTTCCCCAATGTGAGGTATGGAGCTCTAGAAATCTTCAAAAGGTAAGTACTTGATGGGTAATGGGGGTGGGGTGGGAAGCAGACCCAAGGCCCTATAGGAATTCACTGGAAGGTGAAGCAGTCTTAAGGCCTATGGGGACTTGGTGACGTGGGATTGGGGGAGATAGGTGGGGGCATTGGAATATCCCTGAGGTTGGTTATTAAGGTGAATTACCATGAGGCAGTGCAGTGTTCATAATGTCAAAATGGGGTCTTAAGTAGCTTTTGGGGGGGGGGGTCTTCACTTTTCTAAGTGATCAGTTATAAGTCAAAGACCACCTGTATACCCAGTTTTCTTATTCCCTTGTAACACTTGATTTATAGCCACTCAGTTATTATTGCTGCCACTCTGCAACATTTTCTCTGAATCTTTCATAAATGGAATCTCAAGGTTTCAACAGGGACTCAGACCAATGTAGCACATAGTGAATTATATCTTTCCCTTTCCCTATTTATCCAATTATTGCTTATATTAATGTGGCCTAAATCGCATTCGCCTTTTGCGTAGCCACTTCACGTTATTATGAAATTCAATGAGTTAATTGATGATAAGTCCAAGATCCTACTCAAGGGTACCTTTGCTGAGACCTGTATTTTAGAGACATTCTCTTTTGCAATTAACATCAGAAAACACGCTGTACCTGTGTGATGGATATTTTTCTTTTATAGAAGATATGATCATATTTTCCACTTTTTGATCAGTGACCGTCACTAGATCTGCTGGAGAACTTTTAATCATGACAGTTACTTCCTCTGTCAATGCCTGCCGGATTACCTGTGTAGAAAAATCTTCATATGATTATCTTGAAAATAATATTTTTAATTATCAGTAAGACTTAAGTTAAAAACTGTCTGTTGGGGCAAGGCATAGAAGCAGCAAGCAAAATTATACTGAAAGACTCTGATTCAATTCTTATTTTGCAAGGTACAAACATTTGTAATGAATAAAAATGTAGAAAATTGAAGAACCCTTTCAGATTGTGTTCAAGTGACATGGATAACTAATACATATGCAGGCACCATAGGAAGTACACAGATTTATAAATGAATTGGTTAATTGTTTTTATAAGTTGACCATGATTTAGGGTTTCTAAATCTTATATTTATTTTCATATTTTAAAGTATATGTGATTTCTTGTTTGCTCCGTAAAACCCTCATTCCTTTGTATTGCTTAGATAATAGATAGAAATGCAAGTCAGGTTCTTGAACACGTACAACTTCTCAGAAAAGTTCATATTCTTAAGCAGAGATGGCAGCTTAGAGCAGCACACGAGTGTCCCTCAATTCATTATTTTTGTAGTTCTTACAGCAGTACTGAAATATGTTAATACAGTTATTCATTATTGGTGACTAGCCACAATTTCCAAGCTGTGAAAGCTAAATTTAAAATCAGTACTTGAACACTTAAACCATTTTTGAGAATGATATTTTAAAATGTTTCTCTGATCCCAATAGAAAGTAAATTATTCATACCTCTCCAGCTTTTCTTGCTAAAGCAATTGCATAGTTCATGCATTCTTCCCAAGGATCAGCCATCTTGATCTACCTAGAATATAATATTTGTTACTTTTAACTTGTAAAATAGCATACAGTACTGATGCTGAGGGGGAAAAAATCTTTCTAGAATCTTTGTCTTTAGTCTGATTAACTTTATATTCTGGATTTCCTTTGTTCAGATTGTTCAAGTAGACCTACATGCAAATAAAGATTAACATTGGTGTGCCTGGTGTCTTCCTTAGAAATTTCTTTGATTGAAAAGCTTAAGAATTTTGTTTGCTTTTAAGCATAGTTTTGTTCCAGAATGTTGGGATCACAGCTAAAAATAGACTTGCTTGGAAGTAAACCCTATTGAATATGAAATATTTTTACATTTATGCTTAAAGATACACTAAATACTCTTTAACAGGTTGATGCATAAAAATATCTTTGTCCAGTCTTCCATTTTTTTTTTATTATGATCCAACACAGGTGACATTTACAATGAACAGATAGTTTAGGTAGATGCAATTAATTGGATTTTTTACAAACAGGATTTGAACCTAATATTGGGGCAGAAATCCACCCAGATTTCTTGATAGTGAGATCGGCAGCATATATGTTTACTACATAAATAATGATGGATGATTTATGCCAAAAATGGGGAAAAACCCATCCTCAAATCTAGGGAGAACTCAATGACTAAAATAATTAAGCAGGTTACCAACAATGAGAAAATGCAATTGATTGTACAGCTTAATTATTATAAAATGAAACATTGCTCTAAACTGAAGAAAAGCAAATTTATCCTACGCACATAGAGGGCCAACTAGGAACATAGGGAAGGGATCAAAGGGTTGAGCCCATTGTTGAATTCTCTGTTACTTTCCAAAAAAACCAAACAAATCCCACTCAAATTCTCTTTCTCTGCTAGCGAATACTACCATTAGATTTTGATTATCTTGTGTTAGCTAATACAACAACTCAATTATATCCGGCTGTTTTCTTTGTTTTTCTCCTGGCCAAGCAATTTGTGAATTCAGTATAGGATGGAAATAGCGTGAACATTTTCTGAAATGGGAAATATATAAATCTTTCCAGCATCCTTTGAGACAGCACCTACTGAAAGCACAGTTCTGCCTGTTAAACTCATAACACAATTCTGACCCTGCAAGATCCAATCTGTTTATCCGAAGGCTCCTTAATACTTTATCTTTGCAGGCTCTTCCTTATCCTTTGCAGCAGAGGAACCTTGCTGTGGTCATAGGGAAGTAGTGATCTAAACCCCTTCCTAGCACTCCATAGACTCCTATGTGCATCAGGCTGGTTAGCTTCTACCCAGTGTTGCTCTAGAGAGTACCTGCCTACTTCCTCCTTAATTATAATTAGAAAACACTAAATGGCAAAAGAGCATCTCTGAGAAAATGGAGCCTTTTCACCTTAGCTTAATTAGAGCACTAAACTATCTTCAAGCAGAGATGATTCCCGCTATGTCAGGAGGCCTATTCCTCCTCCAGCCAAGTTTGCAGACGGCTTTTCATGGCCTCTTTCTGCCTTTATCCTCCATTTCTAGCTTTCCCACATCCTAGTGGTTTTGAGATATGCCTGCCTTTCCTCATCCATCTTGCTGTTCCATGCAGAGGAAAGCCACCAGGAAATGAGGGAACGGCATGGTGCAACAGGATGGGTGTGGCAAGGCTGTCAATGAACATAGGCTTCTTTATTGTTTTATTGGCAACAATATAAAATAGCTTGCCATTTCCTTTTTCAGAATTATATTTTCTGTATTCCCCATTTTTGCATAAAGCTCTGGGATCTCCTGGTGGTCTCTCATCCAAGTACTTAGGTCTTCACCTTCCCCTAGGCCAGGGGTCAGCAACCCACGGCTCTGGAGCCGCAGGTGGCTCTTTCATCCCTCTGCTGTGGCTCCCTGTCGCTCAAAATATGCGTCATAACTGCCAATGTGTGATACCCGCAGGCACCCAATTTATTGAGCCAACCATGGATAAATCCAAGAAAAGAAAATTTTAAGAAAACAGAATGTTTAATTCAACTACATATGCTAGTTCTGTGGTCGCTCAGGAAATAGTCAGGCAAGGGAAGGGTTTTGTGTTTTCTTTTCTGTGGGAAACTGGTCCAAATGGCTCTTTGAGTGTTTAAGGTTGCTGCCCTCTGCCCTGGGCAATCTTCCACATCTCACTGTCCACATAAGGTTAGCAAGAGGATGGAACTGGAGTAATGATCCTCTTCTTTCAATACTACTTGATCTCCCCTTGGAGCAAAGGAAGTAGTCTTGGAGAGATAATTACTGGCTGAGGAGGGTCCTTTGTGCCCTTGAATACTGCTTGACTGCCTGATCTATCCTAGTGTACATTTTCTTCAAAGTCTAAGTGACACATCAAACAGTCCGTTCTCTGTGCCTATTTCCAAATAAATGTAGCCAGACCTTTAGGGGACATTTATACAAGGAACGGTGGTTTCCAGCATCCAACAAGGACGTTTGTAGCTGTTGAATTTTTTTTTTAAAGGGGGGGGGTAGGATTGTCACTTCCTGTTTTATTTGGCTGCTGTTTAAGCAAGAATACAAACGCAAAAGAGGACTACGATTATGCTTTTTGAAAGTTCCGGCCTTGCATATTTAATGGATCTGTCCGGAAAAAACCCCGACATTTTCCTGCTTCCATTAAATCCAGCGTCGGTTTTTTAATGATCCAACGCTCGACCTAAACGTACATGACACAGTGGTAAGGGAGTTGCCAACGTGTTGGAGCGCAGTCCACTCTGAACCCTACGAGCTGCTGTGTCAAACAGGAGAAAAAACAAAGAAATCCTAGAATTAAATCAGATCACCGATTAGAACAGGAAATCTCGCCAGCTCGGGACTTACCGTTAGACGGCCAATTTTTTTGCAGCAGCTCCCGGGTACTGGCAAAGCCGGTTCATTAGACACCCCCCCCCCCAGCCGAACCCACTGCGCAGGCGCCACAAAGACTTAAGCCGTCCCCTCTGCTCCTGCGCTGCCATTGCAAATTGTCTGATCGTTCCAGTGCAGTGCGAGCCTGAAAGATGTAGGCCCGGCTCGTGCTTTCATTGGTTGCCTTGTGTTCGGATGTTCGGGGAGGCGTGGCGAAATTCCACGGCGCTTTCCCGGGAAAATGAACCTTTCTTCCTACGCGTATTTAACCGAGTAGCTGAACAAAATTCCGGCATGTTTACGTTTCGAATTCGCACGTGCATATCAGCCTGAATCGGACACACCAAATAGGCGAATAGATCATTTGCACTTTGCTTCCAAATACGAAGTGAGAAATAAAAGCAGTTTTAATACAAAGGTCTGTTTTTTTTAAAAAAAGAAACAATTTGCGCCTTTAATTGGAGTGGATCGTTGAGTGTATTAAGGAATGGAGATAAATGACGGTCAGAAGGAGAGATCAATATTCTCTGATTGTAAAAAATATTTCAATAAGATGTTACAAAAAAAATAGCATTGGGTATTGTCTCGCCCAAAAAAGGAGCTGCTGGGCACACTTGCATGATTTCCTTCCCCAGTCTTACATTACTTCAATAAATACAAAACCCAAAGTAGTTAACCTTTCTTACCAATGTATTTCAACACGGTGTTTTGTTTTGTTTTCAAACTGCCCACGAGCAATTAGTATATTAATGTTTAAAAGATGTTTTAAACATGCAGGTATATGTCTTAACTCTCGATACTGTGATTCATTGGGTTTATTTGAGAAACATGGAAATATTTATACACATTATAATTTATAAGAAAAAAAATGGCCTGGTTGTTCCAGGATTTGTATGACCACACACAGCTTATATAACAAAAATATTTCTGCTTCCATGGCTGATAGAATTGCAAATTGACTGTAATAGTGTCACTTTGTCCAGTAGTGAACATCTCAAAATATTAATTACGTTACTTAAAATATTTTTGACAAATAAAACAGGGTTGAAAAAGATTAAACTGTTAATAGTTGATACAATTGTAAGACACAATGATAATGTTCCGTTGACATTTGAACAGCTAACATCAAAATTAAATATGCAAGTGAACCGTAAATACAGAATTGTTTTCAAAATAAATATAAATGTTCCAAAAGAGCATCTATGACTGACTGACTACATAATGCATTGTCAGAATCTTAAGTAGATATATTTGAAGAATTTGTGCAATTAAATCTTTCTTTTGGCTGAAACAGTTACTGAATAACGTGTCTTCTATAAATTGCTTTTGTAATTAAAAAAAAGTGCCACTACTATGGAAATTGTATGTGAATCACTCTCCATTCGTTGGATCACAGGAGTAGAATGAGCAATACTTATTGAAGTATTCTTTTTAACCAAAACTATCAAGTACGGTATTTCCATTCTTGCCAGGAATTTTTTACTCCCTATCGCTATTTGATAAAAAAATATTTATTTAAAACATTTATATAGTAGACCAGGGGTTTCAAACTCACGCCACGACGGTGTTACATGATGTATCGGGACATTTTCTCCTTTGCTAAACTGGACGTGGGCATGGCCAGTGCATGACGCATCTGGCCCGCGGGCCTGGAGCCTTGTAGTAGACCACTTTTCAGACAACTCTGAACGGTGCCTAAAATATTTTTTCAGGACTATTTGTAGCAAGACATAGTACATAAGCAAAATTTTGTGACATAAAGTAGCATAATTTTCCACTACGTTTAAAAAAAACCCACCCTCTTTTGGGATTTTATTTCAACTTCATGTATTTTAACTGGTTCAGAAAACAGCAGGCAAATAACACAATCCCCTGCTGTACTTGAATACTAAGTTTATAATAACTCACATATAGGAATGCAGCAGCACAGATTAAGCACCACAGGTAGACTTTTCAATTGAATAGCTGTTAGTCTGAACTCAATTTTCAGAAAATGGAAAGACATGTATGACAAATGTATTTGCGCACTTTGGAAAACAACTGACTCAATACAGATTTCTTTTTAAACTAAATTCCCGTTTCACTCTTGTACCATAGAGCTAGCGAAATAAAGTCTTCTCATGTTCAATCCGAAACAATAAATTCAAAAGCAGTATCTTCCATAATTACTATAGATAAGAATCTGCATCTGCTAAAAATTCAACATCATTATCAAGATATTCCAGGATTACATTTCCACCATTATATAGCGGCGATTCTTTAGAGTTTATCCACGATTCTACTGTGTGATCCAAAGGCAGGGCTTCTCCAGATGCTGTGTGGCAAAGTCTTAATTTCTGAAAATTGGGAGGGGACGAAGTTAATCATTCTTAAATCCAAATATTTGGAATTCCCACAAAATTGCTTCAATTGATTTACCTTGGCTGTGGTTTTGTTGTTGTCATTTTTAAGGCTTGCTAAGCGGGCTGCACAATCTACTGCTTTGCCAATGCTCCATTTGCTGCAAAAGTACATAGGTATACTTTTATTTTTGCTTCCTTTAGGTAAAAATACTTGGAAATAGATTCTGTCTGTCTATAAGAGAGAGAAAAACAAGGTGCAGTATTAAAATAGTTCCTAGTGGCATATTCCATTTACTTTATTGCTTTAAAAGGAACCTTTGTATTTCTCCACCAGTGCATAAATTTCTCACCCCAGAGCTATAATTTTAAGACAAATTCCACCTTCTTCATTTCAGTAAATCTACATCTTACATATAAGCAAAATGTCCCGTAGAACCCTTGAAACAAGTTTAATTGTGGGATTAGAAAAAAAATTGTTAAGAGAATAAATACTGCAGTTATTCAGAAATGTATTTGTCTAATCCATAAGCATGATTTACCTGCGGTACAGACTTCTCTCCACATGCATGCATTTTTAGTTTCATCAGGGCCACTTTCGCAGCTGTTTCGGGGTTCTTGGCTCCTCTGCATTTTTTCATTGCAGTGGCTTCTTTTTTAGAATCTAAAAATATAAATATATCACTGGGTTGAATTACCTATCCCTCTTTTTTAAATGCTGAGTGTAGTTATCTTGGAAGAAAGTGCTGCCTCTCTCTACTTGTGTGTTTGAGATGCAGTCTCTTCCCTGATCTTCAAATCCTCACAGTTGCCAATATTCAACATGTGTGACTGAGAAGTGACAGCAATGAAATCTAAAGGAAGAGATGCTTAGGAATTCCGTAGTATGAGAAAAGAAAATTCTATGGTACAGTGTAATTATTTTAATATAAAATACTGTGGAATAGCAGTATTGTTATTGAAAAAAGGCTTTGAGTTATACTACGATCTATTCTTGCAGATTTCAATATATAGCAATGATAGGGAGCATGGTATTTATGGACACCCAAGTTCCCAGACATGATCTGTCTTGCTGCATGCCAGGCTCAACAATCCATGTTTCTTTTCATTTTTAAAGTTTTTTAAGTAAGTGGGAAATTGCTGCAGAACAAATGCTGCAGAACCAATTCCAGCCTCCAATGTCATCCTTATTTATATTGTAAATACTATAGGGGGATTATAACTCTGGGCATACTTGGGGAAAAAAGTAAACATTGGAGTATGAAGTATGGAGTACTGTTTTGCTACGGTATACCATTCAGTTCAAAAGAAAGACTCAAATTCTCATTATAATCAACCAAGCTTACAGACTGCAGCTTAATCTCAGCACTTCTTTCGAAGCAGGATTTATTCAGCTAAGGGGCAGGGATCACTGGATATGTGCTCTATTCTAACATGGAGTTCTGAACACTCTATTAGAGGAAACAATATTTTAAAAAATCCTGCACTTACCTACAATGTCTTTAATCAGTTGCCGAGTGACAGTCATACGAGCTTCAGGGATTTCCAGTTTCTCACACTCATGGTCTGACTGATGACGGTGCCTGAAAATAATAGATTGCCAAATATTCACGAGGTACTTTACAGAACAATAGGATAAGATCTGTTTAGATCATTGTCTTTGCTCACCTTAAGCAAAAATGTTTTTCACAGTAAGCACATAAGACGGGCACAAGTTCTCTTCCATTACAATCTTTATACGTGCATGGAAATGATTTGTGATAATCCAGTTTCATATTTTTGGTTTTTAGATTTGCCTAAGTGAATTTAAAAAATACAATTTAAAATCTTATTTTAAAAAATCAAATTATATATTGAAATTATTAAAGTTCATAGTTTAAACTAAATGTACACTATTTAAACTACCTGGTGGTGACAACCTGGGAGGATGTAACTAGTTCAAATTTAGGTATAATGCCAAACTATAGCAGTTAATCCTTTGTTTACATGCGTCTTCTCTCTCTGTGAACTCCTGGATATATAAGGGCCAACAAAATAATTTGCATACTGTCCTTCAAATCTGGAGTACAACTTGACTTAATAGCTCTTTGCAGCGTAGACACAACCCATAACTAGGCTACATAGCAAAAACAGATCTCTTGCTGGTTATCTTTTGCAAATCCTGATGGCACAGTGGTTAGGATGCAGTACTGCAAGCACACTCTGCCACAGCCTGAAGTTCGATCCTGGCGGGGCTCAAGATTGACTCATCCTTCCATCCTTCCAAGGTCGGTAAAATGAGTACCTAGACTATTGGGGGCAATATGCTGATTCTGTAAACCACTCAGAGGATGCTGTAAAACACTATGGATTGATATATAAGCCTGCTACTGCTACTGCTATTTACTTGAAGCCTTTGGTTTTACCCTCTTACTTTTTGAAGCAGTTCCCTGACTCTAGCAATTGGTCTCTCTATGGTGCTCTGTGTATCCAAATTGCAAGCTAGAATCCTTCAACTGGTCAACAGGAAAGTATAATTAATAATAAAAGAAGCCAACTAATAGTCAACCTCCAACCTATTTGTTCTTCCCTAAAGATTAGCCACAGAGCATCAGAAAAATAGCAATAGCACTTAGACTTATATACCGCTTTACAGTGTGTTACAGCCCTAAGCAGTTTACATAGCTAGCATATTGCAATTTGGGTCCTCATTTTACCCACCTTGGAAGGATGGAAGGCTGAGTCAACCTTGAGCCAGGTGAGATTTGAACTGCCAAATTTCAGGCAGTCAGCAGAAGTAGCCTGCAGTACTGCACTCTAACCATTGCGTCACTGAATATTTTGAGGCTTGGCTGAAAACTTTCAACTGCTGTAATGAAAAAAATATTTCTTTTCTTTCATTGCAAACAGACTTGTGTTCACAATCAGTCTAATTCACAATAAGGTCTTCACTTGGTCAGCCCTTCTAAACTATGTAATCTAAGAGAGCTTTTTTTGCAGGCATAATTTGGCAATAAGACAACCTGGATAAGAAAGTTTTGCTTGCAAAAATATGCCAAACAAATGTAAAGAATATGAATTTCTCTTATTAGGTAAAATGTTCATAAATGTAACTTGTAGCAAATTAATTATGAATTATTAGCTTACCTCAGAACAACCATGAGCAGACAGACTTCTGTGTTGAATGCTTTAAAAAAGTTTTACAGAAACAAAAAAAATGCCATCAATATGTGGGATAAAACTAAACACTGGAGGATTTTATGAGTGACTTAGTCTTTCTTAAACTTCACTTGAAATGAAACAGTATGATGTAATATTTAATAGTTAAAATTTATTCTCTTTCCTTTCTCATTTCCATATTATTTTCTCTGCCTTTTACAATCCTATCCCAAATCTCTAAAAAGTCTATATTGCTAGACTATGCCTTAATAATTAATATAATTACCAGAAAACTCCTGAGCAGCCATCACAGACGAAAGGGAGGAAATCTAATATAAAAGAAATATTGTAATTATATTCACACTTTGATAGGTATAATTATCATACTGATAGTAAGTTGGTAGATCTATTCTGTAAGTTATATGCTAAATGGAATAAACTTGAGGCCAAATTGCAGAATTAACTAGGTATTCTTAAGCACACAGTTTTTAATTTGTTGGATTTAAAGAGGTTTCAGTCATAAATTCTGAGCAGTATACTGGCATTTGTAAATCAGGTTGAAAATATTTCAGTAATAAAATTGAAAAAAAAGTCAAAGAATATAGTACAGTGACGTGTACTAGCTTTATAGAAATACAATTTACTAACTGCAGTGGATTATGATTTTGTCTTTAGAACTTTCAAATAATAAAAAAATGAAAGGTAATTGGTGTTTCCATCTTGCATAGAGTCATGGTAAGAAAACAATTTCTCTGACTTTTTGTTTCCTAATTTTATCTTTTTTACATTTACAGGAATATAATTTTTCAATAGCTGTATAGTCCCTGTGTTAAATTCTCAGAGGGTTGTGGTTGTTGTGGGGAGCCTTGTATAACTTTCGTGAAGATGATGTGGGTTATGCATCTAATAAGACACCAAGAGAATTTTCAATAATATAAAAGTGCATATTGAAACAAAATAACACTAAACAAATACTAACACTAACAATTAATACTAAAGAACAATAAGTTATGTTAAATGTAAATCAAGTTTGGAAGATTTTACAGAAAGGTGTGAATAAAACTCTTCTCTCTTTGTCCAATTTCGTAAAACCTCTGGCCCACAAGTGCTTTCTTCTTGAATGCCTGGGATGATTTTCAGTAGATCAGTTATAGTTAGCAATAGCTAGAAAAAATGATTTTTTCATATATCCTAAATTAAGCTAAAGATGGAAGCAAAGTGAAATTTATTGGTAGACTGGTAAACACACCTCTGCTAAAAAAAGGCCTCCTTTGGGACTACTAAAGATAGGCAGATTTCACTTTGTACCTTAATTCTAGGTTTTACACACATACCTTTTACACACAAACATCAATTCTTTGTTCTTAAGGACTGTTTAAAAGATTAAATATAAAAGACATCGTCAAAGAACAGATGGTTACTCCTCCTGTTTCTTTTCTTTTCTTTTTTAAAGACATTTGCTTTTCACTATGCTTTTCATAACCACAAGCGTCCTTCAGCTGCATCTAACCAGCAGGCAGGCAGGCAGATTCATAGAAAGAGCCCTCGGCATTTATCCTCCTCTTTTCGATCGCCCCCTCTTCCTGCACCCTGGTTTGCACTCGAGGGAAAGGTAGAAGCACCAAGCCAAGTGTGGGATTCGTTTGGCGCTGAAATTCCCACGGTGACAGCCAGCCAATTGAGATGCATAATGTTTCGCGGTAAAAGTTGCAAGCCCTCGAAATACTTAATGTGAGTCCGCCTCCCGCCCCAAGCTCCTCCCCTGCCCATCACTCTTTTGATTCTACAGAGTCCCCTAACCTGAACCTCCCAACAAAACGCTCTTACCGAGCTGTTTACACTCTTCAACCCCGCAATGCTGCCCGATTTCCAATTCCGCCATGTTTCCAATAGCGCATGCGTCCGCCGCCACCTTCTTCCGGGGATACTTGAGGACTTTATTCCACCCCCTTTCCCTTCCCCGTTGCTTGAAACCTAATAGGAGGCGGAATCGCGCCTGGCGTCAACAGAGGGGTGGAGCTTGTGCGGTAACTCATGAATAATCCATGTAGCTATCCCAGCAACAACAGCAAACTTGTTTTGTGTTTCCTTCTGGAGATTTTTCGGCTTCCCATTCTAGACTTCAGTTTAGGATTTCTTTGAAGTTTCTCGTTCACTTCTGACAAACTATGAAATGAACTAGCGATGCAGCAAGAATCCATTGCCTTATGGATTGTTTCTATTTTGTGAGCTAAAAAAATAAACTGTAATAGACATTCAGAATCGCTTAGGAAAAGGGCGTATGTTTTTGTTTTTTCAGTTAAAAAACCAAATATATAGCAGATATATAGCATATACCAAACGGGAACCGGGAGAATTGGGGATTGTGGTTAATCACAATTAAATATGAGTCCGCAGCAAAGCCTGGCTGCCTTGACAAAATGTAGTTTGTAAAAGGTGGGAAGAGTTCTACTATATTATGTACTAGTCAACTTTCAGCTCAACACAATATTGCATTCTATATATGCCACATTTTAAGAAAGATTTACAGAAGTTACTGAAATAAGTGTAAAAGGTGCAAAAGTAGATGATCAGTGGACTAGAAAGTGATATAAAACCATGTAGTCTTTGAAAATAATTTAGAAAAAATATGTTCATTTTTCTTGCTCAGTTTTCTACTTTGTATTAAAGGAGCCTAAATATATGTCGTTGCTTTGAAGAACTGCATTATGACCCAACTCCATAAAGTGGCATTTTAAAGCAGTGTAATATCATTGAAATACATTGCTCTGTTTTAATGTCCAGGAGAGGTAATAAAGATGTAATAAAATGAAAACTATAGAGCACATTTTTCCAAAGTGTGCACAGAACATCAGAAGCTGTTTTTCATTATTGTAAAACATATAATAATATAGTTAATATATATTATTATTAATAGTGGAATAATAGTTTAAACTTATAGGAACATCCCAGTTAAGTATTAGGGAGACAAAAATAACTTTGGTAATTGTGAGAGCAGAAAAATACCTATTGTGAGTTCCCTTTTGTGCATGTATTCAAACAGAAGCTGGATAGCCATCTGTTAGGGATGATTCAGTTTTGAATTCTTAAAATACTTTCCACTGCTACAGTTCTTATAAAATATTATAAATTTTCTTGCATTTTACAACACGTTAATTCTAAGAGTCTTTCATGGACTTTGCTATGTATTAGACAATGTTAAAGTGTCTTGTAGTTTTTTGCACAAGAGATTCAATATGGCTATCTGCATGAAATCTACAGAATCTACCAGCCTACCGACAACTGGTGAAGAAAGTTATACCCATCATAAATATTTAACTTTTTAGTTACTATTTCACTGAAGACTGACATTGAATGCTTGTAACCTCTTTCATTCCAATGGCAATCAAGTTTTACTTTTAGTTACAGTGCCTTGGACTTTTACCTCATGTTCAAGGGTTCAAAATAAAAAATGCAACAATAATGGACTTGAAACAGGACTGTAAGTTATGTGAATTACAGCAAAAACTTAGATTTAGAATAACTGGTCACTTTGAATGTACATTAATTGGCATACATTAAAATGAACTTTCGTTGCAAACAGCTCTCAAGGGTCACCACCTCCAACATACACTGTAACAAACTCTCTAAGTATTGCTTAACTCTGGAATAACCTGCTTCTGCACTTATACTGAACATGCATTACTATTTATCCAAACTTCAGGAACGGGAGTTTGGTTACAGCTCGGGACGGCATGTTCCAGTGGGGGGAGCAAGTCCAGACTTTACAAAGTCACCATTTCTCCTTTTTACTGGGCGCGCTGCTTCCTTCCCTTAGTTTCCACAGTTGCGGATGCCGCTCGAGAAAGGGTGAACCACACACTGCCGGCTTGCAGCACCTGTCGCAGGTGCGCGTGGGTCACGTGGCTCTGCCGTCGTTCTTGGGAGCCGCGCCAGCTTCCTTCCTTTTAGGCGTTTCTCCGCTTGCGCGACCGGACCAGATTAGGGAATGCGGATAGAGTTGGCCGTCGCTCGGTAGTTCTCGGGGGAAACAAAAAAAAAAAAAACCCGAAGAGGGAGAAGTATTCAGGCCGCCTTCCATTAAGACGGCGGCGGTTCGGCGGACCGAAGATGAGCAAAATCCAGAAGTTTTTCAAGGGCGGCGGCGGCGGCGGGTCTGGCTACTCCAAGGGGAAGGGGAAAGGGGGCCCCACCCCGCAGGAAGCTTTGGCGCGGCTGCGGGAGACGGAAGAAATGCTAACCAAGAAGCAGGAATACTTGGAAGCCAGGGTCGCCAAGGAATTGGCCCTGGCTAAGAAACACGGCACCCGAGACAAGCGAGGTGGGTTTTCTCGAAGCAGGCCTTAAAGCTGGCAAATCAAGGTGATAAAAGAGTACCTCGCTGAGACGTATGGGCTTTAGGAAACGAGCAGTACAAAGCCTCATCGGACAAATTATCATTCAAACTCTTGGTTTTAGAGAGTTGTCCACGACTTTAAAAAGTATCGTTGTTGTGTTGGTATGAGGAAGGGCAGAAAGTGACTTCGTATTGCAAAATCTTGCCTTAGAGCCGTTTCCTTAACTCCGTGAGAGACTTTAACTTTACTGTTTGGTTCAGTGATTTCTTTTTATACACTTTGGAAGTTGGAGGTTGGTAGCTGTGGTTTTAAATTCTGGTGCTTGAATTGCATTGCTTGTACATAGTTTTAAAATTTGGCTGCAGTTGTTGAAAGATATTTGTGTCACAGTAAGAATTGTCTTTGTTCACATGACTGAACAAAGTTATAATTTGAGCGCTGGAAATTGGTGTTTTTGTGTCAGTGAGTTCAGATTTGGCTGCTGCTATATTTGAAGCTCACCCTCCCTTTTAAATAATCATGTGTGGCTCTATCTAGGATGAAAATGCTTTCTTTCCTATGTATGTTTCCTTTCTTGTTTTCACATCTCATAGGGGATATCAGCCTCAGTGAAATAAATTTAAACACTGAGCTTAAAAATCTTGTGTGCCCTCTTATTACATTTAAGATATTCCATTGTTGTGCTTAATTCTAAAGGTAATCATAAGATTTTTGCCATCAGATGGCTTTCAGCGGATGCCACTTTCGAATGCTACCCTGTGGACTTTATTGTCAGAAATCCTTCCCGTGTTGTTCCCCCATAAATTTATTTCCCAGGAATAGAAACTTCCACAAGCAACTTTTCCTTTGAGCAATTTCGAATGCTTCTACATATATATTTCCAGATTGCTTTGTATGTGAACTTGATACCTGCTAGAAAGCTTTGATTGTGGATGGTTCAATAAATAAGTTGACAAGCAATTGCAGTAATATATCCTCTCTCTGTTTAATGGTATTCAGAATGAGGTCTTGTTTTTTTGAATAAAGCTTTTAAGATTACCTACCAAGTACCACATCTACGTTTGTTTTGTTCTTGTTTAAAGCATTGCTAATGCTGCCTTTAAGGATCCTTATGTAAGAATAGTTGTGCCTTAACAAATCCAACTCACTGAGTAGGACTTATTTCTGAATTGATTGATATGTTTTTGACTCCTGGTGTTCACATAGATATATTTCCAACTCATGATCTGTCCTAATCTGGCCTTTCAGGTATTCCAACATTCTTTCTAAATAACACTTTTTCATGATATAAACTAAGTGGAAGTAATGGAACCACCTAGGTTTTTAGGATTCAGGTGTGAAATTTTACATGCATGCTTAAAATGTCCCTAGTGTGAAAATTAAGTAATGTAAGAAATTAAGTAATTCATATAAAATTATATAAGTAAATAAATATATCACGACATCTCCCTTTTCTGTTTCAAATCACTGGAGTATAACTCCCTCCAAGAAAGGCATCTGTGGGAGTGGGGTGTATGGAAAAAGTCAAGGTGGCAGCTGGTATCACAAGATTGAAACTCTGCCTATTTTGTGCATGTGATGAATGTAAAAAATGCAAGTGTAATATATAGAAAAAAGAAGTGAAGCTTCATTTACATATCTGCCATATTACATAGATTTTTTTTACCCCTGCCGCTTTCATCAATCTTTTAAAGTAAAGAGTTGCAAAGCCTAACATTTAAAAAACTGGAAGATAATGTTGAAATTGGGGAAATAAACATTGACTTAATGTGGATATGATTAAGGATGATGTTGGACTGTCTCATTCATGGGCTAATGGCAAAGTCATTGGGGCAGGAAAGAAAAAAATCATCAGCGTATATTTGTATTGTGGTTAGGTGCAATCAGGAAAAAACATGAAATAGATATGTTTTGAAATAACTCATTGTGTTTTACATCATTCTACTAAAGTAGCTGTGTAAAGGTGCAATATTATGGTTCTCAGGGCAGTATGGGGATGCTGCAACGATCATAAGGGTGAAAAATGGTTATTTCACTGATGTTGTAAGTTCAAACAGTCATTAAACAAATGGTTGTAAGTGTACAGTTTTTAATTAAAAATAGATTTATTTAGCTTCTCATTAAAGTGGAATCAATGCTTTTGTTATATTGAAGCAGGGGGTTGGACTAGAAGACCTCCAAGGTCCCTTCCAACTCTGTTATTCTGAAGGTAGCTTAGCAGAGCATTGTCGCAAGCCGTTTTTAGTAATATACAATTATATAAAATTTAGAACACACTTCCTGAAACTATTTTTATTGGCTAGCAAGAATGGATCTGCAAACACAGAAAAAGCAGCTGTAAAGTTCTAATTTTAGATTACATTTGATCCCAACTGAAACTATGTGATACTATATTACAAAATGGTAATCAATTTAGTTTTAACAAGCAGGCTTGGTTGGTTTTTAACTGTTCACTGCCCAGAATCATTCAGACAGGGAGATAGATGCTACCTGCATTGACAAATAAAATGAAATAATTATTTGCTCTCTAAGGATAGAAGGAAAATTCTAATTATGTAGTGGGAAGTCTGAGATATTTCCTGCATGCCTTGTGGCGATTTGTGTTCTAATTCAGAAAGGCCTGACTTTAAAAACTCTTAAGAGAATCTTCTGGGATTGGACAGGGCAAAAGAGCAAAGTCTTGGATTCAAGACTTCCCAGTTTCCTTCATTCTTTTGAGTCCTTTTTTTTAGCACTAAAACCCACCTCAATCACGATCACCAAAATCTAAAGGTATGGTTTCCTGCCGTATAAGATGAGAAAGCTATAGCAAAAGTTTGTTTTTAAAAAAAAGAAAGGTAGGAAAAGTATGCTGAACATTGTTTCTGTCAGACAGATTTACCTGCATTGGGCTTGCCAGCTGTCTGTGTATATTTGTTTATGTGTTTTTCAGTTATCACTTTGTGTTACGTCTATATGCATTATGCTGGAAAGCACTGGGTGCACTACATATAAACTTCATTGGGTCATATGACCTTGAGGAAAGAACGGAGTGGGCTTAGAATGATGCAGGGACCATCTTTCAGAGTCACAGCCAGTTGTGTTTCCCATAGAGAATTTTTGTAAAAGGATTATTTTGTCTTTTTCCAAAGCCTAATGGTTGTGTTTTGCTGATTTTTTCTCGACACCAAATTTGGATCCATTCTGTTCAGTTCTAAATATATGGTGCAGACAGAGCCCCAACCCCCTTTACATAATTTATTTTCAGCTTTAGTTAGAACAACTTACATGTTCAACTTTAATATCATCAAACATCTACAGCTTCTCCTATCCCAGGTCTAGGTGGACAAAAATGTCAAATCCAGTCTGAACATCTGATTGACTATGCAATGAACCATAATAACAATAATGGATAGTCTCATCAACCTTTGCGGGTTGATATTGACCACTTTGGAAAATCCTGCCCTAAATAATGGATAATATTATAACATCCAAGCTCCTGAAGGGAGAACAAGAAGCAATGGATGAAACTAATCAAGGAGAGAAGCAACCTAGAACTAAGGAAGCATTTCTTGGCAATGAGAACAATTAACCAGACATTGATTACAGCCCCAAGAAAACGTTAATTGTTTGAGAGAGTGCTGCAGTTTGAAGACAAGATTGTTATTATTACTAGTAGATTATGCTATAATTACAAAGGAAAGTCTGAGTGGGCAAACCTACATCCAAGAAAAACAATATTTACTTGTGTATGTTTATGTGTGCAACTATATTAAAAACTGTACTGGTATAGTACTTTTTGCTTCAACCATAAATGAAGAAGAGAATATACTTTGTGAGCCATGAAAAGGACACTAAATCTCCCAGTTTTTTGTTCAGTTTTGTTTATGTTTTTTTGGTAGGGGGAGTAAATAAAGGAAATCTAGCATTGTATGCAAGTTGTAGATAGGGAATTTACTGATGTCTGATGAAAAGGGGCCAGAAAAAGCATACAATGTGATATTATTCTGGGAAGCATGAAAACTAGCTACCCATAATTTCATTTCATAGTTGCCACACAAATAACATAATATTTTGGGTTCTGTAAATTTTGTCCAAACAGCATTTGTATAATATTCCCACAGTTACTATTTCAGTGATCATTGTATATGTTGCTACATATACTGTAACTACAGTGATGCAAGGGTAGCTTTGTTACAGCATTTGGTGAAGGTGATTGTCATGCTCATTCATAATTCCAATTATTTGTGATTAGCTAGATGTGTCTCTCTGGTATGTGAGCATTCTTAAACAAGAGTGGTACAGCATGACATAAACATGTAGAAAATGAAATATAGCAACCTAAGTCTCAGGGCAGATCCAGGGCAAAAGATTTTATTTTTTCTTTTCTGTCTATTGAAAATAACACATCAGTAAATAGAAGAATGCGGGAAAACCCAAAATGCAGGTACTCCTCAAATTACAACCACAGTTTGGATTGGAATTTCCATCACTAAGCCATGCAATGATAAGGCGAGATATCATGCAACTGCATCCTTTAACAACTGCAATTTCAGCAATCCTTATTGCCATTTTAACTTAGATTTGTGAGTTGTTAAGTAAATACCCACTTTAATCAAGCCATTGCAGACCTGAGCCTCTGTAAGGTAAAGGACTCCAAATCCCTCACTGTACCTATCTCCCTCTATTTTTGCCCTTTGGCAAGCCTACAGCTGTGCACTAGGATTCCACAATGATCCCAGCCCAGTATCAGCCACAGTGCAATTGCCAACCTGAAGTCTGAGAATATTGGCTCCACATTCAAAACAGAATTAAATTTCCATTTGTGTCAAACAGGAAGAGGTTGTGGGTGAAATGGACACAGCCTTAATATATCCCAATAACTCTCCATACTTCAAAAGATTTGAATATCTAAAGAAAATTTAGATGCTTTTGAAATCCAGGAAAATGTGCTCTGATAGGATAATTATTGTATTTCTCATGAATACTATCAACAATTTTGTCCCAAAGTGACATAGTAAATTGCTTTTGGCAAACTTCAGGAAAATACTCTAATGGTGATAGCAAGACAGCTATGAGTGAATGTGTTGCAAACGTTTTGATGACGATTAGCATCCAAATGTATGATGACATTGCCATGATTTCACCCTATTTGAAGTTGAATAACAACAGAGTAGTTTCAACTTACTACAGAACATGCCTGGCTGCATGTTCACAAGCAGAGATTGCGAAGTAGAAAACTGCAGCAAAATATTCCTAGTTGCCACTTTTCTCTTAATTTTTCCAGTCAATCTGCAGACTTTAAATATGTGAACAGAGAAAATACTTTATTGAATTCTTATTATAAAAGGCCTAATTTCCCTCTTCATTTATATCATTGTGGTACAAAGTCCAATTTCAATCCAAGATGAAGATACTTAAATAGATTTTTGGGTGCCACATAAAAGTCTTGTTAACTGCTGATTCTCATTTGCTTATGATGTGGGAGATTCAGCTTTGGATCATTATAACAGTGGTACAAGATTTAGCTTTGATACTCCCACATCCTTTCTATCATTTTTTACCCAAGGCAAAAATAGGTAAATATTAACAGGAATCTATTGTTTTCTACTTTTTGAGAAAGAACAACTTTAGTTAGGAACACAGAACAAGTACCTGAATTGTGGTCATGTGACTGCAGGGATGTGCAACTGTTGTGTATGCAAAGACCAGTGATATGTCACTATTCAGTGGTGTTATAAGTTTGACTGGTCACTTAAATTAATGAATGTTTTAGTTGAGGTTTATCTGCTAACTGCTGCTATTTCCTTCAGCTTTCCAACCTTCTATTCAAATGCTTTTGGAATCTAGCAGTTTATTACACTGTTTTGTTTTAGCTTCCATGTTGTTGTTGTTTTTATTGTATTCAGTTTTCCTATACATTGCCTAGAAATTATAGAAATTGGGTGGTAACATAAATACCTTAAATATATTTTTTCCAAAATTATTTTTCTAGTTTCAGCAAGTGTTGCATTTTTGTCTCAAAAACGCAAGAGAGAAGGTAAAATGAATGTATTGTTATTATTTATGGAGATTCTCAGTCATCCAGGTCATGGTTATCCCAAAGGTGCTTTTTAAAGAGGCAACTGAACTTTCCTGGGTTTTTTTTGAAGATGTTTTGCTTCTCATCCAAGAGGTTTCTTTAGCTCTGATTGGATGGGGAATGGAAGGGTTTATATTCCTTGCAGACAACTGGTCATTTGCATTTTTTTAGAGTCATTGAGGCTACTTGGAGATTTATCTGTGTCATCAGGGTCACCTGAGTAGTGCAAATGGATGTGGAGCCTTCTTGGAACTGCTGAGAGGACTGTGTTGTAGACTGTAGATAGATAATGTTGTATACCTCTTCATCTGTTGAGAGAGGGCTGTTCAGTTTTGACATAGATGGACTCTCTGACTCCTCTTTTAAACCAGCGGTCCTCTCTGTCCAAAATGTGGACATCATCTATCTCCAGTCTACAATTCAATCCTTTCAGCAGTTTCAAGAAGGCTCCACACTCATTTGTATTTCTCAGGTGACCCTGAGGACACAGATAAACCTCCAAGTGGCCTCAGTGACTCTAAAAAGAATGCGAATAACCAGTTGTCTGCAAGGAGATAAATCCTTCCATTCCCTACCATCCAGTCAGAGCTGAAGAAGCTTCTTGGATAACAAGAAAAATGTTGTCAAAATAAATAAACAAATAAATAATAAAGTCCAGTTGTTTTTAATTTGGTAATAATTGAAAACATAAAAACTTTTGAATTATGGATGAACTATGAGTTAAATCATGATCATTTTAGTTTTCCTTTATGTAATTATATTTAAATCACTAACAATCTTGCAAACTAATTGAATAACAGCCTGTATATGTGGCACAGATGAGACACTCACAGCATAAGCATCATAAGAATAAATATTTTCATAGGTGAGGACTATAGCTCATCCACCATTTTTAAAATTCAATTACATATACAATGTTTAAATAATTAAAGAGGTTCTGTGTATACGTAATTATGAAAACATTGGTTGGCAGGAACAAGCCTTTTTATTTTATAAACTACAAAATTCCAGAATCTCCTTTCAAGTTATAGCTTAATTTTCACTTGATACAATTTTCACAGGTAGAATCAAAAACTGTCCATTAATTTTCAATATTCTATTTAGTTAGTTTTAGGAAAGCATGAAATAAATGGAATTTAAACTTGCAAATATTAATGGAAACTGGACAATTCCAGGTCTGTTTATGTAAAGGAGCTTTTTGACCTTCCTCTCTGGAAAACCTGTTGCTGTGTTGGCAGTCCTCCCAGAAGAGTTGATAAGTGAGCTATTTCCTAGGGATTGACATAAGGTACGGTAGTTTCTCACTCTGCATAAAATCAGTATGGATTTATTGTGGGAAAGAATATTTTCACTGTGATCTGGGTGAAGACTATTACAATTATTTGCTTTATATTATTATATTTTGTTTGTTTTTAAATCCCATCCATTCAAAATGTACTGTGATTCCCCGAAAATACAACCTGTCCTGAAACAAAAGCCTTGCCACATTTTTCGCGAGGGCAAAAATATAAGCCCACCCCTGAAAATAAGCCCCCTGGACAACCCTTCGCTCCGGCCAAGCAGAACATCGCTCGCCGACCTAGCGGTATCCCGAAGGCACCAAGCCGTGGGAATGAGGTGGGGGCAAAGGCTCTCGCGTTGCTTGGTGCTTTAGAGGTACCGCTAAGTCGGTCAGCGGTGCTGTGCCCAGCTGAAGAGGGGGGGTTGCTGGGCAGCTGCTCTCTTGTGAGCGGGCTCCCGAAGAGCCGGGCACAGCCTCAGGGTCAAATGGCTGTGTTGTGCTGTCGCAGCAGCAACGCAGCAGCCATGAGGTTACCAAGTTTGCGAGCAGCCGCCCGGCAACTCCCCTTTCCAGCTGGGTACAGCACCGCTGACCGGTTTTTTTTTCAAAGCACGGAGGACGGATGTCGCTCTGGAAGTACGCTCTATAGTTGTGGGCTGCAGATTGTACAACCATAGAGCTTACTCCCAGAGCAGTATCCTATCTCCGTGCTTTGGAAGCCGCAATGGAGGACGGATGCTGCTCTAGGAGTACGCTCTATGGTTGTACGATCTGCAGCCCACAACTATAGCACGTTCTTCCAGAGCGGCATCCGTCCTCCGTGCTTTGAAAAAAAAAACCAAGTGGCGGGCGGCGGCAGCAGTGGAGATGCCCTTCGCACAAGTGGGGAGCGGAAAAGCCGCTGTGCAACCCCCCTCTCCAGCCATGCAGAGCCCCATTCACTCACCTAGGGGCATTCGAAAGGCACCAAGCCGCGGGAGGCGGAGGGCAGCGAACAGGCACTCGCGCTACTTGGTGCCTTCCGGGTATTGCTAGGTCAGTCAGCGGTGCTGTGCCCGGCTGGAAAGGGAGTTGCCGGGCGGCTGCTTGCGAGCTTGGTCACCTCATGGCTGCTGTGTTGCTGCTGTGACAGCACAACACAGCCATTCGACCCTGAGGCTGTGCCCGGCTCTTCGGGAACCCAGTCGCAAGGGAGCAGCCACCCGGCAACCCAAAATTAATAAGCCCTCCCCTTTAATAAGCCCAAGGCCATATTTCGTGGGTCAAAAAAAATATAAGACCCTGTTGTATTTTCGGGGGAAAACGGTATGTTATTTAGTGTATTTGTAGTTAAAGCAGCCTAAACAAATAACAGTAATTAAATATTATGGGGATTTAGGAAGTTTTGCCATATTTGGAGAAATTAATAAAATAATGAATGTTTATGTATCTTACATGGCATCTGCCTTCTATTATGTCATGAACAAAGCATTGATTATAGTTATAATTGTAGTTTTAATGTACGGAATTATTTGGGCAAAAAAAACCCCATTGATATCATTTTCTTAACTGGAGAAGTACCTAAAATGTCTATAAATATACGTATCTCTACAGTAAATCCTGTTTTTGCTTGATACTCATTTTTTTAAAAGAAAAGGTTTGTCAGAAAATATATATACACACATGCACTACGAAAATCTTTAAATTTTATAATGTAAATCATAATCTTATACATTGTATAATTTTATAAACTTTTAAAAGTTAAAAGATTTTCAGAAGGTCACAAATTACTGGTTTAAACAAAATTATGACCTGTGGCATTATGTTTATTTCAGATTAGTCTCTGATTCTCCTTATCTGGCTTTCTACTTTTTCTGACTGTTTGGAGTGGGGAATCTTCTTTTTCCAGTCTCAGAGTTTCTCTGATGTAAGTTTATTTCCAGTACTGTCAAATCTAGGGGTTAGGACTTGGTTATGTTGCTAGTCCAATAAACAGGACATGCACATTTACCATATAAATAAAGTAGTGGTATTGTCAAAACTCTTAGACTAGTGTTTCTCCATATCAGCAACTTTCAGATGGGAGTTGAAGTCTGCAGCACATTTGAAAGTTGCTGAAATTGAGAATCATTGACTTAGTAGACCATTGCTGTCAGATACTTGTGGTGACTCTGAATTCAACAGTTCTGTTTTTGACTTTGCAATGCTAATATGTTCATTAACTGGTATTAAACTTTGGAAACCTTGAGGATAGTATTTATTGCATAAAAGCAAAATAGTAGTATATTCTTATCCATTTATAGTTCAAAACAGAGAGTGGCAATATGGCACTCCTGTTTCTCACAAAATGATACTTGTGGTCCAATTACAATTTCTAAAATTAAATTTACACAAATCTTGGTGAACAATTTATTTACAGTAATATTCATTTTATGACAAAATTACCAAAATCTCATTCAGCTTGATGTTTAGGAATTTATTTAATATATTTTTTATTTATTAAATTTATAGGTTCCCACCTCATTGTCCTGTAACTCTGACTATTCAGTTTTGACTGAATAGCTGGGGAGCTAATATGTGAGATCAGGGAATGCTGTCTATCCTAAAAAGAATGACAGTTGTGTCCAAGTTAAAGCAGTCTACCATTTATTTCTAAATATTTTGAAGTCACAAGTTAAGTATACTTTGGGGAAATGTGACATGACCTCAGGACATGTGGTAGTTGTTTACCTGGTCCAATAGGACTAAAAAACTCGAAGTTTAGAATTCTCATACTTTGAACCCTAGAAACCTAGGAGTTCCATTGATTCTCCATTATTTTTGAGTGATGGCTATAGTCTCATTTCATTCATCTTTCCAGTTTTTAAATGTGAATGGAGGCAATATTTCTGCACACTGGTCTTTGTCATAAGCTGTTGTACTTTAGCAACCTCTCCCCCCCCCCCCCCCCAAAATGAGATGCTCAACAGGGGTGGGTTCCGGCTGCCATTACTACCAGTTCGGTAGTAAACAAATTTGCGTGTGTGTGCGCATTTTCATTTGCAACGATCTGCACATGCGCACAACCTTAAAAAACCAATAAAAATTACATTTTTAAAATGAAGATTGTTCTGCGCATGTGCAGAACAGAAAATCAAGATGGCGTTGCCGATCATAGAACTGGTACGGTCACGTGTCTGCCGGAGTTAATACCTATTCGGCCAAACCGGACCGAATAGGTAGGAACCCACCTCTGATGCTCAAGGATGCTAGAATTTGGCTTTTTTTTTGGAGGAAGGGTTCTATTGTCACTTTTATAGGATGGAGAAAAAAATCAAAATAACTTTGTAACAAAGATATGATGTTCCATACAGAAATTGTGCATCTAATACATATCCAAGATATTTTCAGCTTTTAGCTAGTTGCTTCTCTATATCTCTGTCTGTTACAAACTGCTTCTGTGTTATTTCTTCTTGCTGCCTCTGTATGCCTCCGCATCTATAGATGGCCATTATCACAGAACAATCTTTTTCTTGTAATTCGGAGAGGGGCTATTACTAAATTTGTTATGCTGATTAACAAAATTCAACTCAGCCCCAATAAGGAAATTTATTTATTTATTAAATTGATATACTATCCATCTTGCTATCCAAAATGATCTTGGATTCTTCCTCTCCTCCATTTGTTTTAAAGGTAACCTGATGCCTTGAGTCACTATAGCTAATGGAAAGAGATTATATTGGACCTCTATTCTAAAATATATGGTGGAGACCACATCTCTTAACGTTTACCTTGTACAACCAAATATATTGCTAATTGATTTATAGCAGTAATTTTATTGCTAAATAGTAAAAAAATAATATAATACAATGCCTTTCAGAAGGAAGAACAATTAACCTGCCTTGAATCACCAAATTCTTTTGCTATTGTAGTAAGCTGAGAAAATGGTTTTGAGTTGGGTGGGCGTCCTGGTAGATTTTCCAACTCTGTTTAGTTTCACCGAATTTGCTCGCTCAGTAAAAGTGGCAATCTGTCTCTGGTTTTTTTGTTAAGAATTAAATCAGCCATATCAGTATCTTTTGCATTGGCTTATGAGATACTTTCCCCTGTTCTTACTTCACCAGCTGCACTGCAGGCACTGAAGAGAAAAAAGAGGTATGAAAAACAGTTGAGCCAAATTGATGGGACTCTTTCCACTATTGAATTCCAGCGAGAGGCTCTTGAAAATTCCTACACAAATACAGAAGTGTTCAAGAATATGGGCTATGCTGCTCAAGCCATGAAAAAAGTACACGAAAACATGTAAGTGGAAAATATTGTCAAACCCCACAGAAAATAACCTTAACTCTTACATTGACACCTATTTGGTGGGTTTCTTTCTTACATAAGAATTGAGATGTTTCATTCTTGTATATGATGCTAAGGTTTATCTTCAGTTATAGATAAAGTTGCCAGGATTTTACTGTTACACTTTAATCTAAAATTAAACTCTCTTCTTGGATTTACCTGTCCTGCAGCAAGCTAAGATTAGTATGGCCTGAACCATAGATCATTGCAAGCTGTACATATTGCTTCAACTGAGATTTCTGCATAACACTATTAATTGGCATTCCCCCCCCCCACTTTTTTTTTATTGCCTTTCTCCAACTTGAATATACCTGAAGTTAAATGGACTTCAAATTCCAAAATTCTTCTGCTACAATGATAATTCTTTACAATTGTGGAAGTTGAAGTTTGTTCATCTGGAAGGTATACACTCTGGAGAAATAGAATCTTCCAGAAATCTTCTGAATGTTTGGGTCCGTCCGTAAACCAGTTCAGCCATTCCAAAAATAGCACAGTGACTTTTCATAAATTGATTCTCAAAACCAGAAACAGTTCATGATATTCTGGACATGAAAAATAATTGTTTTATGGCTTGACCCTCTCTAGGACACCATGTTTAAGTTCCCAAATAGAGTTCCCCAAATCTCCAATATGCAAACTGCTTGAAAACTGTTTGGGATTGCTCCTTATGTACATATCTGTTTTACTTATATTATTCTATTATTCTATTCACTACTGTTTGTAAGCAGTTCAAGGACTTTTATAGAATTTAAAGCCCTTATGGAATTTGAAACTTGAATACCGGAAGGAATTTTCCTGTAACATTAACCTTATCCCAGGCTAAACTGGTCTTTGATGGCCCTTTAAATGCCCTAATAAGCCAGGAAGATGGCTTAGAAAGAGTGAGAGTTTATTTATTATGCTTCATTTTATTGAAGTGTTTTATTAAATTAGATAACTTACTAATATATCTTTGCTATTTTTCTAGTCTTTTAATATTCCTCTCCCCAAAATTTAAATTTCTATTTTGCTGTTGCTTTTTGTTTCGATGATTGATTTTTATGAAAATCTCAGAATTTTACTGGAATCCACTATGCCATCCTATCCATATGCAAATTGAGTAAATAATTCCTTCTTTCTTCTATCCTTAGGGACTTGGACAAAATTGATGACATGATGCAAGATATCACTGAGCAACAAGATATTGCCCAAGAAATCACAGAGGCTCTCACAAGAAGAGTTGGTGATGACTTTGATGAGGTATGTTTTGATATCTAAGAACAAAAAATGGCCCTTAATATTACTAATTTTAAATTTGCTATAATTGTTGTCTAGCTCTTTTCTAAGCGCTTCAACATTTTTCCTTCAACGCAGTCGAATTCTCAGATGACTGAAGAGACATTTGTTCAGAAATAATCTGTACTGTCTTGAATAAAATATTCAAAAGAGAATGCAAATTGTTATGTCAAAACAATGCATATACATAACCTCTTTTGGTATGACAAAAATCACTAGATTTCTGACATATCAGATGGAATCTACATAAGTAGTAGCAATTCCTAATTTTATCCTAGCTAGTCAGTCATGCCGCCTTCTAGTACACTGCATTGTCCTCATCTGGCATACAGATAACTTGTGTACCACCACATGCAAGGAAGGAAGATTACAGTCAAGCTACTATGTTTTTCTCTATTTCCATTTTCACCACACTTGCAGCCCAGCACTTCTGTTTTGAGGGCCTCATCTATAGGTTGTATTTCAAGCCAGGAAATAGAAGAAATTCCCTATTTTAGCTTATGAATAAGGTAATGAAAAGTGGACTACAAGATGGACTCCTCTTCTTTGTATCTTGTGATGAATAACTCTTGGCACACTTCAAGAGGTCTTGTTCCATTCTTCTTTCCCCACTTTTCTGTTTTTGCCTTCATTATGAACACATTTAGTAAACATGCTGAGTATAAATTGAGCTATTTGGAGTGGAATTCATTAATATAATTTAAATTGAGTAATCTTCTACCACTAAACTGAAGCAATTGTCAGCATATATCAATAACTTCTCCTTTTACAAAACCAGAAAGACTGAAGCCATTGAGCCATTTTTGGATAGTAGAATGATCACAAAATAGAGCAACTCTTTTTTTTTTAAACACTTGTAGCCTTTTCTGTAAACCATATTTTGTATTCAACTATACTTTTAGTCAATTACAGTAATATAATTTTGATATTTTTGATGTTATTTCATTTTATTCTTATCAACCAATAGCTACTTAAAATATTTGGTTGAGATCTTGTCAGGTGCAAAAAATCAGAAACATTCATAAGATAACAGTTTTATTCATACACAAGAATCTGGTCAATTAATGGTCAGGACAAAATTGGCACTAGATAAGGATCAATGAAATTCAAGGGGAACTGGACTTGGATATCTTTTGGCAATGCAAGGATTATAAACTGTTGACATGTTTAATTATGCCCATCAGTTCTGCCTGTTGTTCTACAGATTTCCAATAAAATTTATTTGTCCTAAAAATATCCATTTATATAGGTCCCTGGCATGCTGAAAACCCAAAATAAAATTTATTTTATAAAGTTTGTATAGGCAATTTTTAATTAGAGATTCTTTTTTATTCTTTATTAAAATATAATCTGCCAATTTTTAACATTTCAGGATGAACTATTGGCAGAATTAGAAGAACTGGAGCAAGAGGAACTCAATAATAAGATGAAAAACGTTCATTTGCCAAGTGTCCCAGCTAACCCATTGCCTTCACATCCTGGTAAATTGCTTTCTTATATTAATTAGTCTGTTACGAAAATAGGCTATAGAAATATTGAAGAGAAAAGGAACAATCACAGAAATTTAATATATCTGGATATAATAGTAGCTATCTTGACACATAAGAGTGATACAAGTTCTTGATGTGATTGAGGAGTACTTATGACTGGTCCTCATAGATGTTGTTGTTGCAGTGCCTCCATGGTCACCTGGTCCCAATTTGGACATCTGACAACCAGCTGACAATTGTGACATCACAGCATCCTGTGTCACGTAATTACCATGTGCAAACTTCACTCCCAGCTTTCAACAAGCAAAGTCAGTAGGGAAGCTGGCAGAAAGTTTGGTGATCACTTGACTACAGAATACTGCTACTGCATGGGATTTGCCCAATAATGGCAACTGGAACTGCTATCATAAGCTGGTACAGTCACATGATGTGCATTCCTTGCTTAGTGATGGCTTTCTCAGTTCCAATTACAGTTGGTAAGTGAGGACTACTAATAGTAATTGGACTTTGGTGAAAGAATACATTGTACACAGAGTGTACATTTGGCGATAGCCGAAGCTGAACTTTGATTTGGTCATCTGGATTCAAGTCTTATGATCTGATGTAAAGCTATGAAGCAATTCTTATTGAATATCATGTTTCCCCGAAAATAAGACACCGTCTTATTTTCTTTTGACCCCCGAAATAAGCACTTCGCCTTATTTTTGGGGTGGTCTTATTCTTTTTGAGGGGCAAAAGGCGACAAGGTATTCATGGTTGCTCTTGTGTTGCAATACTTTTGGGGAGGGCTTATTTTTGGAGGGAGGGCTTATTTTATCGCATACGCTCAAAAACCTGGTAGGGCTTATTATCCAAGGGCTTATTTTCGGGAAAACAAGGTAGATCTACTGAAGTCATCCCTTTACAAGTGTCTTGTAAACTATGTCTCTTAATTTTTAGCCACAATGCCTGTAATCCAAATACAAAATCTTTCCAGAGATAGCAAAACTGTATCTTTGTTGTTCCAGTATGCTGAACCATTATTATCTTGTTACAGCGTCTTCAAAGAAGAGGGTGGAAGATGATGAAGATATGCAGCAACTGGCAGCATGGGCATCTTAACAGCAATTTCTCACTGGCTTCAAGGGAATACTACGGGAATATCATGGATGGACTTCATGGAATAATGCTGATGTTTTACACAGAGTGTAGCAGCGTGGAATCTTGACCAAAATTGGTCTCTGGTGGAATACGTGTATATATTTTATATAGTCTTGTATATACTATTTTGTTTTTTTGTTTTTTAAAAAGCCAGCATTCTCAAGTATAATCTTTCTCCTTCAGGTATATCTCCAGACATACCATTTTTATGCTAAAGAAATTAGATAACAAGCAAGACTGTATTAATGTTCTTCTTAGCTGATACTTTTTGAATGCACGTTGATAACGTTGAGGTTGCAAAACCTATTGGTGCAATAGTGAGTATTATAGTGGTTTGAAAGAGAATTAAAATTGGCTTCGTTTTGGAATCTTGTTTTCCAAACAAAATTATTAAAACCCATGGTCCATAGGTCTGCACTGAGTTTTTTTGTTTTCTGTGATTCTTCACTGCCAAAGGGTTGTTCAGAGTACAAAACAGAAATGATGGTTTTGTACCTTAAAAACTAAGATAATGAAAATGGACCTCTGTTGAAAGAGAGATAGGATGCATTCTCTATGCCTGTGATGGTGAACCTGTGGCACGCAGAGCCATTTCTTAGGGCATGCGAAGCGTTGTCCTGTCAACTCCATGTGCGCGCTGGCCAGTTGATTTCGGCCTTCATTTTCGGCTGTTTTTCGCCCTCTGTAGGTTTCCCTGAAGCCTCTGGAGAGAGAAAAACGGCCCTACAGGCAAACCCGAAGTCAGAAAATGAGCAGTTTTCAGCCTCCGGAGGGCCTGCGAGGGGGCAGGGGAGACTGTTTTTTCCCTCCCCAGGCTCCTAGAAAGCCTCTGGAGCCTGGGGAGTGCAAAAAACCAGTTCTACCATGCTATCGCATACCAAAAATGGGGAAGGCGGGGGGCTCCCATGCGCATGCATGTGGGGGTGTTGCACGTGCGGGGGGAGGGCACGCGCGCACATGATCCCCCCCATGCTCCCCCGCTTTTGGGATGCGATAGCAAAAGGGTTAGCCATCACTGCTCTATGCAAAGAGCAGGACCAAAATAAATGGATTAAAACTAGAAGAAGTGGGTTCAAGGTAGCTGTCAGGAGGATGACAATAGCAGACTGTAGAATAAGCTGTCATAGAAGTGATGAGGTTTTTTTCCAGTGAAGTTCTTCAGCGGAGGTGGGTGAACATCTATCAGATCTTGCACTAAATAGATAATGCTTCCAGTTCTGTTGTTCTGTGAAAGATCATCAGAGAAGGAAGAGTGTTATAGATCCATTACCAGCTGTGTTTAGGTGATTCGTATGCCTTGAAATTGGTTGCTCCAGGAACAGTTCAAAAAAGAGCTTTTGATTGATTGACTTTCAGGTTGTTTATAATTCTAAGAAGTCTCAGGGATGAGATTCCACTGGCCATGTGGGAGCTAGAATAATTGATTTTCCTACCCCACTTTTAATGGATTGGGAATTAGTGATTTTCCAGGACGCTGCTCTGGAGATTCCAAGCAAGGGTTAAATACAGCCAATCTGCCCAGAACTGAATTGAATCTTTAAACCACGCCTCTGGTACTGATTATCTTCAGTTTTTTTCAATTCAGCTAGCCCAGTGGACGCGCTTTGAGTTTTTCTTCAATTCTAGATAGTTTGCTTGGACTCCCAATTATACTACTGAAAGAAAAGATTGTGTTATTTATTTGGAGCAAGCTTGGTGAGCTAAATTTACTTTAAATCCCAATTTGGCTTTTCTCTCGCCCTTGGTCCTCCTGGTGTACCGATCTTGCATGGGCCCCGCATGGTCACAGACAGCTGTTGGGGAAGCGCGTGGTTCAGACTGCCGCCGCCAGCGCCGCCACAGCAATCCTGCTGCGGGAGGAAATCCCCGCTGAGAGCTCCGAGACTGCTTGCCACAAAACTCACCAGGCGGCAGCATGGGCGATTAAGTTGTCCGCCTCAGCCTCCTTCCTTTCCTTTCTGCTTTGGGTGTAGCAGTTGCTGAGGAAAATTCCGACCAAGGACACCAAGTTGAGGCAGGATGTCAACAAAATCATGGCAGCTTGAGTGGAAGCTTGTCACAGTCCCCTTTAAAGGGGACAAGCTCTTCGGGGAGGTCCTGGATCCTGTCCTAGTAGAAAACAAGGACAAGAAGAAGGTGACGCCATCGGTCACTAAGAAGTCCGATCGGAAGGGTTCCAACTCCTACAGGAGGCAAACTTTTCGGAACACTGAACCTTCCACTAGCTCCGCCCCATTTCATTGGGCGTATCCCCAGCAAACCGATCGATCCCAGGACCGTCAGTCCTTTCACGACAGAGGTCGCCAGCAACACTACTCCCAACGCCCCTTTCAGGGGGGAGTCTGGTTCACGCCCCTTCAGGAGATACAAATGACCATCAACGATCAGCTCCCATAGGAGGACGTCTCCAGTTATTTCACGCCAAGTGGGAGCAGATCACGTTGGATCAGCGGGTCCTACAAACAATCTGCATGGGCCTCACCTTGGAGTTCCTTTCCCTCCCCCCCGCCACTTCATCAGGTGCCTCGTCCCTTCATGTCCAGTCAAACGGTCCCTCATGGAACAGGAGATCAGGCATCTCAGGGATATCAGGGCCATAGAGGCTGTTCCGGTGGGTCAGGAGGGGGACAGGATTTTACTCAATCCTGTTCCTGGTTCCCAAAAATTCCGGGGGATGAAGGGGAATATTGGACCTAAAAAGGTTAAACTATCATGTAACCTATCGAAGGTTCAAAATGCAATCCCTCCAATCCATCATGGAATGCATCAGGCCGGGGGATATATTGACATCCATAGACCCCAAAGAGGCCTATCTCCACGTACCCATCCCCAAAGCCCATCGCCAGTACCTGAGATTCACTTACGCAGGCCGCCATTACCAGTATCGAGCCTTGCCGTTCGGCTTATCATCGCCCCCCAGGACATTTACAAAGATCCTGGCGGCGGTGGCGGCCTTCCTCAGATCCCATCCAATAAGACTGCATTGCTACCTGGACGATGTCCTCATCCAGTCATCCCACCAACAGGCGACCAGAGACCTGGAGTACACCATCCAGGTGCTTCAAGACCACGGGTTCTCCATAAACCTGGAGAAAAGTCATCTTCTTCCATCAACCAGACTGCAACATCTGGGGGCCATCATCGACACCGTTTCCTGCCGGGTCTTCCTATATCCGGAGAGGGTGACCAGCCTCAGGGAGAGGGTCGCACAAGTGCAGCATTCGCCCCTAGCCAAGGTGGTTCAGCTGTCTCAGCTTCTAGGCAAAATGATCTCGTGCCTGTCCATCATGCCTTGGGCAAGACTCCACTCCCGTCCGCTCCAGTGGCTCCTGCTCCCTTACCAAAGGACCAACGAAAGCAGCTCGACGAGGCTAATCCCGGTCTCCTCAGAGGTACGGTGTTCCCCCAGGTGATGGTTGTCCCCTGCCCTGACAAAGGGGTCCCCCTTCAAAGAACCTGTCCGTCTCACCATCACGACGGATTCCAGCCTTTACGGCTGGGGAGCTCATTGTCACAGTCAACTGGCGCAGGGCAGGTGGTCTCCTTCCGAGGCTGCTCACAGCATCAACTGGCTGGAGCTGAGGGTAGTCAGGTTGGCCCTCTGCCAGTTCCAGTCCAGCATACAAGGGCGCCACGTGAGGATACTGACGGACAATGTGGCGACAAAGGCGTACATCAACCGCCAAGGGGGCACTCGCTCCAGATCCTTGATGTCAGAGGCCGAACTCCTAGGATGGTGGGCGGAGAAGCACCTCCTGTCCCTTCAGGCGGAACACATCTCGGGCAGGACCAACACCCAGACGGACTGGCTGAGCAGGGCCACGGTTGACCACTCAGAGTGGCGCCTGCATCAGCACCTGTTCCAGCAATTGTCCCAGAGGTTCGCCTGTCCGCAGGTAGACCTGTTCACCACTGCATGCACTTCCCGAGGTTTTTCACGAGGTTCCACGACCCAGGTGCCAAAGGAGTCAATGCCTTGCACTGTCCTTGGCCGCGGAGACTACTGTACGCCTTCCCTCCGTTGCCTCTACTTCCCAGAGTCATCCGGAAGATCCTGTCGGAGGCAGTGGAGGTACTGCTGGTGGCACCGTTTTGGCCCAGGAGAACCTGGTTTGCAGACCTGGTGAGCCTCTCCGTCGAACCACCGTGGCGGATCCCTCCGCAGGAGAACTCCCTCAGCGAGGGGGCTCTTCAACATCTGGAGCCCCAGTGGCTGCAACTAGCCGTCTGGCACTTGAGAGGGATCTCCTGAGCAGAGGCAGTCTCTCGGCCAAAGTGATTTGCACCATCCAAGTGTCCAGGCGTCTGTCCACGACCCGGATCTATGACGCTACCTGGAGAGCCTTCGCCAGCTGGTGCTCTGCTCGTGGATCTTCAACCTCCTCAGCCTCGGTCCCTGTCATCCTGGACTTACTGCAAGATGGTTTGGACAAGGGCCTGGCGCCTAACACTCTACGGTGTTAGGTGGTGGCTATTTCCACCATTCTGGCTCCCGATGGACATTCCTCGCTCGGCCAACATCCTACCATTTGCAGTTTTCTCAGGGGCGCAACTAACCTGAGACCCCCAGTGGTTCACAGATATCCATCCTGGGACCTCAACGTAATGCTACGTGCTCTTATCGGCCCCCCGTTTGAACCACTCAGGACTGCCAGTCTCAAACATCTGACATTAAGACAGCATTTTTGGTTGCCATCACCTCAGCTCATCGTATTTCGGAGTTGGCTGCCCTGTCCGTCAGAGGGGACTTATGCTTGATTTGACAGGACAGGTAATTCTCAGGCTGGACCCGTCGTTCATCCCCAAAATCAACTCCTGGTTCCACCGAGCCCAGGAGGTAGTTCTACCGGACTTTTGTCCGTATCCTAGACATCCAAGGGAGAAACGCTTGCACTTGCCAGATGTGCGCAGGACGCTTCGCAGGTACATCAAGCGCACGGTGGGGTTTCGACACTCTGAATCACTCTTCATATCATTCCAGCCGGCTTCCCAGGTCAGGAAAGTGTCTTCCTCTACGATCGGTGGGTGGCTGAGGGCCTGCATCGCCCTTGCTCATGTCCTGCAGTCCAAACCTGTGCCTCACAACATTATAGCACATTCGACTAGGAGTGCCGCTACCACAGCAGCCTGGGCGACCCAGGCACCGATTGAGGAAATTTGCAAGGCGGCTACCTGGACTTCGTTGTCTCCATTCGTCCGAAATTATAAATTGGACACCTTTGCATCAGTGGAGGGGGCGTTCGGGAGGCGTGTTCTTCAAGGCATTCACACCAGCGGAGAGACTCTGAATGCTGCTGCTTCCCGCCCTAGTGACGATTAGCTTGGGCATGTCCCTTGCTTGGACTCTCCAGAGCAGCGCCCTGGAAAATGACCATTGTCTTACCTGAAGGGTCGTTTTCAGGGCGCAGCGAAGGAGAGTCCACCCCACCCTAGGGTCTGGCTCCGCTGGTGACAGTTTGAACGTTACGGTTCCAGTTGGTTTGGTTTTATTATTGACTTGTTTACATTGTTGGACTTCTCAGTGCGCAACAGTTCCACGTCTTCATTGAAAAAATCTGAAGATAATCAGCACCAGAGTGTGGTTTAAAGTTTCAATTCAGTTCTGGGCAGATTGGCTGTATTTAACCCTTGCTTGGACTCTCCTTCGCAGCGCCCTGAAAATGACCCTTCAGGTAAGACAATGGTCATTCTGAACTATGTTATATCATGGTTGGTTTTTTTTTAAAAAAAGTTTCCCCTGCCTACATAAGTCCTTAGAAAACTACGAGTCCATCACTTCTATCTTATCCCACAGGCACTTAAAACTAATCTAGAATATTTATATTTTATCAAGAGCCTACTTAATCACTGAATATAAAAGGTGATAGAGGCATGAAATCTAGTGCATCCAGGGGAACTATGATGCATTATGCAGTCTAAAATATACTGGAGGTATGATTTGGTTTACTCAAATTTAGTAGCACCAAACTTTTACTGATTTTTCTGTAAGTTAGATTAATTTGATTTTATAAAAGGGAAAAATGTAGATTGATTTTTTTTTTTGGCTGAGTGACCAGCAAGTGATAATTGAGTTTATTAGCCTCTTTAAAAATAGGAGATCATAATTCAGTAAATCAGATGGATTACATTCAAATAATGTGTGCTGGATTCATGCATACTGTATTTTCTTGATGGCAGACAAGACAAGCATCTTGTTAGGTAGAAAAACTGTAATACCTTATGATTGTAGTTTTTAAACAAACCTTATTCATTCTATTTCTTCATTTTTTGGTTTGAATAGTATAGTTCTCTTTAAATATTTCAATACAATAATTTATATGATGTTTATGTATCTTCTTTGAACTATCTTTTTTTTTAAATCTGGGAAACCAATCATATGAAGAAAAAGTTTTAAATTTCTCAAAATAGTAAAGTTCCAAAATTATTATGTATGTCAACATTTTTTTTCATTCTTGAAATTAGTCTCTGCATATGTAACTTTTTTTCCTACCCCCTCTCCCTTTTGAATTTTAATGTAAGATGACATTACTGTTCTTTTCCTGGAATATACAAGATTTAAGTATTCTAGTAAGTATTAAATTGTGCAATTAAAATCTGACATTGGTTTTTTACAAGAAACATATTCCCCAAAGGAAATATATATGCAGGACATTTATTATTATGTATCTTTGTGGAAATTCAACATTTACTACGTCTGTGGGGTCTCTGATTTACTGTTCTAATCATAAAACAATAAGTGATACAGAACATTTTTTTAACAATGATCATTAAATAATGTGCTACATGTACTGAATTTAGGGTCTAAGGATTATCCAGATATATCACACAGGAGTTTTACATCTTTTTACTTTAGTAGAGGGGATCAGCTAGTTTCTTTATTACATCACAATTTATTCCACCTAAATTTAATTCTTGAAATGGAAAACTTTACACATTTTTATATTAGAATTTAATTTAGGGATAGGAGCTTTAAAATTCACCATAGCAAGGGCATACTAAACTCCAGATTTTCTCAATTGCTATTTAATATTTTGGTGTTTAGTTGAATGGATGGATAAATGTGATTTAAAATTTTCTCCCTAGATTTCCCTAGATTCAGTAATTTATAATCTAGTGACTATTTGATACACCTTTAAAGCATTATAGTTGTATTATTATTCCATGAAAAAATTAACTGAGAAATTTTGAGGAAAAGAAGAATAAATATTTTTGAATGCAAAGGTAATAATGCATCCACATTACATAAAGGATTTTCAGAGTGTAGTGCAAGAAATTAATTCCCTCTATGCACTTAATACATATATTGGTAGTGAGAAGAAAGATCCAATAAACTACTGGCCTCTTTATAAATGCAGTTGAACTAATATTTCTATTATCAAAAATATTGGGATAAAATATTTAATAATTCCAATTTAACCAATAATTAGTGATACTATTGCATCTATGAAAGGAGGAAAAGTTCTAAGCCTGATGACTTACCACATTGACTATCACATACTTACATACACACTGAAACTTCCAGTACAACTGGAGTTTTAAAATATTTTTCTTGAAAAACATTTTCCTAGCCTCTCTTAGTGAGCCTTAATAGCTGTGATTTTGATAGCTTCTAAAGAATCTGTTGGCTATACAACTTTCTTAATACTGATGCCAAAACAACATGCCGTTTTCAGATAATACGATTCTTGATTATCCATCTGGCACAATCTGATTTTATAAAGAGGTGTCTTATAATACTTTGTTACAAATATAATGGATACATACTTCATAAAAATTGAAATCAATAATGATTTCATAATTGTAAGAGAAAAAGCCTTTGATGTTGATATAAGTTCATTTAAAATTTTAAATCAACCTACTTTAGATGGCTTGTATTATAACCTACTATAACCAATACACCAACTAAATCAACATAAAAACAAAATCAGTAACATATCAATCAATTCCCCAGCTATCGATCTTCCATGGGGCTTTTCTCTCTAAAGACCGTGTAGATAATTTTTAAATAATATTCTGAATGATAAGAAGGTACTACTCTGACTTTATAAGTCAAGATTTCCCCCCAGAATGTGGAAGCTTTACAAGCTTCAAGAATTAGATCAACAGAATCTACCTAAGATGAATGGTCCTGAAGATAATGAGAACAACCATACAGGGCTTAATACAATATGTGATAACCAGCATCTTGAATTTTTCCCAGAAGCCAACTTGTAACCAGTGCAACTCCCATAGCATTAAGGTGCCTCTGCTATAGCACCTATTACTCAGTGGATGGGCAATTTCATTCTATGCCAACTGTAATTTCCAAGTGATCTTCAAGAATAGTTCCATGTAGTTGGAAGTATAGGTATTTTAACTAGGAACTGATGAAGGTATGAGTCACTCTTGCCATGACTCCTAGTTCAAGAAAATTCACTACTGGTGGAGCAATTGGATATAGCCAAGGATTTATCTTACCATGAAACACATTATTTTCATAGGTTTTGAAAGAGAATCCCCAGACTGTGGCCAAAATCTTCAGGATTATCTCAGCCAAAGCTGTCTAAACTACTTTGGTACAAGAAGCCTCTTTTTGTAATAGTAGCTCCTCCTTGCTGAGGTCCTCCTAAATCTGTTTCTTCACATGGATTCAGATGAAACTTTTGAAAAAAGACTTGGTCAAATACATACTTTTTATTTTAAAAAATTAGTTTGATTAATACGTAGTTCCTAAATCTGCTAGTATTGTTATGACAATGGAAATATTTTCATCAATATGTGTTATGGAACTTATCATCATTATCTTAAAACTGCTACTGGATATTTATTTTTCTCCTCCCTCCCTCCCTCTAAAAAATGGGTCCCAAACAGCAGAGATGCATTTGAAAATTCTTCCCTTTTCTACAGCTCCTGATGATACCTCTGTTAAGAAATAATGGTAGTAACCGACAACTGCAATCTTTTTCAATATGTTGCTCTTCAAATGACTCAAACTACAACTGTTATTGCTCCAAGCTAGCAGTCATTGGAAACAAACTGATCTAGTGATTAATGCAAGAAACTGGGAGATTGTGAGTTCTAATCCCACTTTAGGCAAGAAGACTGCTTTCTCAGCACAAACCACCTTACAAAATATTTAAGCATGCATAGGCATCCTTTAAAATGATGCAGCATCAATACTACTTAGCCTTACTCTTCTCCTGCTTCTGGAAATTATTTTTTTGTATGCAGTTTACGGACAGCTTATGTATGTAGTTTGTCCATTATATCTGAAGTATGCTAAATTGCTCTGTTAAATTGTGAATTTGCTAATGCCACCATAATCAAAGGACCTACTCTAAGTATGAATAAACTTTGATCTAATTCTAGACCTTATTGTATATAGAATCATAGGACTGTAAGGAATCTTGGAGATCTTTTAGTCCAACCCCTTGCCCTTGGCAGGAATCCTTGTAACAGAATAACAAAGTTGGAAGGGATCTTGGAGGACTTCTAGCCCAACCCCCTGCTCAGGCAGGAAACCCTATACTATTTATACTATTTGAGACAAATGCTTGTCCAATCGCTTCTTTAAAATCTCTAGTGTTGGAGTACCCACAACTCCAGGAGACAAGCTGTTCTACTGATTAATCACTCTGAATGTCAGGAAATTCTTCCTTATTTCTTCTGACCCATTGCTTCTTGTCCTATTCTCAGGTGCTATGGAAAAGAAGTCAAAACCCACTTCCCTATGACAGCACTTCAAATATGGAAAAACTGATATTAGGTCTCCCTCAGGCCTTCTCTGCATTAGACTAAATATATTTGTTTCCTTGGCCATTCATCATACAATGTAGTCTCCACACACCTTATCATCTTTGTTGCTCTTCTCTGCGCTCATTCTAGGATCTCGAATTCTTTTTTATATCATGATTGGAAATGGACACAATATTCCAAATGTGGCCTCACTAGTGCGGTATAGAGCAGAACTATCACGCCCTGTGATCTTATCCTCTGTTGATGCAGCCTAGGATTATGTTGGCTTTTTTGGCAGCTGTAGAACACTCTTGATTCATACTTAAGTGGCGGCCCACCAGGACACCTAAAGCCCTCTCTCAGACATTACTGTTGAGCCAGGTACTGCCTATTCTAAACTTGTGCATCTGGTTTTTCTTGCCTATGTGAAGGCTCTTACATTTCACACTGCTGAACTGCGTCTTTCTGAATTCTGAAGCTATCTTCCAAAGCGGTAGCAATTTGTCCCAGCTTTGTGTCATCCACAAATTTTATGAGTGCCCTTCAGTCTCCTCATCTAGGTCATTTATGTAGATACTGAAGAGTTAATTCCCACATTTAAATTTACTTTACAAATCAAATGAAGTCATCTGTCAGAAATGGAAACTCATTTATTCTTACATCAAATCATTGTGAGCTGTTCTTAATACAATCCTCACTTGACTTATTTTAAGTCAATACAACTGATTAGAAGTGCAGAAAAAACAATTGCTATCAGTTGGCCTTCCATTGAGGATCTGTATACTGCACGAGTCAGAGGGCTGTGCAAATACCTACAGACCCCTCACATGGACATAAATTGTTTCAACTTCTACCCTCAAAACGACGCTATAGGACACTACACAACAAAACAACTAGACACAAGGACAGTCTTTTCCCAAATGCCATTATTTGCTTAACAACTAATTCCCACAACACTGCCAAATAATTTACCAACTCCGTATTACTCTTATTCTTCTCTTCCTTCTTAGTATCTATCTCTTCCCACTTATGAATATAACCATGTTGCTTGTATCTTTCAATTTATATTGTTTGTTTCCTAGTATGACTTGATAGCTTATTAGTAACCTTGACTATCACCAAGTGTTGTATCTTTTTATGCTTGATGAATGTATTTTATTCTTCTTATGTAGAGAGCATATGCACCAAAGACAAATGCCTTGTATGTCCAAACACACCTGGCCAATAAAGAATTCTATTCTACTCCATTCTATTCTATTCATTTTCAAACTCTTATGATAATTATTTTCTATTAAGCATTTTTAGATATTTACTTAGCACTTCATAATGAGAATTCTTTTATTGCTTTGAGTGAAGGAAGAAGCCCTCAGTAGCATTCCTAGAATTCCAATGAAACTGAATCAGCTAGTCTCTGTTATTTATTATTTATTCAAACAATCTTTTAAAATGCAGGCCAAAACAACACTCAAGCTATTTTGCGGTCTCTAGATGGAGCTGTGGATTCAGTAATATTCTGTAACTTGTTTGACAAAATCTACTAAAATACCTGCTGTTTCTCCTATGAGGAAATCCACGGCCCTGGAAGTCTTTGAGGATATGTAAATAGTATTTACTGTTTCGCCAGGGTCATTGCTTTGTGAAATCTATTTGAATCGGCTGTATAAAAACTGCTGTAGTGATAAATCTCCATTCCACCTACCTTGTGGCCTTTAATGCAGCTGTTGAATTTCAGGAGCACGGAAAAAAAAAGAAGTAAAAATAAAAACTTGTTTTCATTTCATAGAATCTGTTCAAATGAATAAAGGGACCATTTCCTGAACTTCTTTGTATTCTTTGTTAAAATGTATAAGTGCAGAAATTTACAAACAATTTACCAGGCGAGTGACATTACTTTGGAAACAATGTACAGAGAAAAAGTTGGATCTTTAAAAATGACACCCATCTTCTTCTCCAAGGAAGTCTTTAAGAAGATGGATAGCCATCTGTCTGAAACAGTATAGGGTTTCCTGCCTAAGCAGGGGGTTGGACTAGAAGACCTCCAAGATCCCTTCCAACTCTACTATTGTATTGTATTAAGGAGATTGGAAGTGCATGCAAAGCATTCTTCACACTTCAGGCCTATTTATCTCACAAACGTTTTTCTGAGCTAGTTTAGGATTACTGGCTCAAAGTCATGGAAAGTTTCATGGCTGAGAAGATTTGACACCCCCCCCCATTCTTTTTATAATCTAGTCCTTCTGTGCTGGGAATGATAGACATTGTAGTATAATGCATGTAGGATCAAGATGTATTGGTATGTAATCAACACTTCTGGAAGGCCTCAGAATAAGGAAAGCTGCTTTAACCACTGAACATACCTTTCAGTTGATATTCAAAGTTAATAAAAAAGTATTATTTCTATTAGGAAAAATCCTTACTCCATCTATTGCAACATCTTCGCTCTGCCAACTATGTCACAGAATAGTAGCTCACCAATACCACAGGCAAGAATTGGCACAGGCAGCACTGAATTCTGTGTTTGCACAAGTAAATATCTTTGGAGGCAAGGGAGAACAATGTTACTAATGACTCAAGTAATAAATTGGAATTTTCACAATGGTCTCGAGTGCCTGAACAGACAAAGTGCTTTGCGTTGTTTCTGTAAGAACCACCATTTTCTTTGGACAAAAATGTTTTTAGTTATATCGCTGCCCAATTTTAGGTCATCCTTTTATTTTTATATTTCTTAAGAATGCCTTAATTATCTTTTTGCAGAAAGGCAATGCAAAAACATTAATTATCAAGAAATATAAACCAGAAATATGTGTTTCATTGTTAAAAAGCTAGCTGTTAATGAATTTGGGGGTTTATGAAAAAGATTGGTGCAGAATTGTGAAACGGAACACAAACGTTTATTATTTTTCTAATGTCTCAAACAACTGATAGATCTAAGTTAAAAAGAATTCCTGATTATACTTGAACAACTCAAATAGGGATTGATTATTTTTAACTTAGTCTGTCAGCAAAATGTCAATTAAAGAGATGGACTTGCTGCAGCATAAGTAATTGAGTACCTCTCTGCCAATGTTACATAGATGTATTCTAGTAGTTATAATAACTGCTGGATTATAAACATATTCTGCCACACACAGAAACATAGTATTAATTTTAATATTAAACTTCTTAGGGGATTTACTTAGATATTTTTAGCACATTTATCTATAGTTTAAAGAGCCAGAGGTATCCTATTACTAGAGACAAGTAGCCTTAAGCGCCATTATGTTTAAGCACATGTTAACTCTCTGTCAAGTCAATGGTACTTCAAGTATGTTTCAAACCAATTTTATCTCATTGTTAATTGCATTTTCTGAATCCACACTGTAACCACTGAGTTTTAACAAAACCACTATTAAACACTGAAAGGACCAAAGCAATTTGCTGTGTAGAAATTTGTACTTGTTACAAATTTGGCGAGGATGCAAGTATACCAAATTTAAGCATCTGTCTGGTTGGGCAGTCCAAGAATTGAAAGAGTTGTCATAGCCACTATTACTTCCCTCGGATCAGTAGTTCTTACTCCTTAAGGTCTCTTTTGTTCCTTTGTGAAACGGCCACTGTGTTCAAACACACTTCTTTGAACTTTCATACTGAAATTTTTATACCTCCCCGATCAAGAGACTTGAGCACATTAAGTGAGAACATAGCTACCGCTCAGAGCTTCATTCTCACTTTAACATCTCACATTGCACCATTTAAATTACCGTATTTTTCAGACTATAAGGTGGTCCGAAGCATAAGATGCACCTAGCTTTTGGGGAGAAAAACAATAAAAAAAATCTGCCACCTATCGCCACCTCTGCATGTCCCATTTTCAGCCTCCATGTGTCCCATTTTTGGCCGATTCAAGGCGGCGAGGATCACCGTGCCAATTACCTCTGCCTGGAACAACCCGAAAATGGGATGCAAGGAGGCCGAAAAGGGGGCACATGGAGGCAGTGAGAGGTGGCAGCAGTGATGGGTGGCAATGGTGCCAATGGGCGGCGGCGATCCCTGCAGCCTGGAACAGCTGATGGGTAGTACTCCGTGAGGCAGATCCAACTGCCAATGAGTTGCTTGTGCTAAATCAGGCTGCGCTGAAGCTGCTCACACTGTTTGCTGTAAAAAGTGGCAAATTGCTGGGAGGCAGAGGCCGAAGGTTGGTGGCCAGCAGGTGGGCGGGGATTTGGCAATATTCGCTGTATAAGATGCACGGACATTTCCACCCACTTTTTTGGGGGAGAAAAGTGCATCTTATACTCTGAAAAATAAGGTAACCAAGTTTCTTCCTCAAATCTATTTTTTGAGCATGAAAAATATTTAATAATAAGATGTGCCTTGTTAAAATACTATCAGTGAGTTACCTCAGTGATTACAAGTTTTGCACCATAGAAGGACAGTTTTGGCAAGTGTTAAGGCCAAGGGAGTCTTTGAAGACAGAAAAAATTCTAAAGGAAGATTTTCTTTAATTAATCATTTTTCCAGCTTGATTGGTATTCAGATTTAGCAGTCTCCAGGCAAACTCTCTTCTGATATTGTATCAAAATATTAAATTTGATAAGACACCCTGTCAGAACAGTCTCATTCTGTTTCAGAATTCAATTCTTTTGATTTCTGAAATTCCTTTGATGGTCAATTGCAATTTCCCGGGCATTCCACCAAGCGTTTTCCGGCATTTTAACATGGACAAAGCTCTTGCTTCTCTCTCCTTCACCTTCCTCTGAGTTACCTCAAGTTCTACTTCAATAAAAAACTTCCACAAGGAGGCAAAATATGCAATTCCAACGGGATTTTCAGATGTCAGTAGTGGACTGAACACGCTCTCATAGCTTCATCTGAAAGAATGATACCAATTTTTGAAGACTTGTTAGAAAGATTTTTGAGAAACCATACATGATGTGTTTTAAAATCTAGAAATGTGCTAAAGAAATGCTTTCTGCTAGGAGTGCAATGTATTATACAGCTATGCTAATTTGCATAAAATAAACATCCCAAATGAAGAGATTTACAAAACATAGAATGTAGAATCAAAGAGCTAAAAGGAACCTCAAGAGTTCTTCTAGTCCAACCCCCTGCTCAAGGCAGAGACCTTATACGTCCTGGGTCAAATAGTTGTCCAGTCTATTTTTGAAAACCTCCAGTGATGGAGCACTTACAACTCTGGGCAGCAAGCTGTTCCACTGATTGTTCTTGCTGTCAGAAAATTTCTCCTTACTTCTAGGCTGGATCTCTCTTTAACAAGTTCGACTCATTCATTTTTGTCCTACCCTCTGGTGCTTTGAAAAATATTTGAAAAAATAAGTCAATCCACTCTTCTTTGTGACTGTACTGGAAGTACCGAAAGACAGTTGATCCTTCTCTTCCTTGATGCTTCTCTTCGATAGGTTAGACTTACCTGCCTTCCTCAACCATTCATCATACAATTTGGCTTCTGGATCCTTTATCATCTTTGTTGCTCATCTCTGCTTATGTTCTAGGCTCGGCATAAGTTTGCATCGTGATATCAGTGTATCATAGAAAGGCTATGGAACTGTATCAACACTATTGTAGTTTTCTTGTCCCAATGTAAAATGCTTTTTGTTTGAACAGAACAGAGCTCACAGATGCACGCACTGCTAATGATATGACATTTAATATCTGTCTGTTAATGCTTTGTCCAAAGGCATTATTTAAAAAAAAAAGAGGGAGAAAAAAAAAGACGTCCAGTACAGAGAAAAGAAGAGATTCTGTTGAATTTGGAAGGTTACAGCACATAGGAAGTGGAGCGTTGAAATGTTGCAAATCCTTTTTCCTGCTGGGCAATCAAGCTGAAAAAAATAATTGGCGGCAGTGAGAGCATTTTTTCTAAGCTTAATTGCTTTGTAAGGGTCACAGGATAAAGAGGAAGGTTATCTTTTCTTACATACTTTTACACTTATGCTTTGAAATTCTTTCCCTATTCCCCATTGCAAATTAAGCTTTAACAAATATTTTCTGTTGGCACATTCTTACCTGCCCTAGTTTAAAAACCACATAGAAGGAATTTTTGGAAATTAGATCCCAGGGCTTTTGCTTCCTATCCCAATTGTAACCTTCCCAGGTTACTGACACCCAGGGATCTCTAGGAAACAGATTTGGGACAAGGGGATATAGACTTCAAATTGAATCCGTGTAGGGTCAAGCCTAGTAATATTGATTTACCAAGCATAGCTCCTGGAATTAATTGTATGGGGAAAGGTCCACACACACTTTTGCAGTTTCCTTTTATCAATTTGATTATCTTTCTATCCTTTTAATTCCTCAAGGAACAGAACAATTTTATTCTGGCTCTAAATGATTAGAATGGTGTTTCCAAAGAAATAAGATGATGAGTTAGCATCTTCATTGAAGAGTTAGCAAGGCTGAAAAAGAAGAACACATATATTTACTTCTTATTAAAAGTGAAAATTAGGACTTATACCAATTATTATGTGACCCAAACAATCCACCAAACCACACTTGGGTGGATCCTGAGATTTCCACCAAGCATAAAACAGTTGGGAAAACAAATCAGATTGAGATAAAACGCTTTTGTGAAGAAGAGGAAAAAGTCAAACAAATGAATGCAAGGACTATTCAGCTAAATGGCCTAGGCAAATGGAGTGAGATGTAGGATGGAAAAGAGTATAGAAGACATGGGGTTTTAAAGAGGAATACCTCAATATGAAATGATCACATTCAATCACAAAATGACTTGGTTAGCAAAAAGATTTGAAGAAGCAGGGTGGATCTAGAATTTTTTCCTGCAGGAAGGCACTGTCATGCCCCACATGGGGGGGGGGGGGGAGCCTGCACGCATATGCAGCTAGGTGAGCACGCGTACGTGCTGTCAGCCTTCTGGCTGCCATTCAGGGGAGAGCCCATCTATCGCCACATCCACTCGGCCATGCTTACATGCCACCAATGCTGCCGCGTTGATGTTGACTCTCTGATGTCAGCGGAGCCTGTAGCTGTATGCGGCACTGCATGGCTTCCCTCACTACTCTGCAGATGCGCCTCCTGGACAACAGCTGCACTTCAGAGCCTACTCAGAAGTAACTCTTCTACTCGGGTGCAACTGCCTACTGTGATATAACTTCTGCTCGGATGCAGCTGACCAGAAAGGAGGCTATGATGACACTGAGTGGAGGTGTGGCTGAGGATGGCTGTGGGTCATGATGATTGGTGCTGGTGGTTGGGTGCCATCTGGGTGGAGTTGTGGGTGGAACTAGGTGGGGTAATGATATATATATGAGTGCCGGTGTTAACTTGGTTAGAACTTGACTCTGTATTCAATGTGAACACTGGAATGTGACACACACACTATAGCATGTGTTTCTCACATTAGAAACTTTTCAAAGGAGCTGATCTTCTCATGATTTCTCCAAAATATGAGAGTCTGGTCATTTGTATCTCAAGCAATAATTGACTTGTTTTCTGAATTATGCATGCAATTTCCAAGAGTCTTCTCCAGCATCAAAGGTCAAAAGTATCAAAACTCTTTCCACATTCTCACCTTTATCATCTTCTATTCGTTAGACTATCTAATTATTTTATTCTACCTCTCTTCCATATTGATACCCAGCACTCCCTTTTCCAGCCACTACATCTCCTCTTTTTTCATACAAATAGAACTTTCTGGCAACTAATGATATCATTTTGGAGCTTTAAACAATGTTTGCCAGCAAATAAATGTTAGCTTTTAAAAATATTCAGTCACAAAACATTAAAAAAAGCAAGTTTTTGATGCAGTTCAGAGTGGGGAAAAAGATGGCTTGTTTTCTGTCTACATTGCAGAAACAAATGGGTGCATACAAACAGTGTAGACTAGGGCTATGCATACAGTATGTTTTTAGAATTAAACTCACAGTGCAATTACCGTGAAGTGCAATCCATATAAAAAGCTCTGTATTTTAAAATATTGATACATAAAATAGATCTCTCCAGAGTGATACTATTCTGATCTTAAATGTCTCCTGTCTTTGGATAATTATTTGGGGAATCAAATAAAGGATATTTTTAATGTATGGCTGCTAAGAGAAAGCATTCTTGGTTTTCTCATTTTAACGGCTAAGATTTCTTTACTATATAAGAGAAACTTTAAGTTCCTCTAAATTCTGAAATTAAATGCCTCTGGCATCCATCCCTGTCCCAGTTTACCTGAAATTGCAATTCCAAAATAATTTCCTACTCTGCTCAATTATACTCCATTTCCTTTTCATACTTGCTGCACCTAGTTTCTACATTCTCTTCTACATAAGAAGAGATTGCATTTTCCCCCTGCGTGTCTTTTTCCCCAGCTGAGAATAATAATATTAGATGTAAGTTAATAGTACAAAGAGGTGGTGAAATTGGGTAATTTGAAGGAGAAGTGAGGAAAGGAAAAAGTAAGATTAAGAGAAGTAAGCAGAGCACCACATAACCTGTTAATTTCGCCAGCTGTCTGTTTACCTTAAGTTATAACATGGGAATAGAGATTCATGTAAGATCTTCAGTGATACAAGGAAGATGTGTTAAATTGGTTAAACAAATTATATGACTATTATTGATATATTGGCTGCGTAATAGAGTGAGCTCCCGTTACTTGTCCCAGCTTCTGCCATCCTAGCACATCATGTAAGATCTGACATTTACTCTATTCTTCAAATAGTCCCATCTTGGGAGGCAATAACACTGTATAGTGAAAGCTAAAACACTGTTTCATATCTATGATTTTGAATCTTTCCTGTGTGAAGATGCCTGAAACAAACTTTTCAATAATTAGTTTGTTGACACTAAAAGACCAGCCCTATAAAATTTTCATACAAACTCTTATACAAAATATACCTTTAAAAAAAATCTTCAAATCTGAAAATTGTATATTACAACTATTGGATATAATGGGATTTCAGAATTTAGACATCGTGTATCTGCTTTTGTGTATGTAGGGAAGCCTGAATAAATATCAATTAAAGCTTTCATACAGTATATGGAAATAACACACCCAAATGTTTATCTGTATATGAGCAAAATATCTGGTGCATCAAGCCAGATATGAAGCCGCTGGGCGAGATCATTCGTGGTTTCGGGGTGGGATATCATCTGTACGCTGATGATACCCAGCTGTACATTTCCACCCTGAACCACCCCAACGAGGCCGTCGAAGTGATGTCCCGGTGCTTGGAAGCCGTACGGGTCTGGATGGATGGCAACCAACTCAAACTCAACCCCTCCAAGACGGAGTGGCTGTGGGTTCCGGCCCCCCGGTTCAACCAGTTGTCTCCATCTCTGGCCATTGGGGGCGTACAGCTGGCCCCCGTGGAGCAGGCGCGCAATTTGGGCGTCCTCCTGGATGCCCGGCTGTCCATAGATGACCCTGTGACAGCCGTGGCAAGGGGGGCGTTCCACCAGGTTCACCTGGTGCGCCAATTGCGCCCCCTATTGGACCGGGATGCCTTACGCACAGTCACTCATGCGCTGGTGACGTCTCGCCTGGACTACTGCAATGCTCTCTACATGGGGCTTTCCTTGAGATGCACTCGGAGACTGCAGTTGGTCCAGAATGCGGCCGCGCGGGTGATTATGGGGACTACTAGGTACTCCCATGTAACACCTCTCCTGCGCGAGCTGCACTGGCTTCCTGTGGTCTATCGGGTGCGTTTCAAGGTTCTGATAACGATCTTTAAAGCGCTCCATGGCACAGGACCTAGTTATCTGCAGGATCGCATCCTGCCCCATACATCCCTACGCCCAATTCGCTCGCACAGAGAGGGACTTCTCCAGGTGCCGTCCACCAAACAGTGTCGGGGGGTGACGCCTAGGAGCAGAGCCTTCTCTGTGGCGGGCCCAGCCCTGTGGAATGACCTCCCCCCTGGTATCAGGATTACCTCTGATCTCCGCTCCTTCCGTGTAAAGCTCAAGACCCACCTCTTCCAATTAGCTGGCCTGGCTCAACCATAGTTTTATCCTATTGCTCCTGACGGGTTTTTTAAATTTTGTAATTTTAACTGAGGGTGTTTTAAATAGTTATTTTAATTCTATTTTATATATATTTTATGAGTGTTACCTCCTCCATGTATATGTACGTGTATGTGTTTATTTGTATTTGTATATGTATTGTATATATATGTATATTGTATGTGTTTTATTGTACGCCGCCCCGAGTCCTTTTGGAGAGGGTGCGGCTAACAAATTAAATTTCATTCATTCATTCATTCATCAGATATTTTGCTGTTAGGCCTGTTTTAGGATTTTGGAAGGATTTTGCTAAAAAAACCCTTACAGGAATTATTTAAAAATATATCAACATGCCAAGTAATACATATAATACAGGATTAGATCCAGCCATGCCTTTTTCATGGAGGACCTATGTCCAGTGGAAGTTCATAAATGAAGGGAAAATACCTATTCGTTATATATCTTCAATTCCTGAAGAATGATTTAAATACTGAGAGACTTCATTGATAAATTTGGAGATGGCAGTAGAAGTTTTAGGAATAAGCAGTAATTGAGAAATCTGTATGATACCCAAAGGATACCTCATGTTTTCATACAATGAATATATTTGAAACTTTGATGCCCAAGTGTGACATGGGTGCATGTGTCACTGAAGTCAGCTTTAGTATGAGGAAACCTTTACCTTTACTTTGGCTTTTGAACGTTTTTCCACAAAAGATGGCAAAAGGTCTTATGTCCAAATCTTTATTTTCTTCAGACAGCTTTGTACAATTCTACAGAGTGCTTTTCCTCAGACCCCAAAAATTACAAAGTGAACATTGAAAAATCTAAGCACATGGAGCCTCGTGTGCTAACAACATTAAGACAAACAAAGAGTAAATGGCATAAAGAAGAACAAAGCTTGCTTTCTTTTCATGGGAAGAGGAGACAAAAGGCACTTTGAGCAAACAGCCGCTCAGCAAAATGTTTCTGAAGATTCCATAAAGCTGACCCACACTACAGCAAACATGTGTAAAAAGCATAATAGAAAGAGACATGATTGTGCAGATCACTTCACCTTTCCTTAATCAAAAGGTATGCATGGGTGTGTGTGTATGTGTCTCTGCTTATGCCAATGATCTTGACACAAGGTGTCTGTTTACAATAAAGTGCATTGTTGGGCATAACACAATTTGTATGTAAGCACAGAATCCCTGGTATCTTCATACAAACTGCAACTAGATTTCATTAACGGTGCAGAAGTATGGCTTTAACAAATGGCCATTATCATTCATACATATTGAATAGGTATTAAACAGCACACTTATGCATAAGTAACAAAGTAGGAGGTAGTGTTTTTTTAATATATATATATATATATATATAAGGCAGTCATTGATTATGTAGCAAAATTATCATAAAATTTAAAGAAAAAAACAAATACAATGTTAAATCAGTTTTTACATTATTTTCAAGTGTATATGACTATCTACAGTATAACTAGGCTATTATTCTCCCTCTCCCATTACAAAAACCTCCCAAACTGATTCCTATTTCTGAAATATTATTTTGGTACTATAAGCTTTTCTAGTTTATTGCATTAAAACATACATATTTAAATTTATCACTTTAAAAACATGAGAGATCATATACTGTTTCTGAAGCCTGATGGCAGAATTATATTTCCAGAGCATAAAACTATATCCTATATAAATCTGCAAAATCAGATACCAAAAGCTGCCCATACAAAATAGTCACATATTAGTAGTAAACAGGTGTGACAAGCCAAATAATAATTGACATTTAACCTTTATCTACTGCTATATTATACATATTACTTAGGAGTCTAGGCATAACATAAACTTAACCAACATTTTTATATATTAATATAGTTCTCCACATATCTATATATCTTAGATATCAAATGAATTAAAGCAGCAGCATTGATTATTCTTCTTGTGTCAAAAATGTATTGTGAGTGATGTATGTAAACATTCCTATTATCTTCAGTTCTACTGCTTTTGTTCAACAACTTCCAGATAGATCTTCTTAAAAAATAAAATAAAATAAAGCAAAACAAGTCATGCTTACATATCTATATCAGCAGTATATGCCACTTCGGCTACTTCAATTTCTGGCACAAAGTTTTCTACCAGTGACTCATTCCAAGAGGTTTTCCAATCCTCTTTTTCAGACCTGCAGATTCAGATCAATATATTTATCATAAAACCGTAAGCCAGCAAGCTCTTTCTATCACTCAGTCCTAATATGTGCTATATTTTAAAACTACAAGTTTGGGGGACACTGTTTATCTGCAAATTGCTGGGCTCTTATTTTATATAATACTCATATCCTATGAGTTATAATGCTGTGCAATTTCTTCAGCAAACAGCCAATTGGAGAGCTAGTGGCATCAATTAATTGTCTTTTAATTTCAATTTCATCCAATGACTTTTTGAATGGTAGAAAAGCATTGGAAAACCCAAGTACATGTGGGTACTATATAGAAACTTTGAAGACAAGTAATATAAAATTTACTATGTTGGATTATAATAAAGGGACAATCCTATGTAAAGTATCTCCAGCAAAATGCCTGAAATATCTGCAGTGCGTTACCCCCAAAGGACTGTTCTAAGCTTGCAGATGATTTGCATTTCAGAGCTTAACTTTAAATAAAATTGCTCAATGATCATTTACCGGGTGTCTTCTTCCAAGGTTCTTTGATCTGCCTCTGTTGCGGATGACTCCACTTCTTCACTGCATTCACTTCCCTCTCCTGACAACTTACAAGACTTTGTTTCCACTAAATTTAAGTCCCTGCAACAAAATCAAGGCAGGTCTTTTATTTTAGTTGGAAATTATTATAAAAATGTCTCTGGGGAAAAGCTTCCTTTGTTGGGGAAAATTATGGACATGTATTTAAAAGAGTCATTGCATTCACTGGAGTTTGCTCCTAGAAATTGGGGATAAAACTGCAGTCTTAGAAGAATTTTCTAGGAAATTCATTATTTTAAAGCGCAGCTTTCTACTGATAGAACAAAGCAGTAATTTACATTATTATTACAATCATTAATATTACATACTGAATGTATGCTGAAAAATGTTCACCGAAGATAAAGTCATCTCTGATATCATTTATTTTGTATCTGGGATTGTAAAATTGAATATTTCTGAAATTATTAAATATAAACGGAATATTTAATTCTGAAAAAGACCTTTGCCAGAAAAGCATTCCCCAAGGGACTGCAAGCTCTATTGCAATTTTATCATTCTCCTTTTCAAAAAGAAGTTAAGACATGATACGGGTTGTATCACAAAGTCTCACTTAAGACAGAACTTAAAATTTCCTATTTGATTACAATCTCTTCAAGTATTTCCTGTCTTTTGGGGCCCCCTGGGGAAACGGCCAATATTAAGATGGCTCTGTTACTATTAATATCCCTTTGTAGAAGTTTGTTTAGCTGTATTTTATAGTTTTTAATGCTTGTAATAATTATAATTGTTATTTGTGAACTATGTTTTTAAACTTTGTTGTAGGCCTCCCAGAGTCATTTCTGTTGTGAGTTGGGCAGTTATAGAAATTTGAAAAATAAATACATACAAGGAAGCATTCAGAAATCCTAAAATATTAGATTCATATCACTAGCTATGACAGTGAGATTTTGTGGTGAGCAGCTTTGTTTCGGTCTTACCCAAGTCTTTTCTCCATTTCATTTATGTACAATTCTTTTTCATTTAACAACTTTTTCAGAGCTTCCACCTCTTTTTGTTTTTCATTAAGTTCCTTTTGAAGCCGGTAGTTTGTTTCCTCTAAAGTTTCACAAAAAGCCTAGAAGGAAATTTAAATGTTTGAAAGTAAGTTGGGTTTTTTTTTGTAAAAAGCAACACAACAGATACATTGGCTTGCTCTTCTTCTACGAACAATTATGAATTATTTTTATATGTACACAAATAACATCATTTAGATTTGGTTTTCTTTTATTGAAAATAATATTCTGATATAGTAATAATGTGACCAAGCTATCATTCCCTAATTATTGGACAAATCTGTAATGAAAATATAACACCTTCAAGGTTTTCTTTTGGCCTCTGATCACATATTGCTGAATTATGAATTTCAAGCTTCCATTGTAGCAGCAAGATATAAACTTGCAGCACTGACTACCAAGATTTATTCTTACTAATGTTAGTGATTTTAATGGAATCTCACTTAAATCTGATGAAGTAAATTCTTTATGCTGTGTACACTAAGGTTAATTTCATCAAAAAGGGGTGACAAGGTAATTTTGATAAAAATCAAAACTGAGATGAGCTATATATTACTTACAGTAAGTAAATAAGCCTAGAGGATATATATGTGTATATGTGTGTGTACACACTATTCAGATTTTGAAAGACTAATTACGCTATCCTGTTTTATTTTTGGGCCTTAAACACAATAAAAAAGAAGCAATTCAGGAAGATGCTGAAATGTCTCTGACATGAATGCTAAGCCCTCTGGTAGCCTCAGCAGATCATAGCACCTAAATGATTCTTGTCTGAATTCAGGTACTAATTAGGGCTCTGATTAATCCTTGGATGAAAAATCATCAGAGTGTATGAATCAGGAAGTTAGAGCTGGACATTAAAGATGCACAAGATGAAAGATGACAAAGGCAAATCACGTTTTTGAAAAAACTGCATAATGTGTCTTTATGAAGTTAGACTTGAGAATGCCTTTTCCTTTCTTTTACAGACACCATTTTGTGAAGTAAATTATATACTTAAATTATATGCTTTGGTTTAGATAACCAAATAATTTTTGTTAGATACCCATTTATCATCCATATGTGACAAATATTGTATGGCAGTTCTACATTTTCATTGTATGTAAATACAGATCTGAAGTGCAGAATTCTTCCTTTACAGCAAAATATTATGTGTATATAACTGTTTAGTGTAGAGAGTGATGACGCACTGACCAATAAACAATTGCTATCCTAAAAGCAAATCTATAGTTAACAGTGAGAAGTTTGCAGTTCATAATTTATCAGTGCCAGAAATCATTAATTTGGTAGGATATCTCATTTGGCATTTTAGCCTTTTCAGTGAACTACTGAAGTTGTTAAATATATTCTCCCAGTTCTTCAATTGTAAAACACTCTGAAAATACTATTTATATGCTACAGTTAAAAATATTTGGAAGTTGGTATTGGATATAAAATAGGTTCAATCTTATTTAGAAAAGTCCCAATGAGCATCAATCGCCTTATGTAAAGTTATTATTCTTTTAAGATTGCTAATAAATCCATTGTAATATCAACATTAAGCTGTTTCAATCATATTTGCTGGAAATGATCCCAAATAATACATTATTCTATATACTTTGTATATTTTATACAAAACTGCTTAATGATAGCAATTTTACGAATGCTCAAAATACTATTTGTACCAGGTCAAAAAAAATTAGTGACTCTAATATATTCACAAAAATATGACCAAATACTTTTTTCTCTTATTACAATAACAACAGTAATATAATTTAAATAAGAAATTATTGTTAAAGCAAATATATGAACTACTTGTGATAGATTTTTACAATGTTTGGCTTAGTATTCTAGAATTATATACAGGGCAGGGAAACACATTATATTTAATATTTATACAGAGAAAAAGAATAAAAAAGACTCATTCAATTGTACATCATGACTGAAATGGTTTAAAAAGCCTATAAGCAAACGTACAAATAAACCACATTTAATATAAATATAACAAAATAAAACATACAAATAGCATGAACAAATTGTGGAAGCTCTGTATAGTTATTTATTATGTTTCCCAAATTCTTTTCCCCACCCTCCAGTGGTGGGTTCCAGGGGTACGGCCCAGTATGGCTGTACCGATAGTAGCAGTTTGGCACACACACCCGTGTTCCATAGCTGTTTATAACGCGTCTGGCTGGTGCTTGCGTGGCCTCCGCCGAGCAGCTAGGTGTCGCAAGGCAGTGACATGCACAAGCTTGTGCAGCGCACGTACCCGACTAGGATGCCCGGCTCCGTGCACAGAGTACTGGTTGCACCGAGGTCCAGAACCCACCACTGCCACCCTCCTGTTCTTTTCACTTTCACTCTTTACTAGATCCATCTCTTTGCATTTTGGTTCCCAGCTCTGTTCAAATACAGTTCACAGATTATTCATTCGATTTATTTTGCTACATGATGACCATGTTTAATCTATAGATAGAGAAAGTACAAAAAGTTGCTGCTATTCACATAAAGGCATTAAGTGATAAAACATAGGTCACTGTGCAATTAAAATCTTCCCTTCTACGGTAAAAACAAATTCCTCTATTGCACTTACCCTGCTCTCTTCAAGGCTATCAAAGGGCCCCGGAGGTTCATCCAAACAAAGAAACTCTCTTACTGCAAGGCTTTGAAAAGAATGGGAAATAAGAGCAATTGACAATGAAAATACAGGACAATATGAAACGCATATTGGGAATATGCTAAATGTTGTACAGTAATGCTTTCCCAAATAGGAATTAGCTGAATTATTAAAATTTATAAAGACAGATGCAAACATAATTAGAGGCTTGAAAAGGTTTGAATGTAATTATTTTCTCTCTAGTAAGCATACATGTTATTAAAAAGAGTTTAATAATATTTTGAAAAGGTGGTTCAAGATAAAAATAAAATAAATAGTTCAGTTGCACATCATTTTCTTTGAATACGACAAGTCATGTGTAATTGAAATTTAAAATAATCAACATCATTTAAGATACTGGTATGCTATAAATGGCCTACTTGATACACCACACATTTTCTTCCTGCCTTTTTGTTCAATTTATGCATTACATTTATACAAAAAAGTTCCATATAAGTATCAGCAGTTATAGATAAGTATAAGTCCTCATTTTTTCGAACACATTGCTACCTAACCCAATTTGTAGAATTATTTATTTTAAGGAGTTATTTAAGATTCCAATTAAAGCTCTAAATAGCTGTGGCTACAGCATAAATACTATCAAAATGGAAAAAAAACCCTCTCACATTATAAGAAATGTAAGTGAAGACATTCATTTCAGTATATCTATTATAGAAGATAGTCAGTGTGTGTGTGTGTGTGTGTTAAGAAACCTCAAAGACAAGATCCGGCTAGAAACCAAGGAGTCTATGAAATACCATGCAAAATCTGCCCAGCCACATACATTGGACAAACTAATAAGAGAATAAATGCACGCGTCGCAGAACACAAGAACACAGTTAGAAAAGAAGAAAAAAACTTCCTCCCTTTTCCAGCACCTTAAAGCAACAGGACATGAAATTGATTTTGAAGGAACCAAATTAATCTCCAAAACAGAACACTTCAACAAGAGAATAATTATGGAAGCTATCGACATAGAGAAACACCCTCACAACATGAATAAACGTGATGATACCTCCCACCTACCTGACATCTGGAAACTAGCCCTAGTCAATAAATGAGTCCCAGCCACAAAAACCAACACAGGACCCAGAACAACACAGGACATCATCACCAATCACCCTCATCAAACATCAATTCCATCAACCAATCAAGATGTGACAACACAGCCAACTAATCCGTTTAAAGCAACAAAGCCAACATTCCACACACTCCCTATATTTATAGAAAAACGGCAGCTCTGATCACGCTTTGCTCGCACAAGCATGAAGCCAAAGGCACCAGCCTGAAGATGACGAGTGTGACCTCATCGAAACGTCACCAAGATACTGTCAATCTTTCACAGGAAAAGACCCGAATACGCCAAGATCTGCATATATACATACATACATACATACATACATACATACATACACACAATATTACCAAAAGTATTCGCTCACAACTGCTTCTGATTATGTGGATGGGTGAGCAAATACTTTTGGCAATATAGTGTGTACATACATACATACATACATATGCTTAATTTATTCGGGTCTTTTCCCATGTAAGACAGATTGTCTTGGCAACGTTTCATTGAGGACTCAATCGCCATCTTCAGGTTGGGTTCCATGTATAAGTTCCATGTGCAAAACTCACTCCACTTCATAGAAACAATAAACAAAGCCTACAACCCAGTGACCTACTCACGAGTTTCGATGTCATATCCCTCTTCACCCAAGTGTCTATAAAAGAAGCCTTGACAGCTATCCAGAACAAATACAACCCCCTAAACACATCCTGGACCTGACCAACCACTGCCTAACCAACACATACTTCATTCATAATGGACAAACAGATAGAAGGAGCACTCATGGGATCACCCCTCTCACCCGTCATCGCAAACTTATACATGGAACATTTTGAAACTGATGCCTTAGATAAATCTGAACACAAAACCAAACTCTGGCTTAGATATGTTGATGACACTTTCGTGATTTGGCCACATGGGAAAGAAAAACTGGACAACTTCCTCACACATCTCAACAGCCTACACCCCAAAATACCATTCACCATGGAAATAGAAGCAAACAACCAACTTCCCTTTCTAGACGTCCTAATCTACAAAAAACCCAATGGCTCCCTAGGACACACCATCTACCAGAAAAAAAACACACACCACCTGCTACTTAAATGTACAATCCCATCACCACCATGCACAGATCAACTTTGTAGCCAAGACCCTCATGTCCAGAACCAAACACCTAGCTGACAAAGACCACCTGAAAACTGAATTACACACTCTCACAAATGTATTAATCTCCAACGGATTCCAAAGAAAAACAATCACCAACCTAATCCAAAAGGAGACTCCCTCAAAAAGCCAAGACACAGAACAGGACAATGGCATCACCCTCCTCCTTTACATCAAAGGCACCACAGATAAAATCAGCAAAATTCTCCACAAGCACAATATCAAGACAGCCTTCATCTGCCAGGCAACATATATAGGACAAACAAACAGGAGAATAAATGCACGCATCACAGAACACAAGAACGCAGTAAGAAAAAAAGAAAAAACTTCCTTCCTTTTCCAGCACCTTAAAGCTACAGGACATGAAATCAACTTTGAAGGAGCCAGGTTAATCTCCAAAACAGAACACCTCAACAAGAGAATAATTATGGAAGCCATCGAAATAGAGAAACACCCCCACAACATGAATAAACGTGATGATACCTCCCGCCTACCAAACATCTGGAAACCAGCCCTAGTCAACAAACGAACACCACCCACCACCCAGGCCGTTACAATACAAAACAACAATGCACACACAGCCAGCACCAATCAGCACCAATCTACCAATCATGATACAACCACACAACCAATCATTCCACTTACTGAAACAAAGCCAGCACTCCACACACCTCCACTAAGATTTATAGAAAGACTTCTAAAGCTCCGACCATGCTTTAAGCCCAAAACCCAGCCTGAAGATGGTGAGTGAAACCTCGCTGAAACGTTGCCAAGACAATCTCAATCTTACACAGGAAATGATCCAAATACAATAAGACCAGCATACCTACACCCGTGAAAATCTACAAATAAAGTTACAAAAGTCCTTTATTTTCTTCATCTGATATGTTTGGAAAAGGTCACCTTTTGTAAATATTATTATGTTACAGTGTATATTTTTATTGCTAGCTGAACTGCTGTTTTGAAAAGAAGTGTGATGGGGCTGCAAAAGGCCATCTTAGAACTACTACATCTTTTAATGAAGTACTGCTGCTTGTTATTGTCCAATTTGTCCTGGACTTTATTTGCTCTGTAACACATTTAGAAAGAACTGTCAAGTTAGAAGGACAGTTCCAAAAATACATAACTATAAAACTGAATATTAAGTAGCCAATATCAAAGCATGATAATAAAGCGTACATTTCTATGTGCTTATCTAAGCATGTCAGTTGCCTTTACAATAAGCCAGGTAACTTCATTAGCAATGCAGCTTATAGCCTGTATAACAGTAGTCATCCTATGTATATAAGAAGCAAAGCTTTCATCAAAGAAAAAATGCAGCTTAAATGTGCAATTTGATAACTCTCTCACAACCACATTTGAAAATAAGCCTCAGATGGCAATATGCTTCTAGGTGCTAAATAAATAGGGGGGGAAATCCACACAGAAATTTTGTCCTCATGCCAACTGGCTCTTATTTGAAACAAGATGTAATGTAGCAAGCTACTTTAATTAAACATATTGTGTGTAATCTAACCATATAGTGGAATGAGGTAGCCAACAAATTGGCTAAAATCTGGTTGATTTTGGGTTTTTGTTAGCAGGATTTCAGGGAAGAGAATTTTAGTTTTAGATTTTAGGGCACCTGAGAGCTGTTACAAAATACTGTATTGAGATTACAATAGCAATCACACTTAAGACTTATATACAGCTTTCTATGGGTGGTTTACAATACCAACACATTGCTGATCACAATCTGGGTCCCCATTTTATTGACCTGAGAAGGATAGAAGGCTGAGTCAATCTTAACCTACTACTAGATAAAGTAGAAGAATGTGGGTTGGACAGCATCACCACCAGATGGATTCGTAATTGGCTGACCAACCGCACTCAACGTGTAGTTCTCAATGGAACTGCATCTACATGGAGGGAGATATGCAGTGGATGTCACGATGTTAAAAAGTTTGCTAGACATGAGCTGACTGGAAATTGACACTCAAGAGTTAAACTAAGAAAGCTTTATTGCGCAGGTCATAAATGTTATCTGAAAGTGATTTATTGCGCATGCTTCACACATTCCAGGAACTCATTCCTTTCTTCTTTGTCTGGCTGCCAATTTGGCAGACGGAGCTTTTATTATCAAAATGTAACAATTAGTTAATTTTCTGTTTTATTTACTTTTATTAAAGTTTGTTTATTAATTAGAATATACTTCTCAAAGACTTTTATTTTATTTTCTTAACATCTCAAATGATATGCTGAAGGGAATCAGCCCGGTCCATAGACCTTATTTTCTCCAGGGTGTTTTTTCCCCTGACAGTGGAGTACCCCAATTCCTCACCAGCTGGAAACACTTTCTCTTTTTGTATCCTTCCATTTTGGAGCCGCTCCGACTTCATCAGCCTAATGGCTGGATTTTTTGTCGCCGGCTTGAAGAACTTCTCTTGGATCCATCAGGGTCCCTGAGATCAGCAAGACATATTCTTCCTGTTCATCGTCTCTGCAGGACGGTTTAGGTCCGACTGGACCACCCAGCGGCAAAAGTATCGGCTGCGGTCTCAGAGCATCAAGACCGCACGTCCATATCATTGCGACGTTGGCCCCTTAATAATTTTCTTAATAATACTTCAGGTATTATAAAAAGAAAAATAATATTTAATATCCACAAAAGCAGCAAAATCCATAGATTTAAGTTATAGTGTGCCTGTCTGGTATTGTTTTGTTTTAGCACATTATGAAAACCCAGCCACTGTGTCATATTCAACAAACCATGGTTAAGTAAAAATAAAGCCTTTTTTACAAAAGTGTTCTGAAAAAGGTTTGTGCAACTGCACTATAAAAGTGAAAGGTTGAAACATCTGGAATAGGCAACAAATATGCTCTAAGATTATCTAAAGCTTATGCAGCAGAGCTGATGGTTGTCTACCAAGTGGTATCTATTTTTGTCACTACTGTTCTGTCTCTCATTCAGTCAGTCACACATCCCCTGCTTCTGTATTGAAACATTCAACAAGAATACATAAGGTACAACTTTTCTCAAACCAACTCTCAATCCTTATATCCCTTCTACTCTGGCAAGACATTACAATCACTATTCTGAATCTCTACTATTAAAAAAGAATAAAACCTCTGAAATTGAACCTTGCAGTCTCAGAATTATTTAAAATGTAAAAACATTGCCAAATTCTTCTAGTCTTATTAAATATTTTGTTTACAGAATAAAATTATTTACACCCTCTGGAAAAGTAACAGTGCTATTTAAATGAGGAAAAGGAGAGCTGCAACATCTGCTAAGATGAGAATAGTGTTAAAAAAAATTACATACCAGTTGGCAATGTCTTTGTGAGCTACTAAGTTCTGTAGAAAGGCTTGGAGTCCTAGCTGTCTATCTTCTAGGAAATCAGGATTGTAATTGTCCTTGAACCAACGCTTTGGGGGCAATGCCAGTCGAAAGCCAGGAAACATATCTTTCAGCTGAAAACATATATCAGAAGGTTATGGTATACAGAATAATAATTTCTGTAGATAAGAGGTAATAGTAACATTATATTATAAGAGTTATAAAAAGTCAGTGGTTAAGGTATCAGGCTAGAAATCAGGAATGTTTGAGTTCTAGTCCCGCCTTAGGCACGAAAGCCAGCCATTCTCAACTCAGCCCACCTCACAAAATTGTTATGGAGAAGCAAGGAGCATTAAATATTTTAGATGCATCAAGTTAGTTATTAAAATAATAAAAGTGGTATAAATAAGTAAAGTAAGTAAGGTAAGTATATAAATAGGTAAGGTAAGGTAGGGTAAAGTAGGGTGGGTAGAAGGCAGGCAGGGTAAAAACTGGGAGACTGTGAATTCTAGTCTAGTCTTAGGCATGAAACAAGCTAGGTGACTGTGGGCTAGTCTCTCCCTCAGTCTTAGAAAAAGAATGATGGCAAATCATTTTCAAAGATCTTGCCAAAAAAAACCTGTAGGGAGGGTTTAAAAAAAAATCCAGGCAGTCATCAAAAAACAAGAGTGAAGGAGCATTCATGCATGACATGCCCACACTCACATAAAAAGAGTTACAGCAGTTTAGCAATGATGCTAACATTCACTTTGCATTTCAGATTTGTATTAACATTAGATTAGCAACATTTCCCAAAGTTGCACTTTTAAAATTAGACAACTTTTCATGCTCTACTTTATTATACTCAGTGATTCATCTTATGAATACTGTATGTCTATTCAAGGAAGTTACCTATCTTTAGATAGGTAACATAGAAGCTAACCATATACCTAAGCTGCAAATCTTTCCTTTTTACCCACCTATAGTAGTAGTTTCCACATATTTGCAGCCTACCTGTGGTATGCCAATTAAATATATATATAGAAACTCTATTATAAATCAGTCACTTTCTCTCAGAGCCTTTTCACATCCTTTGATAATTATATGTGAAATAGAAACAGCATTTAATTTTCATTCATTCAGTTCAACAGTAAACATGTCAGGCAAATGATTTAGGACTCGTATCCACATTTGTTTTCTTTGAAGGCTGCAAGCTTCAATTTCATTTAACTCATTACACAGGATTGCTATAGCTCATTTCCACAAATACATTCAGAGTCAGTGCAATGTGCTTGGGAGTTTGCATCACTTAAACATAACCTAAACATGATAATTCAGCAATGAAAATGTAAGCACTGTTGACAATTACCAATTGTAATTTCTGGAATGCCAATTGTTAACACTTTTCTGTAACTGGAAACATTTGAAAAGAGCACTGGACATATACTAAATACTATCTTTAGAAAAACTCTAACTGCAAAATGCTACATTTTTAAACAGGTATTGTGAATCTTTGCTTTAATTTTGAACAACAGCTTACTGTTTGGTACAAAAACTGAAAGCACCTATACACAGTGTTGGATTCACATGTTCTGGTCTCTCATCCAATCAGATTATATAGAATATATCTTTACAAATTAGCTTTTAAATCAAATATATATTGTCTTTATGGCAAATAATAGATGTACTTTCATGCAATTTTTATGCTGATTTTCATATGTGTTCATTTTTATTTTAACTTTTCAAAGTAATTTATGAAACACAGGAATAATATTAAATTTGTAATATTAATTACTGATTGGCCTATTTAAATGCATGTACCTTGTCATTAAGCCTGGAGAAGTCTGTATACCTTCTGAAAACTACCCAGTTTTCTTCTGGATTTTTCTTCACAAGTATTTTGTAAACCTATTAAAAACAAAAAAGACAAAGCCCTATTAAAATAGTTTCAGGAAATAGCATGTGTAGCAGGCTTCTCATATTTCACTGTAATTATTGAATAGTTCACATAACCATTCTTTGTTTATTGAACCAAACAACCATTAACAGATATGGCAAAGTTTACAGAACTTTAAAAAAGAACTTTTTCATACAAGTTCAGGATAGATATGGTTTCTACTAGCTAAGATGAACTAATTAATGGTTTCAGCCAGTACTTTTAAAAACTGATTTCATAAGCAAATCAGATTGCTGCAAACTATATACATGTACAATTTATTTAAATTATATTTAATCTGAAGAATATTTAACTATAGTTCTTGTATTATATTGTATTATAATATATAATATATTATACCTTATCCATGCCTCAATTCTCAATTCTGAAAGGTATTGTGTTGAATGAGACAAGATTGGAGAGTGTTTGTCATCAACTTGCATTACATGTTTTTTTTCAACATATAGCTTTTATTGATTATATTCGTGAATAAAGATGGCAAGAAAAAAGCAAAGTTCTTCCTATTCAAAAATGCATTCAGTGAGGCTGATATCAAGGGAAATAAAGTTGCAAATTATCACGAAAACTATGTATCAGGTTCTATCTCCATTACAAAAGTAGGTTAACATTAGACTGTAAAAAGTATGGTAATATCAGGGGTGAAATTCAGCAGGTTCTAGAGAACCGGTAGCGGAAATTTTGAGTTCGGAGATCTAGAAAATACCACCTCTGGCTGGCCCCAGAGTGGGGTGAGAATGGAGATTTTGCAATATCCTTCCCCTGCCACATCCACTAAGCCACACCCACAGAACTGGTGGTAATAAAATTTTAATTTCACCACTGAGTAACATTACTTTATGTAATTCTAGACATACTTAAAATTACCCATGAAGGTAAAACTGAACAGGATTAAAATGTACAAAGCCAAATCATGCATGATATTCAAGAAGTGTGCTGAAACCAGTAAATTTTACACAAGTTTAGCAGTTTCACATAGCATTTAAGAGTTACTAGAAAATAAGAACTGGTGTCCCATTCACCAGTTCTTTATTTTTATTTATTGAATTTATATAGCAGCCTATTCGCCCATGGTGACTCAAGGCAGCTTACAGAATTTAAAACCACATTTAAAACAATAAAACTAATAAAAAGAATCAAATAATTTAATATAGTGTAATATAATAAAATCCCCCCCTACCCCCAGCAGATCTCATGAGCCATTTAATGGGTTCTGTCTATATTATTACAACTTACAAATATTACAACTTACAGTGAATTTTGCTCTCTCCTCCATTACTTCATAACCAAGTATTGTAGGAGTAGCAGGTCGATCTTCCCAGTTCTCCAAGGTATTTTGATCAGTTGTTTCCAATGGTTGAATATAATATTCCATAGAAGTGTTTAAACCTAACATTTTAGTCCTAACAAGTGGACTATTGCAAGGACATGAAGTAGTACCAATCTCATCAGGAATACTCATTTTTTTAAAGTTACTTTTAGACGACTCTTCTATCTGCCCTTTTGAAGAATCTGAACATGTTGAAATACTCCCAAGAGATGATCTTCTTTGGTTTCTGTTTATGGTAAAATTAGTAGAACTTCCTATAGGAATTGGAACAGGAACATATGGAGTAGACATCCTTCCTCAGAAAGTTTAAGAACGTTTATATATGTCCAAATTGTTGAGCTTAAATGATTCTCTCATTTTAATTTTTTTCACAGGTATCTGGAAGGATAAAGAAAGTTTAAAAGTATTTCAATTGTCCTTTCAAGAAAAAATTCAAATTAAATGACAAAGAAGAATAGAACATTACATATAAAAATATATGATTAAATAATAATCCTACAAATCCAGAGTATAATTTAAGGTTATTAAATATCATAAAGTACTTTAATAGTGATGTATCAAAACTAGAAACCTCAAACCAAATCTTACTAATCTAAAGAGAAGCAAACAGGGTTATTAAAATGTAATACCTGTATCTTTCCAAATATACTCCCAAAGCATATTAAAAAGTAACAACAGAAGAGTTATTTCAATCAGCTGATGAGTACAGAAACTTGCCATTTTTTAAAAAAAATTAACTAACTGAAATGGAATGCCATGTCCTAAAACTCATTTCACTAACCAGTACTAAAGAAAGTTTTGATTTTGAATGTATCAATATAGTACAATTTAATATCACCTAATGTATGCTTATAGCAATATTTTTAAAAGAACAAAAACATCAGCACTGGTATTCTCTATCATGATTGTCATCCCAGAAACATATATGGGATGGATTACCAAATTATATACAATATTTAAAACTGGATCACTCCACACCTCCACCTAACACTAGAAATGCTCATAATACTCCCATTGTTTAATTACAGGCAAAAGTACATAACAATATTTGCCCTAAGCTGAGAATTGTACTGACATAAAACCATTAAAAGTAATTTCATTTAAAAAAAAACAATACTTTGAACCATGTCATTTCAGTCTCTTTTTTTTGTAACCTCCCTTCTCATACTGTAATGCAGACCTTGCAGTTCCTTTTACTGCACCAGATCTCTATTAATTTTCCCTTTTCTTTCAACTTCTTCTTCCTCTTTCTTCTCCACCCTCACTCTTTGTGTGAAAAGTAATTTGTGCTAACTTAGCCATTTTAATTGCTACCGTATGTCTGCCTCCTTCAAGAGAGCCAAGTGGAACTCTGGGAATGCAGACATGAACGTGGCACTGTGTGTCGTTCTCTGCTGTGTTTGGATATACCTAACAATAAGAGTATACATTTTTTGTCAGCTTTCCAATTTAGAGAACAACGTTTGGCTATCCAGGAAAGTTATAGTTTAAGAAAGAAATTGCTCTCTGAAACGTGCACCTACAGGTAGTCCTCAACTTACAACTTACATGTATTTAGCAATCTTTCAAAGATAAAATGCATTGAGAGAGGCGACTTATGATTGCCCTTCATATTTATGTCTGCTGCAGGTCATGTGATCAAAATTCAGGTGTTTGGCAACTGGCATGTATTTATGATGATTGCAATGTTTTGGGGGTCACATGATCACCATTTGTTATCTTTCCATCCAGCTTTGACTAATGTGGAAAGGTGGACTCACTTAACCGTTTGATTCATTTAGCAACTGCCATAATTTCCTTCACAGCCATGGCAAAAAGGTCATGGTTGCGAATCCCTAAACAACTGCCTTGCTTAGCAACAGAAATGTTGGTTCCAAATGCAGTTGTAAATGTGGATTACCTATACAAAGTATTCACCTGGAACACAGAAACAAGGACTGCATTGTGAAGAAGCCTTACAGTTGATTATGCATTGTTCCAGCACTGTACTGAATGTTTCAAATGGAGCTATTGATAGAACTTAGTGAATTCCGGCATGCTTCTACGATAGATTACACTCCTAAGACCAATGCTGAGCAAAGAGAATTAGAGGATGCAGAACTGGTCATTTTATCCCCCAAAAAAATCAAACAACCTCTAAATTCCAGTGTAGCAATCAAAAAGACAATGCCCACAAAATATGCTGAGGTTAGACTTTTTTAAACCATGACTGAGTAAAATAATAATTGTGGTCAACTTCATAAATAAAATTTGTTCAATAGAAAACCAAAAGTATAGTTGTGCCTGTCTGGCCCAAAATCAAGAATGACACATGGTAATTTTATTCAAGCTGAGTTCTTTATTGTTTTATACCTAGAGGCAAAATCTTACTGGACTGAGTACTCTGGTATCTGCATCTACCATATTCTCTTAAGATATACTGGAGAGGGGCTGTTTTCACCTTTTTATCACACATAATATCTGGACTGAGCTGCCTTTTACTCCTCTGGAATGCACCCCTCCCTCCTGAAAATCCATCTCTTTACTACCATCGCCTTATCCAATATTACACTAGAAGTACAACAGCTGATACTACTTGTATACCATCAATATACTTTCATCCCAACTCACCTCACAGGTTGTTTTTGTGGGGAAAACAGGAACAAAGAACATTACCGGTATGTATGCCTCCTTGACTTATACAAAATGAAGGCAAGAGGGAAATGTAATAATCAATAAGTAACTGGGTGCATAGAATAAAACTGTCTTGTGGAATTGATTTCAAAGTGCTGGACACTGAAAGGGTCTCAAGGATGAAGTAGATTTCAAGGGTTGAAGCTACTAGATAAGCAGCAGAAACTTCTACAGGAAAGTTATAAATCAAACTTTAGCAAAGGTAGAATTATGTGTATAAAGCACCTTATCTTCAGTTCGGTTAAAGATTAAAAAAAATACTGTAAAAGGAAAAAAAAAACTCACCTTGGCCACTTTAAGATGCATTTTAAAATCTTGGACCTAGAAAAACTAAGCAATGAATTTTGCTCACAACTTCTAGAATCAGTAGTGTGTGAATTTCTAACCTTTTGAACTAGTGGACTTATTTGGAATCTAATAAATATATCTATTCACTTAGTTACTGATTTGTTTTCTTTGTCACTCCAATCATAAGGCTCTTGCATGGCTGGCATTAGGCACTCAAATAAAATGACTGCCAATGGAAGGATGTCACTGTGGGTGTGACTTGTTACAAAACACCAGGTATGAGAAAGCAAACTTGTGACCTATCCAGCTTCTTAGAGTGTGATCTACTACCCTAGGTTGCATGCCTTTTTCACTGATTAGGTGGATAGTCTTCTAAATAAACAAGTGTATGCACTCATTGTTTAGTTTTTGAAGACTATGCATGAAAGACCAGAATCTTTTTTATAATAAACATTCTATTTTGCTCTGCAGCATGTCTATTTTGGTCTCTTCTTTTTTAACTGAAAGCATCAGCAATAACAAAAACAAAACTAAGAGGATTAAAGGCCTTGGTGGCTGCAAAACAGTATTTTCTGAGGGTACAGTGTAAGAAATTGCAATAATACAGGAACTTCTCAAATTACCTATGAGTTTCCAACCTTAGTTTCCAACCTTTTCAAACCTTAGCAACTTGAAGAAACTGGCTGCGTAATTCTGGGAGTTGAAGTCCATGCATCTTCAAATGGCAAAGGTTGAAAAATGTGATTCCTAGACAATACATGGTAGAAGATCCATTATAACACCACCCCCCCCCCCATGTTAAGGCAATTATGGGTGCCTGTCATCTTAAAGTTAAAGAAAAAGCAAAATAATAAACTATGGAAAAGAAATGTAGTACCTGTATTTAGTATTCAAGGCAAATATTCCAGATTTGTGGGATACATATTAAATGGATGTAAAATGTTTGTTTGAAAGCAAATTTTCAAGATGAAACATAATTTACCAAACTGACATTAAAAGATAGAACAATATCAATTGTAAGAGAAAGATGAGAAAAAGGTATGTATTGATTATAAGAAAATAAACTATGAAATGTACCTAAGGAGCTAGGAGAGTCTCATAAATTAACTGAATCAGGCAAGCCGCTTCATAATTTTGAGTACTTACATATTCAAATATCAAAAGGATTAAGCTGAGAAATGAACATTTCAATCGGCAAATTCAGAAAATATGACACACCAAGGGGAAGAACACTTGTCAAAATAATTGATTATAAATAGAATTAAAATCTAGAAGCCTATAAGTTATTTCATGATTTTTAAAAGAAATGTAAGATTATTTATTCCTTCTCTCTTCAAACTAAATAAACACCAATTCAAATGGGACAGTCTAAAATACCCAGTGATGTCAAAAGAAAGATTAGCGCATCACATGATGCTCGGTCTAAACCACGAAAGTTTATGCCGCAGCACAACTCTTAGTCGTAAAGGTGCCTGGACAATCTTTCCATACTTGAGTAAGTTAAGCAATTGTTTCTCTCTTGGGAGAGGAGTCCGTAGAAAGCAAGCAGTAAGCCAAAGCAGACGACCGCGAGGGACCGGGGCAAAATCCCGCACAATCCCTGGTGGGGAAAGGCACGCACACCCTCCCGCCGCAGTGCGAGGTCCTCTTCTCCGTCCGAACGCTGGCGCACCCTTACCTTGCGGGGCAGCAGCTGGGCGCTTAATTGGCTCGCTTGCCTCCTTCGTCTCGCCTTTCGCGGGCAAGTCCCAAAAGCAGCTCGCCTCCCACCCCGCGGAGAGGCAAGGAGGAAGGGGCCCGCGCAAAAACCTGTTGCGAGGGGCGGGAGGTTGCTTGGACGCGCCGCAATCCCCGACCGCCCGAGCCGCTACTGGTTTGGTCAGGCCGTCACGACTACATCTCCCGAGATGCATCACGGCTCCATCCGAGAACGCTGCCTTTTTGGAACTACACAACCCAAGAGGCATCTCGGGCAAAGAAAAGCCGTGAGTCGGCGTATTCGCGTTAAAGCCTGACAGCTTAACGTCACACCTCCTACTTTTTTCCTTCGGGTAGAGCCGGCTGCTGCTGGGATTTGCAGTTCTGTGGGCGGAGCAAATTTGCGCGAAAGGTATTAAAAGGTAAGATTGGGTTCAGGTTGAATCCGATTCTTGCGTCTTATGTCCCCGCCCTCTGCTGGGAAATCTTTAGCTAGGGAAAGCAAATTAAACAGACACCGACACAGGAACACAAAATGTGGGCTGGAGAGTTAGGATGGAAGAAAAAAAAAGAGACTCTTTGCCTAACAAAAATGTTTCAGGACGAAGAAAATAAAGATCTTAAGGCACAATAGAACAGAGACGTCTCTAATCTGAAATACGATTTTGCTTTTAAAGTTGTATTTCAAATCAATTCTTCCAATCATTCAGGTCAGGTGACGCAGTGGTTAGAGTGCAGTACTGCAGGCTACTTCTGCTTACTGCCGTCTGCCTGCAATTTGAGGGATCGAATCTCACCAGGGTCAAGTTTGCCTCAGCCTTCCATCTTTCTGAAAACCCAGATTGTTGGGGGCAATATGCTGACTCTGTAAACCGCTTAGAGAGGGCTGTAAAAGCCCCGCAAAGCGGTATATAAGTCTAAGTGCTATTGCTATTTTGGAATATGTATGTATGTCACACAAATATATAATCTGTCAAAGTTTGATTCCAATCTGCAGTACAATCTAAATAGCAGTACAAGACTTACAACCATCCATTTAGTGAGTGTTCAAACTTACAAAGACACTGAAAAAAGTAACATAACCATTTTTCACACTTAATGACCATTGCAGCATGTGATCAAAATTCGGATGCTTGGCAACTGGTTCTTATTTATGACGGTTGTGGTGTCCTGGGATCATACAATTCACCTTTTGACAAACAAAGTCAATGGGTAACCCACATTCAATTTACAACTGTGTTAATAATTTAACCAACTGCAAAGATTCACTTAAAGGCCGTGGCAAAAAGGATGTAAAATGGGGCACAACTTGCTTAACAGCTGTCTTACTTAACAAAGGCCATTTTGAGCTCAATTGTGGTCATAAATTGAGGACTGCCTTTATGAAATCATTTCATAGGACGTTGACTTCTTGATAGGCCAGGGCAGCGCATATTTTATAGCAATAGTTTTTGCTTCTGATTCAAAGAAAGGGGGGAACAAACAGATTAACCTGCTTGTGAAGAACGGGTCTTATTGATTTTTGTTGCAGACTTTTCATTACCCAACTAGGTAACACCATCAGTATTACATAACTGATGGTGTTACCTAGTTGGATAATTAAATAACCTAGCTCAGAAGGCACCAACAACTTCAAATTTATATTTCTAGGGAAAGTAGGCAGGCTTTTCTGTGTGGTGACTGTGCTAAAGTGCAGTGTTTCCCAATCATAGTTACTTTTAGATATATAAACTTTCTCCATACATCTCCAGAGAGCCTGCTTAATTTTGGCAGTATATTTTGTTGCAGGTTGCCAATAAATGATCAGGATAGTAATGATAGAAGCATCTTAGTCTAAAAGAAAGCATATAATTCTTTTTCTAGATTCTTGGGTGTCAGTTCAAGGCAGCTGTACTGTCAAACTTTTTAGCTGTCTATTTTTTTTAATGAAAACAATCTTCATTAAAAAATACAACATCTGTATTTCAGCTACTTTACGCATAAGTAGTTGCATTGAGAACTGTTTTGTTAGAGCTGTTAATAAACAGTAAACAGAGAAAGAGAATGGAAGAGAATGGAAGATTAAATACAATAGTCTTTTTCCAGAAAACAAAACGAAGCCCTCTGGTGGCCACATAATACAACTATTATGAACATTATGCAAATAATCAGTTCAAATTTGCAAAGTTCTATCCACAAATGGGTAATGCTTTTCAAGTGTCTACAACTCTACATCTATTAGATTTATAGTTTCTCTTACATATTTTTTCTTTTTAATAGGTTTTCTGTGGTGAAGAAAATGTAAAGGAAGTGGGGAACATAGGAGCTATGCAGGGAATAAATTGTTGACGTACTGTTCCTCTTCCATGAAATTTAATGAATGAGGCAGAATCACTGTACCATGTATACATTGTTTGGAAACACAGATATTTAGGAATAAGATCCATAATATTCAGTACAACATAATCATCCTAATCAAAATGTCAATGACATCCCATTAAAAATTTGATTTAAAATTTACATCCTTTAAAAATATGCAAGGTATAAAGGCAGTTGATTGAGTGTAGGTAGAGATATTTTTCTTCTGGCCTCACCACTACCCATAAGAAATGAGTATTTACAGGAGCTGCATTCAGAAAAGTAGACATTTGATGAATTAAGATGTTTTCACTAGTTATGACATTATGTTGTGATAACTTCCTGTAGAAGTTTCCCAAAATGGTAAACAGTAGACCTCTGTATAGCATAAATACTAGGCCTCTACATCTTTTTAAAAATGCTGCATAAAGTACTGTATTAGACAAAACACATCTGTCTGAAGAATTAAAGCAGATGTGTACTTTGAAAGACTCATGTTTCTGTTTCAGAGGCTGTCCTCATCGATACATGTATGATCATGCACATGGAAAAAGCCAGGAGACTCTTTGAAGCAACCATGTGAAACTTGCAGAGGGCATGGCCCTTTTAATACTTTGAAGAAAGATGTTCTGTTTATTGCAACCTGCTTTCGAAAGAACTTAACTTGAATGCACATTCATAATGCTTACTTTTTAATTATACAATCCTACCATTATGCAAAACAAGCCATGTGCAGTAGGTATACTGTAGATGTTGGAAGGAAATGACAAAATAGCAAGCTTGAGAGATGGCCTATTTTGCATAACCCAAATTGTCTTGCTTGAATACAATCATGGAGAGTTCACTGTATATGTTCATGATCAAGAAACTATTAAATACACGACTATTTTCCCAAATTCTGGGGCAGGGTGAAAATTGAGTCCCTGATTGTCAGCTTCCCCTTTCCATCTTTTGGTTATACGTGGATTGGGGCGGGGGCGGGGGGAGCTTTCATGATCACATTTTTTTCCTTTATTTTTTTAAAAAATTAAAATTAAATTTGGATTTGGGGGGCTTTCATGAATTTTGTTTTTACATTTTAAAACATTTTAATTTTAATTTGCCCAGAGTTGTTGAAAAATCGGACGTCTATATATTACATAGATAAATAAGTAATCTCTCATCATCACTGTGCAAACGATATTCAGCTATTAGTCCAGTAGCTTTTCAATATGAACAGCAAGCATCATTTTGTTCATATCAGGCAGTAAAATATCTTGGGACAACTCTACACATATTTAACAAATACAGGGGATCATTACCCTACAACATAGGAATACTGAATAAAGAGGTCCACAGGAAAAATCATACTAAATTATAAAGAAAGCAGACATTTAAAGTATCAAAAATAGTATAAATACAGCATGACTAGATTAAGAGAATTAAAACTTGAACAGGAATGCAATTCTTTTGGATACCAGTTTTGTTTGAAAACTGTTTAAAACTGGTATTTGAGCTCTGGTTTATTTCTAGAGTTCATACAGCAGTATTTTTATTAGGTAAGTCTGGATTGAATGAATATGTTGCATATTCAAATGCAGATGAGAAAGTCTCCGTATTCATTTTATCTCCAGAAATACTCTATTTAAATTCATTGCTGCATGCTACAAATGTCTTTTACAAAAAGTGATAGATGTATGAACTTTTTCTTTGGTGTTTAAATAAACCTGTATGTTAAAGATGCTGGTGTCTATCCAACTGTATTAAAAGCAAATAGTTATCTGACAAATATACAAAGAGGCCTTTATAGAAGATGTTAGGGGGAGAGATAAGAGGATTGTCTGCAGTACATGATTGTAGCGATCCTGTAGAGAATTCAGACTGAGTGGCAGATAAGATTGGACAGCATGAAGCAAAGAAGAAATAAAATTGTATGAATTTCTTATATATTATAAGAATCTATAGGCAATTTTCATATTCTACATTTCACTTCCCTTTGGTGTATGTCTTTTCAAGCCTCCACTCCGTTTCTTCTTTTTTCTTCTCCCAAAGATGAATGAATGAATGAATGAATGAATGAATGAATGTATGTATGTATGTATGTATGTATGTATGTATGTATGTATGTATATGCATGCAGCAGTGTGCGGCAGCTGCCAAAAAAGCCAACACAGTTCTCGGCTGCATCAACAGAGGGATAGAATGAAGATCCCGTGAAGTGTTAATACTACTTTATAATGCCTTGGTAAGGCCACACTTGGAATACTGCATTCAGTTTTGGTCACCACGGTGTAAAAAAGATGTGGAGACTCTAGAAAGAGTGCAGAGAAGAGCAACAAAGATGATTAGGGGACTGGAGACTAAAGCATATGAAGAATGGTTGCAGGAACTGGTTATGTCTAGTTTAATAAAAAGAAGGACTAGGGGAGACATGATAGCAGTGTTCCAATATCTCAGGGGTTGCTACAAAGAATAGGGAGTCAAACTATTCTCCAAGGCACTTGAGGGCAGGACAAGAAGCAATGGGTGGAAACTAATCAAGGAGAGAAGCAACTTAGAACTGAGGAGAAATTTCCTGACAGTTAGAACAATTAATCAGTGGAACAGCTTGCCTCCAGAAGTTGTGAATGCTCCAACACAGGAATTTTTTAAAAAGATGTTGGATAACCATTTTTCTGAAGTGGTGTAAGGTTTCCTGCTTAAGCAGGGGTTGGACTCGAAGACCTCCAAGGTCCCTTCCAACTCTGTTTATTCTATTCTATTCTATTCTATTCTATTCCCTTTGGATATATCCTGTGGAACTGATGAAATGGCTGTATTCCATGGAAGTTCATTTCATTTTAAAAATGTTAGCTTTTAATGTGATACCAGATTCTTTGTTTTTTTTAATGACAACAGACCAGAAGGGCTATTCCTTCCAAAATTGTTATATTTTGCTGCAAAATTAGGATTGAGAGTACAGTAGATCCATCCTATATAGAAGCTTAAATAAAAACAAAAGGTTGGGGTTTCATATTGGAAAATTACTAGTATCTTTATCTATTTCCTGAATACTTAATTCACATGTCAACTGGGATGGCTCTGACTGCAAAGATGCTTCTATTTGTTCTTGGAACCTAACTCCATGCAATGGCCTAGTGAAAGAAGTTTAAGAAGAAATGTAGGCTAATTCATTTTTCAGTAGAACCTTTTTCCTATTTAAAAAAAAGTGCCTTAGCCACAGTATGCATGTACTCTTGTTTCCATTCTTTATTCTCAGTACTGTTCTGTATGCTGTTTGAGTAATTTGAAAGGAGTGATGAGCAATCACTGATAACTTATTTCCTTAGAAGGTTTTAGTAATTTCAGACATGGATTTTTTTTATTATTTTCCAGCTTATAACTTTTAGCATCATTTTAAAGGCAAAATTCACTTCTTTGATGTATAATAATTTGTTGCAGAAGGAAGAATTTTCATTTTGCTGCATCGAGCCTAAATTAGATTTGATGAGCTCCATGTCAAAAAGAAATGGCAAGGAATTATATATGCTTTCTCTTTTGAACATGTATCTTGCACTGAAGCTACAGTGCTACTCTTTGAACTGTAATTCTGGATTTATTAGACTGACAACATTTCAATGAAGGATAGTAACTATATAGAGGTTGGAGCATGCAGTTTTATTGCAAAATTTGTCTTTTTATAGTATCCAACTTGGATTGTCTGTTCTGTTGTCTGCATAGTCATTCGTCTATATTTATTCTATATTTTCAGACATAAAAATGCATATCCATGAAAATATTCATACTGTGCTACTCTCAAAAAGATGTTGAGCTTCATATTTCTAAAATCCCAATATCGCTATTGTTTTAGGATCAAAACTGGCTTTTGTTTACTCTATTTGGATGACAACAAATAAGGAGGAGGAAAAAATGATTAAGAAATTATTTTTTTTAAATTTCATATATATTACTAGATTAATGCTATTAATGCTATACATGAAATAAGAATATGTATCCTTCAGAAAAACAAGTTTCATTTATTTCCTTCAGAATGGACTATTTAGCCGAATCCATTAGCAACCAACATATGACTGTCAATTGCAAATTGTACTAATACTATTGAAAGTATTCTATAGCTTTATTCAAAGGACAACCATTAATTCATTACAAAGTATGCCAATTATTTATTGTGAATATTTATTCTTATTTTAGGAGAGATTGCCTATCTGTGGCCCTCTCGCTGATCTTGAACTTTGCACATATCTCATAATTGATGAGGAGCTTGGGTTGCTGGAAGTTAGAGTTCAATAATAGATTACTGATAGATTACCCATTTTGGTTAAAGAGTCTACCTGTCCTGTTACTTATGATGGAATGTCTGACAGTCCATGAGAACACAGAGGGACACCAAAATAGTTAATGGAGGAAAGAGTAGAATGGGACAACTTGCCCTGACCAACTCACCATGGCCAACTTGCTGTGGCCAATTTGTCTTGGCCAACTCTCCAGGGGACAATTTGCCGCAGGACAATTCAACAATTCAATTTAGTTATTTCAAATAATTTAAAAATTATTTAAATTTTTGTCAGTCACATTTCATTTTGTCCCTCCCTTTGCATCCTTTCTTTAAAGTTTGTATTCCACCATTTCCTTGATATTAGTGTAACTCTTGTCCCATGACATTATACAGGAGAATAACTTTAGTATTCTGGTATATTATCTTATTATCAATACATCCAAGCAGTTCTTATTTCCTGAGTTTGCCAGTCTTGAAGAACTTGATACTGTCCTATAAGGCCAAAGATGGTTCCTCCAAATATTAATATGGTAATGTTACTTTCACATATTATTACAGTATGTAACTGTAACCTATTAAGGTGGATATATATCATTAGAGCTGGTTACAAGGATTCATTATGACTATGCCTACAAGTGGATATAAAAGCTATTTCCATTACCTTGTGAACAGATGATGAGTTAAGTTCTGACAAATTACAAAATGTCATTCATTTTACCTACTGCTGAGTTACGAAGCCGTGGCATTTGGGTACTTTCAATGCCAATTGAGAGGGCAATTCAAGAACAAGCATTGTTGATTTTGGGACACTTCTGCTTATTGGTTTGTGACCACTCTTTCCGGTGGAAGTTCGTAAGCATCTGCACTTTGTAAAAGGTAATGAAAAGGTTTTGATTATATTCTTTGCTGGCAGATGAACTTGCTGCTGAAGATTAGTAAACAAATTACTTTGTACTATTAAGACTCCTTATGTGGATGCCAGATGTTCACTTGACAAGTAGGGCAGCTATTAAATAGAAGGTAACTAACCATAAAACAATTGATTTTTTTGTATGGAGGTTTACTATGCATGAGAAGTGGGTTTACTTATTGAGAACGCTGTGGAAATCTAACCAGGTTAAAAAAAAGGTATGTTGGGTCGAACTGGTAAAACTGAGGAAAGATTAAAGAAGAAGGCATGAAACCTCATGCAACCATGTGTACTTGGAAGTGATCCCCTCCATGTTTTTAAATTATTCATTAACTGGAATATGCATGCTAAAGCACATGTCCCCATAATATCTATTCCGGGCCTTACTGCAATTTGCTGCAATCTTCTGCAACCTACACAGAAGAAAGTCAATAGCTTTACCACTGATCTCTGATAATTTGGTGGAAATGTTTTGTGTATGGAGGAAAATAGGATATGAACCATTCTTTCCATAGCCATAGAATTATTTTGCATTGAGTTTTTGACATGTAATATATATTTCTAAATATTTTACTATGCATAGACTTTTGCTTGAGCTTCCAAACAATGAAAAGGCTGCTGCTGGCTTTTACACAAAAATGTGGTTGTATTTTTTTTAAAATAATCTGTCAATCAGCTTCTGTTTCTGGCTGTCGGATAAAAAAAAATCTGACACTCAGCATACATATTTCTTTCTTTAAATAGAGATAAAAATAGAATGCCATCAACAAAAATATAAGATCTATCCATTGTTCAGACTATTTGCAATGAACTTTACTCAAATTGCCACAGGGAAAAAGAAAATCCCATTCTGTGTTTCCTTAGGAAGAATCTACTTTATTCCAAGCCCGATAGCATTCCAACTGAATCAGTATAATTGTTTACAATGGATTAAAACATTTTGTTAAACCATGTTTTGCTTAACTGTTTCCTTCAATAAACCACAACTGGCTTTGTTTACATACCGCAGTAAACTGTGAACCACACTTTAAAATTTACAGTCTGATAAACTAAATGAACCATGATGTGTGAAACATGCCTGTCATTCAGAATTTCCTCAAGGTTTTAGAGATAAGATTTTTCTGGTCTAACCTGAAGGTAATTGTCTTTGAATGTGGAGACTTTTGCACAGAACTAACAGATCATATGGGGTTTATATGAAACTATATCAGAGGTGGTGTTCAGTTGTTCTCTCTGTTTTGGGCGAAAGCTCCGCCCACCTGCCCCGACATAATGTACAAGCACTGTGCAGGGAACTGGATAATATCTAGCCTTATGAAAATAAGGACTAGTGGTGACATGATAGCAGTGTTCCAATATCTCAGGGGCTGCCACAAAGAAGAGGGAGTCAAGCTATTCTCCAAAGCACCTGAGGGCAGGACAAGAAGCAATGTGTGGAAACTAATCAAGGAGAGAAGCAACTTAGAACTAAGTAGAAATTTCCTGACAGTTAGAACAATTAACCAGTGGAACAACTTACCTCCATAGGTTATAAATGCTCCAACACTGTAACTTTTAAAAAAGAGATTGGATAACCATTTGTCTGAAGTGGTGTAGGGTATCCTGCCTAAGCAGCGGGTTGGACTAGAAGAACTTCAAGGTCCATTCCAAGTATTCTATTCTATTCTATTCTATTCTATTCTATTCCATTCCATTCCATTCCATTCCATTCCATTCCATTCCATTCCATTCTTTTCTTTTCTTCCACTATAGAGAAGCCCAATTAAATTTTTTAACATTAATACCATCTGGGGTTTTTAATCACTGTCAGAAGCTAAAGTTTTTGGATAACTTTTTTAAAAAAAATCTAAACTCTGTAAATCTATTGTGGGATAGTGCCAAGCAGGTGATCAAATAATATATTCGTGATGAATCACAAATTAAAGTTAAGTTTGTTTTAAGCATTTTACCCTACTTTATAACCCTACAAGTAGTGTAGCTTGCAGAAATCAGTTGTAAGACTATCTCTGCTATCAGGCTTGTAATCTAAAGGATATGATCTACAAAAAGTCTCAGAATAAATTTATGTTGAGGGCTGCAAGGTTGCTTTCAGACAAGGCTTTTATTGCAAAATTCTCATGCCTTATTAATGGAATTTTGCATAGAACTATGGAGGATGTAACCATGTATTGGGAGTTATGCATCTTTTATGTTTGTTTTCAGTCTACTTACAGTGGAGTTCTGAAATTTTGAACAAGTGACCTATTTTTATTTAAAAAGTAAAAAATGAGAATCGGAGACAATCTCAGCAAGTGCCTTCATTATCTTACATCTTTAAATGGGGAGAGCTTGGGAACAATGAGCCTTTCAGTTCTTGAAGAATATAATTAAATATTAATATTCTCGTCCTCCTGTGAAACTGACCATAATAATGAAGTGGTAAATATGAAATTAGACTAATCATATAGGCAAGCTTTGGAGCCGTATTATGAATATGATGAGAAAAAGTTGGTATAATCCATGTTTAGTTCAAACTAACCTACTTTCTGTTTAATCGTTCTTAGCACACACCTAGCTGTTTCAGCCAACTTAGAGACATAAATGGCTACAGGCATTTTGAAACAACAGTTTTCTTGTTGAAAAAAATGAATGCAACTTGTGAACTTTCCCGGTTCCTAATACTACTATTACCCTAGAGATCCTTCTGTGTTTTTTTAGAAATCATGGAGAGCAGGCTTAGTGCCAGAGAGGATTGGAGAAGGACAAATGTAATTTTTCAAAAGAAAAAGAGAAAAAGAAAACTTGGATTACTGCAAAACATTGGAAGAAATTATTATACAGATGATTTATAAGCATGAATAAAAGAAGGCTGTGCTTAGAAGATAGAAGCATGATTTTATTAAAAATACATGATGCAAAAGCAGGGGTTTTTTGTTGAAAAAAAAAAGACACAACCAATTTAGATTACCATGATAATGTGCTGCACATTTGATAACATTTGATTTTAATGTTAGAAAGTGCTGACTATAGTGTATTTCAGGGGTGTCAAACTCCAGGCCCACAGGCTGGTTCCAGCCCATGGGATGCTTATATCTGGCCCATGGAGCTGCCCTGCAAACACAAAGGACCAGTCGCGGTACCTCAGCCAGTGACAATGGAACTCATGAGGGCCATTTTTGGGGGCAGAGGGTTGCAGGAGGCCATCACAGATGAAAATGGAGCCCGTTTTTACTGGCAGAGCACTAAGGCCACCACAGGTTCCCCCAACATGAGTGACATTGATCTGGCCATGCCCACCCCAGCCCCCTGAGGTCAAACACAACCCTGATGTGGCCTCAATGAAATTAAGTTTGACACCCCTGGTGTATTTGATTTTTCATGAAGACTTAGAGAAGAAGTTGACAAAATGTGGGGTAGATTGTACTAATATTAAATAGATACAGGTTGTTGTACCCATTGAGTGTACATCGCTGATTCTGTTCTAGCTGGAGAAAAATATTTCTTGATGTCTGCAGAGTGACCTTATAGGTTCTGTGCTTTTCAACATATTTGTAAATGACTTAGATGACAGATAGGAGGAAAACTATAATAATGAGCTGTATTCAGTAAGATAAAATGCAGTAGGGGCAAATATATATGGTTGGGTAAAAAATAAATATATGAATAGGATGTGGGAGGAACTACTCTTTTAAATAGTAGTTCATTAAAAAAACCAAAAAAAAAAAAAACCTCAGCTAGGTTTTTGGGGTTCACTCATGAGTCAACAGAGCAATGTAGTTGTGGATTGTATTCCAGCCTCCAAGTTTTGCTATTGTTCAAGTGAGAGCATCTGATTTGATGTCACATTGTACTACTTAAATTTGTTTTTTGGAAAGTGTGTCTAGTATAAAAAAAAACCCCTATGCTTTTCATATGGATGGAAGATAAAAATGCTGTATAGAGTGATACGTCATTGAGAAATGTTTTTAGGTTGGATGTCAGTAACTGGATGGATTATAGTAACCACAAGTTTTGCTTCACCTTTTTGCTATTTATTCAATATTAATATTTAACATCAATGCATATAAATGGTCAATAAAAAGAAATACCCAAAGAAACAAAAATACCCACTTTATACAGATTTTCTGCATTGTTTTGTAAGAAGGATTAGATCTACTTTTCTGGTAATATTTTTAGTGTCAGACATCGAGTCAGCCTGCTCCTGCAGTGCATTGCTCTTTATAGATACTTGAAGAGGAAAAATATTACACAATACAATATAGCTAGTTTCTCACCACAGTGGTGCCATTGCTTTGTAGACTAGCACTTATACCATGCAGTAAATAGTCATTGATTCTTGCCTGAGTCTTTAAAGCATAGTTCTTTTAGGAATAAATACAGGGGAGCATCCGCATTTTCTGTGTTTTTTTAAATGGATTTACTTTAGAAAGCTTTCTAACAATGAGCCAGAGGGTAAGTTCTCTAAGAGATACTTGATTATATCTTTTGATCTATCATTTCGGCTAATGGATGGCTTTGGCTTTTCTAGTCAAAAGCACTTCCCCAGCTCAGTTTAATTCAGTTCTTTCTATTCAAACTCCCTTTTAGCTCAAAATTAATGATGCTGCCAGGCATGGACTCTATGATTTAGATCCATAAATTCTCCTTCTTGGTCTCCTTTGCCAGGCAACCTGGTTTAAAATTGGCAGAGGCTTCCCAGACTCACAATGCAGCAGGACTAAAAAAAGGATCTTTATTGCATATTTCGATAAAACAATTTGAAATACTGTAATTGATTGCCATTTGTCAATGTGAGACTGCACTCCCCTCATATTCCCATTGCAGTTTAAAACTGGGATTTTTTTTTCAAACCATTCCACACGTTAATAGCAATTTTTCTTTCCCCCTTTCCCTTTTTCATTGTTACCAGTAAAAGACAAAAATCCACATGACCACCAACCAGAGGAACGTGATTATACAGGGGAGAAAGGAAACCTAAACTTATTCTAGTGATCAGTATAAACTAAATGCGACAAAAGAAAAGAAGAAGAATGAACAGAGGTAAAAAGAACCATATAATAACTTCATATATTCATAAAAATAAATTGTGTAGCCACCTCTTGACCCTGTGAACGGAAGTCTGTAACTAGGGAGATCCAACATGCCTTCTTTTGGTAAATAGAGTAATTTCACCAGAAATAAATAGATTCAAAATTTATTTTTCTAAAAACCCAGAGAGAAAGGGAGAGAGAGGAAGACAGGGAGACAATGTAAAATCCCTTTTCAGCTTTCAGTACTTACGTACAAAACATTCAGTGGTAAAGACAATACTGTAAATCATAAATTGCATGTATGTATGTATGTATGTATGTATGTATGTATGTATGCATGTATGATCTGGGCAGACACAATAACAATATGATGTTGGTCCAACCCTAATTTAAAATTTTGCTGTTACATGAGTTACAAAGCACACAGTTTACAGAGCAATGTAGAGCATGAGTACCACAAATAAGAAAGAGTAACAAAAATATCACTTCAAAGTTTGAAGGCTAATGCAGTACTTAGTTTTCTTTTCTTTTCCCTTCTCCTCTAGAGAAAAGGCTGGCCTTGAATCAAATTTCCTCTTTGATTGTTAGCTGGAAATTCCATTTTAAAAAGCTTTTGGATGGAGATCACAGCTTTCTATTTCTACTCCCCAATCCCTCCTTTGGAACACAACTTTTTCTTCCTTTTCGCCATGTGGTCTGATGTCTGCTTTCACAAGAATAAAAACTCTTCCACCTGAAAGGCGATGGCTGGAGTGTGGGAATTTCTTTTGCTACATGCTCAAGGAAGCAGCTCTCTCAAGAAGACTCTTCTAATATTTGTTTCAAATGTCTGAGCTGGCAGTTTGTCATCTGGCATGAGAGCCTGCCTGGCAGACTGTAAGAGTAGAATTTTGTTGCCTGCCAATTCAGTACCCCGTAAAATAAGAATTCATCACTAAGGTATTAAAAAACCCAAAAAGGAGGTACAAAACAGACTCCCTCGCCCCTTTGCAGGTTAAGACTCCTTTCCCTTTGTAGTTTTAGGTGGATGGTTTAGGTCACAAGAAGGTCCTCTTCCTTGCCCAGATCAATTCTGAGATTCTCATATGTTTTGATTCAATCCTAACTTTAGGGAGAGTCTCACAACAACATGTTTTTAGATTTCCCGAGAGAGTAAAGGGTATTTGGTTTATTGTTACTGTATTTTTATTGTGAGAGTGATGACTGTTTGTGGACTATTGTGATATTTGTTTTCCCCCCTACAAACTAAAATAGCTAAACTGCTTTTATGCAGAAGAACTGGGGAGGAAAATAAGAGTATTTGTTTGTCTATTTCAGGTGGCAAACATTTTGGACTGCCCAGTGATTTTACTTAGTCCAGTCTAGCTAATTTTTCAGGCTGATGGGTTAAGTCATGGTGTTGTAATGGTAAATTAGAAATCAAATATGCAATTTGATTTATCTTACTCTCAAAGAAAAACAAATTAACTCGTAGTATCTTCAATTCCTGCTTGGTGATGATACCTATTTTTCCTATGTATAAGACAGGCTTTTGGCAAATCAATGTATGGGTTTCTATAATCTTAATTTGATTTCTGCCTGGCAGTTGCTACCATACTTCAGGCAATCCTCGACTTACAACTACAATGGAGCCCACATTTTCCATTACTAAACAAGATAGTTAAGTGAGTTTTGCCCCATTTTATGGCCCTTCTTGCCACAGTTGTTAAGTGAATCACTGCAATTAATTTAGCAACATGGTTAAGTGAATCTGGCTTCCCCTTGACTTTGGTTGCAAGAAAGTCAGAAAAAGGTGATCACATGATTCTAGGACACTGCAACCATCATAAACATGCCAGTTGCCAAGTGTTCAAAATTTTGCTCATGTGAAGATGTGGAGGCTGCAATGTTCATATGTGTGAAATATGTCTTAGTTTTTTTTTCAGTGCCATTGTAACCTCAAAAGGGTCACTAAACATTAACATTTGAAATCAGGATTACTTGACCATGGAGTAGTTGCAATAGCCACAATGTTGTGAATAAAACGTTGTAGACATTTCAGTTTCATAGGAGGGTCCTGGATTTTTTAAGTGTTGTTTAACTTTGCAGATTTTAGGTATCTTGCCTCAAAAACGTGCAAAATGCACGTTAGGTAATTTGAGGGTTCGAACAGACAAATATAAACACAATGAGAGTTTTAATAGTAGTATATAAATAGATGTTCAATATGCGTGTGAATCACCCCTATTTATATGTTGGCAAATTCCTAAGAATAACCATTTAATTAAATTAAGATTTTTTTTCTTTAAAAAAAGTGACAATCCCTTGCCTCTGAACGATTTTGAATACAGTCTTTTTCTTAAGAAATGTAAATCTTGTCAGACCTAATGGAAGATTACATAAATTCCAACCTGCTTGTTACACTTGGGCATGCTCAGAATAACACTTCCAGTGAGGTAAATTTTGAGATGTCAAAATGCAACAGCTTGTCCAGGTAAAGACAGAATCCTGCAGGTAGATAGAAGTGGAGATCAGCCCAATGAAGAGAAATGATGTGATTGGAGAAAGTCCTTAGAATTCTTCATTCATTGTTACAAAGGATGTGTTCTGAGTGACAAAAATGCACTATTGCCAAGCTTGAGGGTAGAAAACAATGGCCAGGAATTCCCAGCTGTCCTTTCCTGTAGTCTTTGAATTTCATAGGTGCAATCAGCAAAAGTTGGTAGTTCAGTTTCTTGACATGTACTGTTGACGTAAGCACTAACATATGTTTACAAGATTAACATCTTCGTTTTTTTCTTTAAAAAACAGAAAACATAAAAGGCACCACGGTCACTCATATGTATATCAAATAGTCCCGCCTATATCCTAAAGGTGCTTTTTCAAGAGGCAACTGGAATTTCTTGTTTTCTTTGAAGACGTTTTGCTTCTCATCCAAGATCACCATCCAGTCAGAGGTGAAGAAGTTTCTTGGATGAGAAGCGAAATGTCTTTAAAGAAAAACAAGAAACTGCAGTTGCCTCTTGAAAAAGCACCTTTCGGACAACCATGACCTGGATGATGAGAATCTCCATAAACAATGTCACCTATATCTGAGCACAACCCATAAACCGATGTATTGCAGATATTTTTTTTTCCATTCAAAAACCTCACAAAGAAATGATTTATGGGGTACTTTGATGGTAACGTTGTTATCTTCAACTTTGCAGAGGCTTAAAACTCCCATTTTGCTGTTGAAAACCCTAGAACGCTGCAAAATGAGAATAGTTTCTCCCACTTTGGGCAATTGGATGAGGACAAATTACAGCCTCCACCATAAAAGATTATACACACATTATAATATTTTTACTTAAGGCAGGAAAAACATTGAAACATTGTTTATTTTGTCTCATTAAAACAAAAACTGTTTAAGCTTGCTATAGATAGCACTCAGGTCCATTTCATGCATACCAAACAGAAAAAATATTATGTATGGGCAATTTCTCCATAATTTACAGATAATACTTCATTCTCTATCTTGGGGATTTTGTGTGCAATAATTAAGAACATTTAAGTACATTTGCTTTACTGTAAAGTTCTTGGTTTTATGCCTTACAGGCAAGAAGAAATTGCATTTAATAGTTTATATTCTGTTATGTTTGTAAAAATGTCTAAGCTGCAATGCATTCTCCATTATTATTAAATGCTGAAATATTTAGCTGCATGCAGAGTTGGCACTGAATAGTTAATTGAATTACTGATTCTAGAGGAACATTTTTCCATCTTATATAAAGGATTCTGTTCCATTTCTAGTGGTCTAGTGGCAATTACTAATATGCCATTTTATGGCTAGCATTTAGAAAGCAACTGGTGACTTAAAATAAGATGTGTGCTTTGTCCCCAAATTATAGTAGAATCCATAGCATAGGCATATTTTAAGCAACTCTATGTAGATATAGTATGTAAAATAACATGGAGCAATAGTTAAAAAAATATTTTAAAGTAGAATAAATAATTGCTGATATAATTTCTCTTACAATCATGTAGCTAAACTGTCATGAATAAAGGGGCAACAGAGAGTAAAAATGATACAATACAAGGTTAATGGACTCAGTCTTATCCGTTGAGCCACTTTTCCTGAAAATAAGGATTTAAATCTGAATGCAGAGACAGCTGCACCTGAACAATAATGCAAGTTATCACATCACAAGTTGTTTGAGAGACCAGATGTTTTACTAGAAAAATTGTCCATCCGTTTTACTAGAAAAATTACTGGAGAATTAAATTTCTTCAGGACAAATTTGCAGACATTGCCTCTATCCACACATTGGATGGAGAATTTTGATGCACTATTTCAGACTGTAATGTTAACAATCCAGCTGACATGAACATCTTAATGCTGGGTTGTTAACATTGCAGTCCGAAATAATGCATCAAAATTCTTCATCCAAGGCCAATCAGAGGCAATGCCTGCAAATTTCTCCAGAGGAAAAGATAAATTATCCAGCAATTTTTGAAGGGTAGCATTTCCTCTTAACACCCAGACCACACCCAAATACTATTGGGAAAAATATCTTTTTGATCTTTTATCTAGGATTTATCTGGAGCATGAAAAGCCAGGGAGGTTGAAAGCTACTGGAGTGGTGATCACAGGATGAGAGATAAGACAATCACATTCATAAACTTGTCACCTTGCAGTTTATCCACAGATAAACATTTCTCCAGAGACTCTCGTCCTTTAAAATAATTTCCAAAGTGAATTCTCTTTCATCAGAACTTGTAGGAAAAAAATATATCTATCTGGCAGAATTAAAAATGAATGTTTAGACAGAATTTTTAACATTAAGTATATCCACTCTCCCTACAGGACTGGTTTATAATTGCCTGGGATGTACTTGATAAAGTATTTATGTACTCAACCACATAAGTGGACGAACAAACAAACTTTTCCATTATAGAATGGTCAAGGGAGAGATGTGCAAATTAGATTCTTGGAAAGGAAGGCAGCAAAAAAAAGAAGACGGCGAAGCAAAAGATTCTTAGGCAAAACAGAGTCAAATGTCTTAATGTTTTTATTTACTGAAGCACAAAAGATGATCAAACATACTCCTACATTTTGTTTGCTGGCTCATCCATAAAAAGAGATGGAAAATTAAGAAAATAAAGATTAAATATATAATGTCTTAGGCCAGTGATGGCAAACCTGTGGCACGCGTGCCACAGGTGACATGCGGAGCCATTTGTCAGGGCACGCGAGATGCTGCCCTGTGAGCTGGCCAGCGCGCATGTGCGCACTGGCCAGCTGAGTTCACCCTTTTTTAAAGCTATTTTTCACCCTCCCCAGGCTCCAGAGGCTTTATGGGGAGGGTGAAAAGAGCCTTCCCCCCCCCCCCCCAGAGACCCTCTGGAGGCTTCATGAGCTTCGGAGCGCTCAAAACGACCATCCGAGCAAACCGGAAATCACTTCCTGTTTCCTCGGAAGATCGTTTTGAGCTCTCCGAAGGCTTCAGGGACCGTCCGGAGGCTTCCCTGAAGCCTTCGGAATGCTTAAAACGACCCTCCGAGCAAACTGGAAGTGAGCTCCCATTACTTGTTCCAGCTTCTGCCAACTTAGCAGTTCGAAAGCATTTAAAAAATGCAAGTAGAAAAATAGGGACGACTTTCATGGGAAGGTAACAATGTTCCATGCACATTTGGTGTTTAGTCATGGCCACATGATCACAGAGACGTCTTCAGACAGCGCTGGCTCCTCAGCTTAGAAACGGAAATGAGCACCGCCCCTAGAGCAAGAAATGACTAGTGCATATGTGCGGGGCAACCTTTACTTTATATAATGCAAAATGCAAATGAATAAAATAAAGGAGGAGGGAGAAAAGAAATTATCTCTGGACAGTTTCTCTTGAAATTATGATTATTATTTTTCGGCTAATTGTGTATCCGGTTAATTTATTGTAAAGGTGGCATAGTATTAGTTTTAACCAAATTCGATTGAAGAAAAGAATTCATGGCTTTATTTCCCCTCCTATGAATTCCTGAATGGTAGAGAAAAATTAAATTAGTATGGACTCAATCTGGGCATTTACTACAAACTGGGTAATTCTGTATGCCAAGAAATGTGTGCTGTCATGATGCATATTCAATATGAAGGATAAGACTGCTTTTTGCTATCATAATAACAGCATAATAGTTACAGTATGTATGTCTTAAGTGTACATGATATATAAATGACTGATTAACTATCCTTTACACAGTAATATTCAAAGATGATGCATAATCAGTTAATTTGAATAGCATATAAGTACTAGTAAAGAATGAGTATCACTTTAGGGTCTTTTCTCTCAATTGAAATTGGATGCTGCTAGTATATTTTTATGAAAGAATTGTATTCTGTCTCAAGGAGACCATATAAATAATTATATTAGGATGGGGGAGAAATTTCTCTCTTCTACTCGGATTTTCTTTACGGAGTACTCATCTCAAATGATCTAAGCCCCCGAGCTCACTGTAACAGCATTGCCAAAAAGGCATTGAGAGTTGCTAACCTAATTTTGTGATGCTTCTTCTCCGGCAACATAGTACTGCTAACTAGGGCATACAAAACCTTTGCCAGACCAATTCTCAAATGCAGCTCGTCTGCCTGGAATCCACACTATATATCAAACATTAATACAATCAAGTGGGTCCTGGGGTATTTCACAAGAAAAGTACTCTACTCCTCTGTTCACAATAGAATACCTTATGCCACCAGGCTCGAAATTTTGGGCTTGGACAATCTGGAACTGCGCTGCCTGTGATCGGACCTAAGCATAGTACACAAAATTGTCTGCTAAAATGTCCTACTTGTCAACAACTACTTCAGCTTCAACCTCAATAATACACGGGCAAACAATAGATACAAACTCAAGGTAAACTGCTCCAAATTCGTATACAGAAAATATGACTTTAGCAATAGAGTGGTCAATGCCTGGAATGCTCTACCCGACTCCATTGTTATATCCTCAAACCTCACAGCTTCAATCTTAAACTGTCTACTATGGATCTCACCTCATTCCTATGAGGTCTGTAAAGGGGGTGTGCATACGTGCACCAGCTACGTGCCTACTGTCCCGGTCCTACTGTGCCCATTTATTTGTATTCATTTCCTTTGCTCATGTCCATGTTCATACTTATACCTGCTATCTTGTACATGTTTGACAAACTAACAAATAAATAAATAAATCCCTAATCCATTTCTCTTTTTTTCTGGTATTCTTGCCTCTTCATCTTGCTCAATTTTTCCCTCTCCCAATCATGCTGTATTGATTCTTTTGTGGTACTAAAAGCTGCAGTAAGCTATATATACTCAAAAATTGAACTTCCCTTTGTCAGTCAAGCTGTTTTCATGTTATATCCCGCAAGACTAAGCTACGGCATCAGCAACTGTGAAGTGTACCGCCGTCGGGTATTTAAAGCAAAACAGAGCAATTACAGTGTGTGTATATTCAAATTAAAAAATGACACTGTGCATAGAGCCTGATATTGATTTTTCAGATTTTTTGTCTTGCTCCTGTATTACTTCTTGCAGTGGAGTGGAAAGGTGATTTTTTTTTTGGATGGAAGCTTCTCCTTTCCTGCTTCTGAATAATTGCCTCGCATTTGCATCCAGAGGGAATTGGCTGGAGGCAGAATGACAACCCGAAATGTGCTTATAGATTTCAATTTCTTTATCATTGTGCTTAAGTGTTAAATCTAGGATTTTCTGCAGGCCAGTTGAATGCTAACAGGTTCCAGATGATGGAAACAGATTTGCCATTTATGTTAGGCAGAGAATCAGGATGATGGTAGGGATTTGCAAGTGACAAAGGCGAACAGAAGGTTTGAACAAAGAATTGCACCATTAAAGTAGCAATGCCATGGCAGACTTGGTAAATATACTTGATGAAAATAAGTCAGCCAAGAAAAATACTTGGCTAATAATAATAGAGCATGCCTGCTCTTTTGTATTTATTAGAAGACCTGCCTGTTTTTCTCCAAGAATAGAAACTGATAGAATATATATCTTTGAAAGATGAAAGACCAATAATTATTTGCTATTCTTTCATCATAGCAATCTGAGTGAACCCTAGATGCAACAATTTCTGCAGTTAGTAAGAACCAATTTGTAAATATATATACAATCTCAATGGTCAATCTTAGATTCACTGGGTGCATCCAGGGCTTGATGCTAGTTTTGTTCTTTCATTTCTCACTCTTTTGTTAAACTTCTCCATTACTTTTGTTTCTTTGTTTGTGTTTTTGGAAAGGAACAATGCAACAACAATTTGTATAGAAGAGTATTTGTATACTCCTGTAGGCAAATTTGTATACAATTGTACTTTTGATCATTCTATAGAGAGAACGAGGCAGACAGGAACTGAGACAAGGCAGGTTGAAGCTAACACAACCTTTATTTAACAGTGACAACAGCTCAGAATTAAGGCAAACACGAACCGGCAAACAGCTAAGCAAAAGACAGCTGACAGCTCTTTTATACTCGAGCTGTCAGGCGTTTAACCAATTGGGTGGCTGGATTCTCCTGCCGGCAGGCTGCTTGCGTCGTAGCCAATCAGGAGCGAGCAATGTAAGTCTATGGCAGGAGAGTTTAGTACACAACAATCATCTGTTAAGAACAGCGGTGGGATTCAATTTTTTTTACTACCGGTTCTGTGGGCGTGGCTTGGTGGGCGTGGCAGGGAAAGGATCCTGTAAAATCTCCATTAATCCAAAGGCTTTTCAAGCAAGGGGGGGGGGAATCCAAAGGCTTTTCCAGCAGGGAGGGGGAAATGCAACCTCCACACCCCAACCTGGTTGTGTTTAACTTTCCTGTGAGCCTTGTGTTGTTCTGTCACATTTCGAATGAGGGGAGGATGCAAATGGTTTCTGCTTTCCGCTTTCCACTGGGTCTGCACATACATGTGCAAGCAGATACAACCTGCAAAACCTTCAGACAGCCTTCTGGAGGATACAGCTGCCTCAGAGCTTCAAGAAGGGGACTCACTCATCCCAACATGCTTCACCAAGCAAGTTTGCATACGTTATACAATCCTGCTCAGATTTTTATGTATGGCATAGCCCCAAAGAGTTGTGAACATAACAAGCAAATTGACCGGGGAATAGCAGTGAATACAAGGTGTCCTAGTGCACGGACTATTAATAGTGAGCAAACAAGCTATTATTCCTATCAGAGCTCTGATTGTTCTTTTTCATGGGGGTTTGAAGTGTGTCTAAAGGGTACATTCTTTTTAGATGACTTCAGTGAAATCATATATTTTATTGCTCTTTCCTGGAAGCTGTTCTTCTGTCATGAGAGTGATGGCTGAATTGTTAGTGGTCTTGACAGATTCCCAGAGTTTCTGAGATAAAAGCATCATAGTAAATTACATATTGATCAATTTATTTTGTCTCCTACTTTTCCACCTTGTTATGCTGCAAAATATTTTTTCGGTATTTAAAATCGAATTAGCTGGAAGGGACCTTGGAGATCTTCTAGTCCAGCTCCCTCTTCAAGCAGGAGAAACTATACCATTTTAGATAAGTGACTCTCTAGACCCAGGATGGTGAACCTATCACACACATGCCAGAGGTGGCACACAGAGCCCTCTCTATGGGCATGTATGCTGTCACTCCCGCTCAGCCAGCTGTTTGTTGAGTTTCTGAGGTGCGCATGCACCTGGTCATTAGGTTTCCGGCACTCTGGTGCACACGCACCTTCCGGTTTGGGCACTCTGTGCCTAAAAGGTTCACCATCACTGGTCTAGACGCTTCTTAAAAACATCCAGTGATGGGGCGCCCTTGATTTCTGAAAGCAAGCTGCTCCACTGGAGCACTGGAATTCTCCTTAATTCCATGTTGCTTCTCTCTTCAATTAGTTTCCAACCATTGCTTCTTGTCCTTCCCTCTGGTGCTTTGAGAATAATTTGACCCCCCCTTCTCTGTGGAAGCCCCTCAAATACTGGAATACTGCTATTATGTCACCCCTAATTCTTCTTTTCTTTAGACTATGCAAACCCAAATCCTGCACCCGTTTTAGTTTTAGTCTCCAGGTCTTGGCTCTTCTCTGAACTTTTTCCAAAGTCTCAACATCTTTTTTGTAGTATGGTGACCAAAACTGGTTGCAGTATTCCAGATGTGGTCTTATAAAGTGGTACTAATACTTTACGTGATCTTGATTCAATGCCTCTGTTTATACAACGCAGGATTGTATTAGCTTTTCTGACTGCTGCTGCACACTGCTGGTTCATATTCAAGTAATCATCCACTAGGATTCCAAGGTTACTGTTTCTGAGCCAGGTCTCGCCTAATCTGTACGTATACCTGTGATTTTTCCTGTCTAAATGTAAAACTTTGCTTTTCTCTACATTAAAATTCATTCTGTTGGAGAGGGTCCATTGTTCAAGTTTGTCAAGATCTTTTTGGATCTTGAGCTTGTGAGGTGATTCCTCCCAGTTTAGTGTCATCTGCAAATCTATTCCCTCATCTAAGTCTTTATGAAGATATTGAAGAGTACTGGGCCTTGTGGTACCCCACTACTTATTTCTTTCCATGTGGACGTAGTACCATTAAGGACTATTCATTGAGTACAGTTTGTCAGCCAGCTACAAATCCATCTGGTGTGATGTTGTCTATTCCACATTTTTCTAGCTCACCAAGAACTGGTTGTGGTTTACTTTGTCAAATGCCTTATTGAAATCTAAGTATATCATGTCCATAGCATTTCGCTGGTCTACTAATTTAGTGACTTTATCAAAGAATGAAATAAGATTGGTTTGGCATGATTTGTTTTTAACAAATCCGTGCTGGATACTAGTTATAAATTTATTTGCTTCTAGTTGTTTGCAGATTTGTTTTTTTTAAATTATCTTTTCCAGAATCTTCCCGAGTATTGATGTTAGACTGATTGGTCTGTAATTTCCGGGATCTGTTTTTTTCCTTTCTTGAAGATGGGAACCACATCAGCCCTTTTCCAATCCTCAGTACTTCCCCGGTACTTGAGGATTATAGATGTATATAGTGTATATCTAATATAATCATTCTTATAGGTTCAAAGTTGGTATCTAAGTATTTTCTCATTCTTTTATTATAATTTCATCTGAATCATACCAGTCATGACTGATTCAAGGACTTGTTAATAAATCATATGAATAAACAGAAATATAATTTTAATCAACTCTTATTCCCCAAGACAAACAGAATAATTGAGCAGCTCCTTATACACTTACAATTCTACGATGTGCTGTTAAAAGCAGCAGTGTTATTGTTATTGTTCTTTTATGTTTCCTATTTTCCACATGTCATTTTAATTTGGATACATGCAGATTCTTAATTACATTTAATATTGTTTCTTGAAAGGGAACCAAGTAATATTAATTAGGCATACTTTGCTTGTTCCAAGGAGATAATGTGTACATGGGATAAGATTTCTCTTATTCTTCTTGTGTGGCTCCTATACAATTTTGTGGTGGTTGTTGAAAATGGTAATGATGATGTTCCCAGGATCTGGTTTTGGCTATTATTGGCAGTTGATATTATTTGAAATGCAGTTCTAGAAGCACTAACTTTTATAGTGCTTCTTCTTCTATTTTTCAGATTTCTTGAGAAGTAGCAGTACCACCAGCAAGCAATTACTATTTTTCCTCTTTTCATCTGTGATACACTGTTTCCTGAATGGTAGGCAAATAGTTCTGTGGAAAACTATTTGACAACTTTTGGGTTTTCTGAATTTTCATATATCTTTTGATCATCATCAGAATTTCATGTAGGTCATAATGATGTATAAAGGGAATTTGAGTGCACAAATAATGCCGGGATATGTTTCCTTTATGTCAAACATCATCCCACATCCACAGCATGGATAACTATGAAAAAGTAATTGCTTCGCTAATTCAATCAATTCAATTAATGGACTAATGATATGAATACACAATTAAATAATCAAGGCTGATTTGAATCAGCCTTGTCATTTATACATTTTACAACCTTTGACTTTCCTCACCAGTGAAATTCTTCAGGCAGATTCTAGAGGCACATTACGCTCAACAGAAATTCCTGGTGACTTCCACTAAAATGTGACTTGATACCTGTCAGTTTAGTTCAGGAAGTCACAAGAACTTCAGAAATATATTTGTATATTTGCATGTCTCAAATCTGTGTTCATGATTTAATCATTAAAAAAAATATTAGGAAAAATATCAACAAGGCAGAAGCCATTACTTGCTAATAACATTGATGTTCCTCTCATGATGATTTTGCAAAAATCACCAGATTACCCTTCTAGTAGAATGTATTATTTTCAGGTGAATCAAAACTGGTAGTTGTCTCGCTACATAGATGTGAGTGCAAATTTCCATGATAGAAAGAAATAAGGCTAATAATAGATCAGTCAGTTACCAAAATCAAGAGAACTATATGTTAAAACCAAAGCTCCCATCCAAAATACAGCCTTCTGCATTTAGAAACTGAAGGGAAGATATACCAATATTTGAACAATGAATTCATTATAAGTTCAAATTTTTTTCAAATTTTTAATTTGTTAGCCGCTCCCTCTCCGCAAGGGACTCCGCAAGTTGAGTTCACATTAGATATACATCATTTGCTGAAATTCTTTTGTAACGACTTCATAACTTTTCTACAACAAATGTACTTATATGAACTTTTGTGTGCTTGGAAATTTACTATTAACATTTTTACCTTGTCCTGTGAGGGAAGACTAATAATGTCAGTTGTTATGTCTGGTGGAGACCACAATTTATTTTGCAGTAAAAATCTGATACCATCTGACAAGCATTTGAGACACTAATGTCATGGTTTGTGATTATTCTGCTGTGTCAGGATCGGGACAATTTGCTATCAGTGGAGGAAACATGAATTCTTCTTTGTATCATGAAATTCTGCAGGAGAATAGCAGACTGTCTGTCAGTTGCACCTAAAGTATGGGTAAGCCAAGGAGTAAGATAAGAATACTAAACATGCAGTATATGCAGAAGAGATCCATCAGGAATGAATGAATGAATGAAAATGTGATGTGCCTGCTTTTCAAGGGGAAGAACTATTATTCTTGAAATATATTTATCAGCATTTAACTGGGGAGGGGGGCAATTTGTATGCATATTTACTCCCCCCCTTTTATGTACATTTCTTTTCTTTTGTCTAATTTTGCTTTGTTTTTGTATTTTCTCTCCCCCTCCCCCGATTTTGGAGTTTGTATTTTAACATTGTAAATAAATAAATAAAATATTGGAGAAAAAAAAGAAAATTTGAAGGTTTGGAATACAAGGTCAAAAGCCAACTTCATAGAAATATTGTGGCAGCCCCTGACACAAGTAGTTTATGCTAGAAAATGTATAGGTGTTACTGGGCTGAAGCAGTTCAGCATTGAAGGGTTGGGCTCAAATTCCTATATACTGATGAGAGAATAGCCACCAATTATAGGAAACATTTACTTTTAACTGAAATTGTGGCCCAGATCTGGCTCATTAGAGCAATCAAATCGTTTTGAAGATGCAACATAGTTTTATTAGCATGCATGCTGTAACAATGCAGCACAGATTGGGCTCCAGGCAAAGCATTGGCAATTTGTTGAGCAACCCTGAGCAAAGTCGTAGCTTATATTATCTTGGCCAAAGGAAAGATAAAAAACAAAGGTAGAGAATGTAAATTACAGCACATCATTGGGATATTTTTGATAAACCCATCCATATGACCTTATCTATCAGTTGTGGCTCACCAGCAGCCAGCAGAGATGGCAGCAAATTCAGACAATGAGTTGGGGAAGAACATGGGCCAGTCCTGGAGTCTAGGGAAAGCACTGATGAGAACTCTGTGTCGGAGGCAGAGAGGGGGTCAATATTGCAACACAGCAGCAGCCATGAGATGACCACGCTCGCTGCCTCCTGCACCTCAAAAATAATAAGGCCTCCCCAAAAATAAGGCCAAGCGCTTATTTTGGGGGTCAAAAGAAAATAAGACCCTGTCTTATTTTCGGAGAAAAATGGTAGCTTACATATTAGTTATTAGTACATTTACTGTTAAAGATGTTATGACCAATTACTGCATCTAAAGGTATGACTACTTTTTCCACACAGTAACAAGCTAAATGATTTTTACAGTAATCATTATATAGTATAATATAAAAGATATTTGATCATCTTTGAGTCCCCTAAAGTCCATATGGTGATCTTGATAACTTTCAGTGGCAAAGCTACATTATTCAGAAAATCTATAAGAGATATAATAATTTACACAGATCTATAGGTTTTTCCCTTCAACATATAATATTTCTAGCGTTTTCCATGTTTTCCTTTTTTCCAGTAATTAAGAAAGAAAGTTTAAAAATGGACAGGTTTTTTTTTTTTAAAAAAAGCTGACATACTGACAAATCACCAGATTCTGGCATCCTATTTTCTTGTAAGAAAGCCTTTATGTTCTCTCCATTATATAGAGCAGACCAAGAAATAAACTCCATGGAAATCTAAAACTCAGTTTAGGTATCTCAACTAAGGTGAACTATACTAACCGAATCTTTTAAGACAGATTATGCTTTACCTCCTTCCCCTCGTATACTGATGTGAATTAGAGGGCTATTTATCTAAGATGTAGCTTTGTAAATGGAACTCTCCTATCTTGTCAAGGACATCTTCCTTTCCCTCTGTACTTTGACTAAGATAATAGTGTTCTCAGTCATCTAGATTACCTTTTGGTAACTGGATATTTTATGACTTGCCATATCCACTAGGGCGGCCATTTCGCAGACAGGTAAAATGTCTCATCATCTATTTTTAGAGCACACCTTTTACATGCTCTCAAATTGCAATATGCTTCCTAGCTGCAGAGTAATGAAGCCATTCTCCCCCCCCAATAATATATACTGCAAGATGGGAAAGGGGAGGGGGAATCAGGAAACTTTAACTTTATCAGTCCAGTGCAAATATACTTTATCTGCCCCAATTTGTTTTGAAATTTTGATTTTATTTGGGTAAAGAAGAAATTTTCTGAGCTTGGATTTCAGTTTCTATGTTAAGAATGTTTCCTTTGTCTTCAGAATGCTAGACCATAAGGTACTTGTGCCTTTTAGAAAAGTGAATATTTGACAAGAGCTGTATTCTTTACCTAAGCACAATACATGTATAGATTTAGATATTGGAGGCAATAAATCAACTGTTCGTTTTTTCGGTTCAGTATAACATTTTTCTATTACTGTAAGCTCTGGTCAACATAGGACTATAGTCTGTAAGGATTTAGAATAACACAGATGTAGCCAATTGTGTTTATAATGTATTTTAATATTTTTAAAAATCAGATTAATCGGTGCTTCTCTTCTACAAGAAGAAAATAGCATGTCAAGCAAAATCAAGCATTTGTAATGCCGGCTGATTTGCATATATCTGTGCTTGGGATATATTAAAATTTATATTATTCTCCTCTTGGAGCAGGATGTAAATCTCCATTATTAATTCTGGCAGATTCCATGTATTTAAATATCTGGAACTCTTGCAGATATACTCCTTATGATTATTTAGCTTATCAACTGCACTGTTGAAAGAGATGGGAGGGAGAATATTGTGCTTATTCCAGGAAAGCTGGAGAGATCACTAAAAAATAACAGAATAACAAAGCTGGAAGGGACCTTGAATGCCTTCTAGTCCAACCCCCTGGTCAAGCAAGAAACCCTATATCATTGCAGACAAATGGTTGCTCCAATTTCTTCTTCAAAAATCTCCAATGTTGGAGCACCCACAACTTCTAGAGGAAAGTCTTTCCACTGTATTATATTTTTATAATATATGTAAAATTTATATATATATATATGTAAAATACCACTCATGCATCATCACAAAATCCCCAGAACTGTAAAGCCTACAAACTTCAAATTTGCCACATATGTTCCTCTTTGCTTCTAGGTGCTCACTAAGAAAGGATTTTTTGAAATGACCATCAAGCATTAGCATTTCTTATACAATATTAACATGCTCTCATGCTAAGGAGTTAGATATTCTACTCCTCCTCCTCACCAGAAAAGACCTCTGTTCCAACTGCCAGTTGCCTTTGGAACAGTTTCATAGAGAAGCACGGGTATCCAACTAATATAGCATAACATAACATAACATAATCACATCACATCACATCACAACACATCACATACAATATACTTGTATTAAATATATTAATATTAAATAAGTTAATATTAATTAATAAATCAAAATAATAATTAATGAAAATGTCTAACTTTGGTAATTATACAATGTGTGTAATGAGTTTTCACAGATGCCTTTATGGAACAGTAAATGAAAACAATATTATCAAGAGGGCTTTGAAAAAGTAGTAATCACAGTTATGAGAAGAAAGATATATATTTTCCATCTCTCCCTCTCCCATTCTATTTTTCTCCTGTACATTTTCAGTATTTTGAATGTCGTTGTGAATACATCTTTTATGGCCATGAGTCAGTTAAATCTTATTTCTGTTAGAATGACATTTCAAATTGCCTGTTTCTTTTGAACGTTTGGACCAAAAATGGAAGAAAAACTCAAAAGTGGCTTCCATAAAATTGTTTTGGATATTGCTACACTTTGCTACACAATGGCTTCCTGTTTGTAGTTATTTTGTCTTTTTTAAAAGACCTTCAAGATAATTTTAAATCAAGGACAACTTTTGATGTCTTTAATTTGAAGTTTTGATTTTTTTTAGATTTCATGAGGGAAAATTCCTTGAGGAGCTTTAAGCTTAAAGTTTTTGTTTGTTTCTGTTAACAGAAGCTTTTTTTTTAAATGACCCACTAAAGAAAATATTAAGTAATTAATTTGTAAAGGTGTCCCAGGGATAATCTGTGCATTCATTTTTATTATTTTATGAATCAATTTTCTTTAAGAAAACTTAGTGGCTCATCAGTTGAATCTTTTTTGTTCTGTTTTACAAAGCAATTGGCCTGACTTTTTAATAGAAAATCAATATGTGTTGTATGTTCCCTCAGTTGGGAACAGACTGCACTTCAGTGGAACACCAAAAGTACCAGGATCAATATTTGGTATCTTTGCTGTCAGCAAAGGTTGGAACAGATAGCAGCCTTAACTATCAAAGCAGTCAGTCCCAGTTCAGATTACTGATCTGAGACAAATGGAAACTTACACATCCCCTTTCCATGTTCTGTAAGGTCAGCCTTTCACAAATCGTTGCATATTTCGGGCACAGAAACACCAACGCATATGCCTTTGATTATTGCCATAAGGCTTCAAGCACTTTCTCTCTGTATATATTGAACAGATAAGGAGAAATGAGTTATGTCCACTAATCATTCCTTTATGCGTCAGTGTTTCCAGATGAGGAGGAAGAGGAGGGAGAGGATATCACAGGTAATATACCTAATAACCATTAAAATTGTGCAGAACTTCGAAGGAAAACTTGCTTTGATGAAGTCTTGAGCAAAATATCCCTTTGAAAGACTTCCATCCATCATTTACACCACTGTAAGGTGACTAATTTCCACAATTTGGGGCCTCCTTTCAGCATTTGCTAATAATACTTGTTGGTTCTAAAAGAGTAAATGATTTTTGTGGGTGGATTTCCAATATAAAATCTTGGATCTCCATCTATCTATTTTCCCCCAAATTTCATAGCTGTAGAAGAAATATCAGTTCATTCCTTGGGTCATTATAACCAATATCATAAGGCCTTTTTTCTAGGCTTCCCTTTTCCCCAAATCATGCTGTCTTTCCATTTTACAATGGTTCTTTTCCAGCTATTTACAGACATGAATTTTGGATTATTTGTTCATTATTTACAGTACTGTAAAAGGGTTTTCCTCTACCATAATATTTCCCCCTTTTTTTCTGAGATGCCAGCATTGAACCTTAGACCTTTTGCATGCAATATATATATATATATATATTTCTGATTCCATTGTGAATACAGTATAATGGCATTAACCATGGTAATGTTTTGATCGTTCAGTGCTCCGTATAACATTTATTTTGGGATATCTTTTTCCACTCTGGTGCCCTCCAAGCTTGAGAAATGCTTTATTAGAATACAACATCACTTTGTTATGCACTGTAGGTGAATTTATGTTGCAAATGATCCTTTGGGTGGCACTATTCAGTAAGAAGATAACAGGGCTGACTGCATTGAAGCTGAAAAAGTTTGTTGGTTTGTTCAGTAAATAGGTTGTAAGGCTCTCTTTAAAACTTCCTAGAATGTCCTCTGTTTCTTTTCAATGCTGGTCAAAAATATGAACAATTACCCCTGCATTTTTCTATATTGAGTATCTCATATAATTTTATTAATTTTTATTAGTAAGCTTTGCTTTTTTCATCAGCCTTATCATGATGTATATGCTTTAGTGTAGCTTTAGTATGTAAGTGCATGAATGACTGTGTGTGTGTGTGTGTATCATTTTTAAAGCAACCGTATTAACATTAAGAAACATGATTTTCTCTCATAAAGACTTTTTTTTTAAAAAAAGGAGACAGCTGCCTGCACAGAGATGATGGTGGGACATCTAAGCCATTTTTAAACTAAGACCTTCAGCTTGTAAGACAAGTAAAACAGGTGAAAACCTGAGGAACTTGGTTATCTCATCCAAATATTGGGTCTGGGTTTTCTAGAATTATTCAGATTTTAAAAAATCAAAACTGAGATGAATGACCTGCTTAATTGAAGGAAGGCAAGAGTGTTACTTGACTTTAACCAAAATGATTTATAGAGGTACCCTGGTACTCAACAGCTTTGAAACTCATCAAATTTGGTACTCAGTGCATTTTGATGCGAAAAGTTTATCTCGGTACTCATTGCTTGGTACTCAGTGCACAAGCTAGAACTTGTTGGTGTTGGCTGCCTTGTGATTCACATTATTATTTACGGGAAAAATTGTTTGGTACTCATAGTTTTTGCTACTGATGGTTCTCTCTGATGATGACTATTAAGGTGCCATTGAACTGTAAAATAATTTTAATATTTTACAACAATAATAAGGTACAATTAAATATACAAACAAATATCTATAATAACAAATCAAAATTCTGTAAGGTTGACATTATTTGGAATAGCTGATAAAACTGCTGGTAAAATACCACAAACATATTTATTTTGTATTTGTATTTATTAGTTTGTCAAACATGTGCAAGCAGGTATAGATATAAACATGGATATGAACGAAAGAAATGAATACAAATAAATGGGGATAGTAGGACAGGGATAGTAGGCATGCTTGTGCACTTATGCATGCCCCCTTACAGACCTCTTAGGAATGGGATGACGTCCATGGTAGACAGTTTAAAGTTGAAGCTGTGGGGGTTAGAGGATGGAACAACGGACTCAGGTAGAACGTTCCAGGCATTGACCACTCTGTTGCTGAAGTCATATTTTCTGCAATCGAGTTTATTTAATTGATGAGAGCATTCATTATTAAAAGTCTTCTAAATGTCAGGGAGGATAACATCACACGGTGGGTGCCATAACAGGGAATGACTTTCTGTGCATTGTTAGAAGTCAGCTGTGGCACAATAAGACTTTTTTTGTGCAACAACGACATACTTGTTTTGAGGAAGATAGTTGCTTGAATAACCTGACCAGAACAGTTTATGGCCTTTTAAATTCCCAATAGAACATGGACATGTATTGTTATCTAAATGTACGCTTCAAAACATTCAGTGTTACAAGGTGTTCCATTGAGCAATCTAGCTGTTCTGTTAGGCATTTTGCTGCAGTTACTAAACAGCCAGTGACTACAAAGAAGAATGGCTGAGAATGTTAAAACATTAGAATATTAGAACATTAGAATGTTGGATCTTTTTCACCTTGTAGTATTTTGTTTTTTTATGCCCACTTAAGACACATTGGAGAAGAAATTTCATAGGAGCCCGAGTAAAAAATCTATTTTGAAAAAAAATGTCGAAAACTTATCAGTTTTTTCTTCTCTGTGTCTGTCTACGCATAAATAGTATGTAAATTATTCAAGTAATTAGTCAAACTTTTAAATAGGAATATTGTGCTTGTAATTCAACTTCATATGCTTTGCATATATAACATTTACATATTAAAAATTAAAATGTGTATAAAATAATGCTTTGTCGTCCACACAAACTTGCAGAATGCATTGGACTTTTTTTTGGTTTACAAATATTTTAGTGATTTTTTTGAGAATCATTCTAAACAAGCTATTTTTGAAAACATTTTCACATAAGTCTTAGTTTTTCTGCATCCCTTCTGCTGTCCATGATTTTGTTTCTTTCATCTAATCACTTTCTTTTTTTCTGTCTAGTTGCTTTAGTGATGCAAAATTATAAATGAAATCCCCAAATCTAAACAGGCTGGTTTTGTTGTATTCGGGTCTTTTCCCGTGTAAAGTTGAGATTGTCTTTGCAACGTTTCGGCAGGATCGCACCTGCCAAGAGAATAATCATGGAAGCCATTGAAATAGAGAAATACCCCCACAGCATGAACAAACGTGATGATACCTCCCGCCTACCAAACATCTGGAAACCAGCCCTAGCCAACAAACGAACACCACCCACCACCCAAGCCGTTATAATACAAAACAACAATGCACACGCAGCCTGCACCAATCAGCACCAATCTACCAATCATGATACAACCACACAACCAATCATTTCACTTACTGAAACAAAGCCAGCACCCCATCCCCTCCCACCAAGACTTACAGAAAGACAGCAGCTCCGTTCCCATTTTAAGCCCACATTTTGAGCCTACGCTTGAAGATGGCAGGTGCGATCTTGCTGAAACGTTGCAAAGACAATCTCAACTTTACACGGGAAAAGACCCGAATACAACAAAACCAGCATACCTACACCCGTGAAAATCTACGAAAACATATATATATACTTATATTATATATATATATATATATATATATATATATATATATATATATATATATATATATATATATATATATATATATATATATATATATATATATATATATATATATATATATATATACATGCATACATATATATATATACACACACATACACACATACACACATAATATATGCATGTGCAAAGGTGGCCATCACTTTTTGCGTCTGTTTGTATATTGTGTGTAGAAACTGGAGTATTTTGTAATCCCGAGGTTCAAATTTTAATAAGATCAAAAGTGAGCTTGAGAACTGTAAGGCAAGACATGAACTCAGTTAAACACTTCCAGATGGTTGTTGCAAGACTGACTTTTTTTTTCATAGGGTAATGCATACATTCAGTTTCAAGAAAATTATATGTTCTATGCCACATTCCATTTTTGTTGCTATTTGAGGAAATAAAATCCTGTTCTGTTATCCTGATGACATTCATTAATGAAATGCTAAAATATTTAGTCATCCACTTGCTCATCATTCTTCATCTTGATCTTAGATCCTGTTATTTCTAACCTAATTATATTCTGTTCATGTCTGGTTTGGTTGGCAATTTCTCCAGTGAAACAAGTTAGAGCATCTGGAGCTTTTGATCTTCTTTCTCTTCTCTGGTGCATCCGGGATGGGTGGGAAGCTTGCCTTACATTTTAATTATACTATTGTATGTGGGTGCCTATGCACTGCGCATAACTAAGCGGTTGCAGAACATAACTGGGTCAAGGAATGGCTGTATTGTATATTTAAATAGGGATTAAGAAACAAAATATTGAAAGATGGTTTTACATTTAGAGACTGCAACCTGTGTATACAGAATATCAGGGACCTTTTCAAGCAGAATACAAATGGAATCAAAGACTAAAGGGGCTTTCAGCATTGCAGTGACCACACCTGCTAAGCTAACTATCCACTGTTAAGATCAGCCACCAGCCATGGTGGATGGTACAGAAGGTCTATCATAGTGTACTATAGTGCATTTCCTCCTTAGAATTTTATGAATAGCCTCATTTTAGATTCAAACATGTACTTGTTGCCTTTTTTAAATTGAATAGTTCATATTATTTTGTCCGTTGAGAAATACTTTCAGTCTCTAGCCTCTTGGGTTCAATTAAAATTGTTGGTAATATGTAATATTTATGAATATGTTTTTGATACAGTACTGCATTGTTGCAGGCTTCCACAGGGGGAGGATGGTTTTGAGTGATAGTTGAGTAATTTAGTGACTAAAAAAAACCCAAAAATAAAAACAGTGGAAAATAATGAATATAATAGGTATGGTATGCAATTTGATGAATTCACACATTTCTCTAGTTCTTTGTCCGGACCTTACATGTTTCCCACAAATTAAATATTTTTCAATACATTTGAAATATAAAGCAAAAAAAGTTTATCATTGAAATAGAGCTAGATTTGACTTTTCTCTAATTCTTATTTCACTTTACTTGCAATTACCTTTTATACTTTCTAAACTTGTATTGTGCTTTTGACCTTTTATGGTCCTCCTTGCTTCTTTGAACATCTGTAAAAAAATTCTCTCTGCATTATGCTTCTCCTTCAAGCTGTATTAAAAAAAAACAAAAAATAAAAACAGAGGCTAGTGATTAGTAGCTTAATAGAGCATCCCTTTTCATTGTTCTTCATTAGGCAATGTATTTGCCTTGTGTGTCTCAAAATGCTTTAACAATGTCCTTCCAAGAGCAGGAAGTCTCCCACTTGTGTTTCTACCATGATTAGTTTTCCTGACAAATGTAATAAATGAAGATTCAGAAAGGGGTTTCTCTATTTCAAATTCCCATTTCATTTTTCTCATCACTGGTAGCCCTTGAGAATGCACTGAATTTGATTTCAGTGATTGATCTTACTTTTTTAAAATAATTGACTTTGCCAAAAATGTTATGGGAACAGATTCCTGCCATTGTTAATCAACAACAGCAAGTATTCAATTAATCAGAAAGTACTCAATGTTGCTTTCACTATATTATTGGTTAGAATAAAAAATATTAAGGTTTTAATTTCATTCTTTTTTAGACTGTATCCATACTTGACAATTCCTCTGTAATTTTTTTAAATCCTAGGTACATATCAGTCTGTAAGTAATGCTATATCCTTTGCCAATTTGACTTCAATGTTTCAATGTTTTGTGGACGAGGAATATAAAATAGATTTATTTAAGTGACTAACTCCAAAAATAACAATACTTTTCAGTTATGACATTCCTTCTCTAGAAAACACTACTGAAAGAAAGCATGCCGTGTTTTTAATTACGGTTTATGCACAAGTTTAAAACCTACCTTTGTATTTGAGACCTCATGACTCTGCAGCCAAACTAATTATAGACACCTTTATATTCTTTGTTCTACTGTTATATGCTGAAAGATTTACATTGTTGTATTGCAATAAAAATGTACTTTTACTTTGTCTAAAAATGCATCGTGTGATTCAAAATCCATCAATATTTTAAACATACAAACAAAAGACTACCATGAACCTTAAGGCGTCATGGTTCATCTGGAGGGTTTTTCATTGTCCACTCTAGTCAATGTGTCCTTTTGTATTATCCCACTTAAATTAGGAGTTTTAAAATAATTAAAAATTATTTCATGTTCTGCATGGTCGCTCTTCCTTAAAGGTTTACATCCCACCCCCCTTTGGCTAGCCCTTCGTCTTTCAATTTTCTTTGATTACAGTTTGTATTCTTTTTTTGATTTTGTTACTTGTAGTTGTTAACATGATTTATGGCGCACAAAATGAAAAAGTGAAAAAATCAGCATGTAACATTTAGACTTAGCACTTAGACTTATATAATGCTTCATGGTGCTTTACAGTCCTCTCTAAACTGTTTACAGAGTCAGCATATTCATGAAATATGTGGTAGCCATTCTTTCCAAGAAGAAAAGAGGACCAATTTTTCCAATGCATAGGTTAGGAAGTGCCCTTAAATAACATGCATAAATCAAATTCATTACTGTTCATGCAACTAATAGATTTTTTTTAGTTTTGTTTTTAATACTCCTGCAGATCTCCAATAACATGGTTGACCCTCCAGTTCACATAGCTGTGATTATCATCTGGGTAACTTGAAGCAATAAACAACTTTTTTGAACTCAAAATGCAAACCTAGCTCTCTCTATGTCAGTGTTCCAAGTAATGTCCCCACAGAAAAGAGAACCCTGAGGCAGGTTAATTCCTCAAAGTACAATTTATTGGAAACATATTGGCACAATTGGTGAAAGCCGGGTCTAAAGTTCCCGCGGCTTTCACCTAATTAAAAAGTAAAAATTTCCTCTTTTCCCCAAGTCACTGGTCACACTGTCCAATCCAATTGCTGGCTGGTTGTCTGGTTACTTCACTCCTCCTCTGGCTAGCCACCTGTGAAAATGTCCTTGGTTCCCACAGGAAAACTTTATTGTTTTAACCTCCATCTATGTATTCCCCCCTCCCTTTGTTGTGTGGCAACCCTGAAGCCTCCAAGATGGCCTCAGCCAGGTTCAATTCAGGGTTGACACTCTACTTATGGAGACGTCTAGGGCTTATACATACTACCTGGTTGCCTGTTGCCAGAATGGGGCAGCAACCATTTTTTTGAGGATAGAAATGGACACTGTCTACCCTCTTGTCACAAATTTGACTTCCAGATCTATTTTTCTTCTGCAGTTTGGAAGCAATCTTTTCTTCTAATGTCACCCCAAATGCATTTTTCTTTGGGCTCAAGCTCCTTATTTCCTATTAAAAAATAGTTAAGTCTGTCCATGTGCTAGAAATCAAGCAGTTTTCATCATGTCTTCTGACTGCCTGTTGGTGTTCATGGATACACTCTGAAAATCTTCTGCCTGCTTGTCCTTCCCTAGGTTTTTGGGAAGAACTTGATGCATTTGAAGGCCAACACCAGGTAAAGAATTTATAGGTGTGACTTCAAATTGTTGTGAACAGATAATGATTGGCATTGACAAAATCACCATCTGTCAGTTGCAAAAGGCAACTTTACTCAGAGCAGCTTACATCCTGCAACAATACCACTAACACCATCAAGCATCATCTGCCTATCCCAGATCTTTGGGGATTACTCAATAAGTGGATAAAAAAGCCAGATGTAGTCTAAACATCTGGCTGACTGTGTGACCAATCATAATAATTACATTGGATCCAAAACTGTTTACATGGGCTTTACATTACTATGCATTCATTTTTAAAATAAAAGAAATTCTCCTTTAATGACTGCCTTGTTTAGTGATTGCTTTGTCTGCAGCTATAATGATGGTGAAAAAGAGTTATAAAGCAAAGAAAAGCTGAATAAGATCCTCAGCGCAGTCACAGTTTCATTTAACAACCATTCCTCTACAGGGCTCGTTCCTCTACAGGGCTCGTTGATTTCAACGGTCGTAGGGAGGGGCAGATACGAGGACAGATTAAGAACTCATAGTCGGTTGGGAGACCGTGGGTGCTGGTTACACCTGGTCGCTCGTACCAACCCCCGCGTTCTAGGTGGTCAGGAGCTGCAGACCCAGGGCCTGAGGCTGTTGCTATGCAATGTGAGGTCCGTCGTTAATAAGGCCCCCTCATCTATGATCTAATTTTGGAGGGGGAGCCGGACCTCGCGGGAATAACGGAGACCTGGTTGGGCCACGAGGGAGGTTTACCCCTCGTGGAAATGTGCCCACCAGGCTACCTAGCATTTCACCAGCCCCGGGCCCAGGGAAGGGGTGGTGGGGTAGCAGCGATTATCCGGGAGGATTTAGAGCCTAGGGAGTCCACTGTGCCACAGACGTCCGGGTGTGAATCCCTTGTTGTGAAATGGGGCCCTGGGAGACAGTTGGGCCTGCTGATAGTATACCTGGCTCCTCGCTATACATCAGTGTCCCTGCCTGAACTCCTCGAGCTGATCGCATCGGTGGCGGTTGAGACCCCCAAACTCTTAGTGATGGGGGATTTTAACCTGCCATCGGTGGGAGAAGCATCCGAGGGGGTTCGGGAGTTCATGGCTTCCATGACAGCCATGGACCTGACTCAATTGATTCAGGGCCCGACACACGAGGGAGGACATACCCTGGACCTTGTTTTTGTCTCTGGCCAGTGGTTGAGTGATCTGGGAGGAGGGGACTTAACCATCACTCCCCTGTCATGGTCAGATCACTCACTCCTCCGACTCGACTTCCCTGGTGCTACCCCCTGCTGCGGGGAGGCGGAACCTGAAAACACTAGATGGTTCCGCCCCAGGCGCCTGATGGAACCAGATAGATTCCAGATGGAGCTTGGGCCACCTCCTGCAACCCTGACCTGCCCCCGGGTAGAGGACCTGGTGGTCGCGTGGAATAATGCGACTACCGGGGCCTTGAACCGGGTGGCGCCTTTGCGGCCTCTCCGGCGGCAACGATCCACCCTGGCTCCTTGGTTTACCGAGGAGCTAAGGGTGATGAAGCGCCGCAAGAGATGCCTAGAGAGCCGTTGGAGATCCTCCCGATCCGAATTTGACCGAGCACAGGTACGAGCCCATTTAAGGACGTACCTAGTGGCATTGAGAATGGCCAAACGCCAATATTGTGCCGCTCTCATTGCATCCGCAGAGAACCGCCCTGCCGCCCTGTTTCGGGTGTCCCGCTCCCTTCTGTTTCAGAGGCCGCGGGAGGCCCCTTTACAGGGTAGGGCAGAGGAATTTGGGAAATATCTGCAGGATAAAATCGCTCAAATCCGGAAGGATTGGGTCCCCTTCAGTGGCCCAGTCGAGACGCCAGTGGCGAGTCTTGAGAAACCTTTTTGGGAGGAGTTTGACTTGGTTGTCATCGAGGATTTGGACAGATTGCGTGGACGACTGCGACCTACCACATGTTTACTGGACCCGTGTCCCTCCTGGCTTGTACTGGCATCCTGGGAGGTTACACGCGACTGGCTCCTGGGCCTAGTGAACGCTTCGTTGAGTGAGGGGTCTCTCCCGGCCGCCTTGAAAGAGGCAGTGGTGAGACCCTTGCTCAAGAAGCATGGTATCCTGTTGCACCGACTGGAGGGGTTAGGGGTCCGGGGCACCGTTTTGCGGTGGTTCGGCTCCTACCTCTCTGGCCAGATGCAACGTGTGTTGGCAGGGGAGCAGAGGTCGACCCTAAGCCCCCTTACCTGTGGGGTGCCACAGGGGTCGGTCCTCTCGCCACTCCTGTTCAACACATACATGAAGCCGCTGGGTGAGATCATCCGTGGTTTCGGGGTGGGATATCATCTGTACGCTGATGATACTCAGCTGTACATTTTCACCCCGAACCACCCCAACGAGGCCGTTGAAGTGATGTCCCGGTGTGTGGAAGCCGTACGGGTCTGGATGGATGACAACCAACTCAGGCTCAACCCTTCCAAGACGGAGTGGCTGTGGGTTCTGGCCCCCCGGTTCAACCAGTTAATTCCATCTCTGGCCATTGGGGGCATTCAACTTGCCCCCGTGGAGCGGGCGCGCAATTTGGGCATCCTCCTGGATGCCAGGCTGTCCATGGATGACCATGTGACAGCCGTGGCCAGGGGGGCGTTCCACCAGGTTCGCCTGGTGCGCCAATTGCGCCCCCTATTGGACCGGGACGCTCTACGCACAGTCACCCATGCGCTGGTGACGTCTCGCCTGGACTACTGTAACGCTCTCTACATGGGGCTCCCCTTGAAATGCACTTGGAGGCTGCAGTTGGTCCAGAATGCGGCCGCGCGGGTGATTATGGGGAGTACGAAGTACTCCCATGTGACACCTCTCCTGCGCGAGCTGCACTGGCTTCCTGTGGTCTATCGGGTGCGTTTCAAGGTTTTGATAACTATCTTTAAAGCGCTCCATGGCTCAGGACCTAGTTACTTGCGGGATCGTATTCTGCCCCATACATCCCTACGACCAATTCGCTCGCACAGAGAGGGACTCCTCCATGTGCCGTCCACCAGACAGTGTCGAGGGGCGGCGCCTAGGAGCAGAGCCTTCTCTGTGGCGGGCCCAGCCCTGTGGAATGACCTCCCTCCGGATATTAGGACTACGTCTGACCTCCATTCCTTCAGAGTTAAGCTCAAGACCCACCTATTCCAAGTAGCTGGCCTTGCTCAACCATGATCTAACCATATCGCTCCTGACGGGTTTTTTATTAATGTAATTCAATTGAATTTATTTATTGGGGTTTTTAAATATTGTGACTTTTTAATTGTTTTAATTGTTAATTGTTTAATTGTTTTTTAGCTATCAGCCTACCTCCTCCTTGTATACGTCTGTATACGTCTTATATACGTCCTTGTTATATGTATGTCCTGTCCAGATTTGTATTGTATTGTATTGTACTTTGTATTTTATTTGTTTTATTGTACGCCGCCCCGAGTCCTTCGGGAGAGGGTGCGGCTTAGAAATAAATATTGATTGATTGATTGATTTAATGACCAAGATGCCAGTCCCAGTTATGTTTACTAAATAAGGACTATCTGTAAACTGTTCTTTTGGTATCCATGTATGCAAAAGACTGATAGCTGTAGGAGATGACCGAGCCCAAGGGAAGGGTCAAACACATCAATGGCCAATGTAATTGTTTCAGGGTTCATTTTATTTACACCAAATATAATTCATTTAAGAAATTGGAGAGCCCATCCTGTACTGGTTTCAGGTTCTTTCTTTAAAGATATCCATGGTGGAATGTAACATGCTGAAAGCAACAGTGGCAATGGGATGCTTTTGTGGCCCATTGGGACAACAAAGAAATGTATGTGTGTGTGTGTGTGTGTGTGTCAGATAACAATTTTTAACACAGGTATGTTGTACATGCATACATCTGGACAAACTTTGCAGAAATCTCATCTCTTTTAAGTTTTATTTGGCATCATTCAATAGAGCAAAGTCTGAAAATGAATCTGCGTGCTACTGTAGGAGTCCAACAGTTTAGCAAATAAAAAGAGAAGTCAGTGTTCCAGGGAGATGAATTTAAACTGCATGGAGATGATGAAAGCCTGTACAGATTTTCCTTTGGAGTGTCACAAAGGCATTTAGGGAGTGTGCTACGAACTGTGAGCAGCAACAATATTTGTCAAGTAATAGCTGAATAAAATAGTGGGGAAAAATAATTCCAACTTCAGTGAAAACTTCAGGTTGGCACAAACATTTTCGGGCACATATTGTGATTGCGATTAGCTTTCAGAGAACTGCACTGAATGAGAAAGTGAATTGAAACCCCAGCATAAAGTAACATTACATCTTTAGAGGTTACAAGCGGAATTCCTAGTTTCCCAAGGAGGACTATTAAATCTTCTAATGTAATCTGAAATCTGAGTTTCCTCTCTGCAGGTATGGAAGCCTTCATTGCTGCAATAATAGGAAGCTCTGTATCTGCATCTACTGGCCATTCATTGTCTGCCTGCCTGCCTGCCTGCCTTGCCCTGCCCAAATCCAATTTGTCATAAGAATCAATAAAATGCATCCATATCCTGGATGTGTCTTTTCTCATTCCATCATCCCTAATACTTAAAACAAACAACAAATAAGCAAACCCAAATTTTTAACAACATTCTAAAAATCAAAAGTGACAGCACAGATCTTATTTTTGTTGGCAGAAAATTCAGTTGAAGGAAGTTCATGTATAAAAAGTTTGCTTCTCATGAAACTTGTGAAGTTTCAGCAAGCATCCTCTGCAGGGATGATTTGTATAGATAGATTTCATTTGGGGGTAAGCAAGATTGTCAATTAACAGAACACAAGCCATGTAGGACTTTGTAACTTACCACCACTGCACTGAATGAGGTACATATATATCCATATCATACATTTAGAGTTATGTTGCATAATCAATTTTAAGTAAACTTTCTTGCATGTAAGATTCCTTTTTACAAGAATTTTTAATGCAGATTTCCAGAAGTTTGTTTTTCAATTAGGTAACCTAATTAATTGTAAATGTTTATGTATTTTTTTAAAATAACATAGTTTTTAAAGAACCTTTCTCAAGACATGCTAATTTATGTGAACCCTTCTAGCAAAGAATGGCAGTTAGCAGCATGCTTTGTTTTCTGTTGCCATTTATGCTGTAGCAGAATCCACTTTAGCAAATCACAACATTTCAAGCTCAAAGAAAGCTATGGTGGATATTTTCCCTACCCTGATATAATTCACAACAGCCATGATACCATAATCCACACTCAAATATGGAGCAGGGATTATAGTAATCAGCCATCTTGTTTCATTCCATAATAGTAGTCCAAGTTTGTGTACATAACAACTACACATATGTTGATATTGGATCCAAAAGTTGACTTGGTGGCTTTCTCATACAGGTTCCTTGCAGTTCTTTGAAATATTTCAGTTAAGAACTGTATTTATGAATAAACAGTTACTGGATGACTTCACATTGATGCAAGCTAGAAATTGTAGCAAAGATGCAAATCCAATTATAGTGACATAATTTGTGTTCCTTTGCCTTATTTCTGTTTACTAAACTCAACTGTGAATACTTGATTATTTTTTAGCTGCTGCCATTGTCATATCTTTGAAATGCCAAGAAAAATGACTAATTTGTGTACTTTAAATTAATGCACTTTAGATAGTAATTTTATATAGTTATGTCTCTGTGTGCCAATTACTGATTTTAAGTGATCTGGTTAACCATCACTATATATGTTCTTTGATGCTGTCATATCCTATTAAACTATTAATATGGAAACACCTGGAAATACTTTGTAGCTTTATTGTTGTGCAATGTGGCATCAGTAAGACTTCTGATATTTCACAATGAATACATTGTGCTTAAACAATTTTTCTTTTTAGTTCTTAAATTCTTTTCTCTGGTTACCATTCTGTTTCATGTGAAAAGTACATTATCACTAATGAATAAACTCTTCTCCATTTCTCAAAAAAATCAAAACCCCAACAATGATAACTCTTTCTCTCCTCCATCCCTTTCTCTCTGTCTTATACTGACTCAGTTCATTGTCTGAATGTCTAGTTTATTGTCTAGTCTAGTTCTACATTTCTTCCTCCTTTCTGCTGTTGTACAGATGAGGCCACAATCTCTCTATCCTTTGTTCAGGCAATTGCTTAAACCAAAGGGCTACTTAACTTCCATTCTTTTGATTGACAAAAATATAATCTGTCTGAAATAATGGAAACATTATATTTATGAGTAAGAAGATGGAAATATATCAATCTATACATTCATGTCTATAATTTTGAATAGCAAATATAAAAATCTGATATCAAGTTGGCAAATTCTTAGAAGAGGGGAAAGCATGGGAAATATTAATGGCATTAAACTTTCTGTGCTTTAGATGATTTAGCTACCATTCAAAATTATGATGGTACTCAACACGGAATTTTTTTAAAGTTTTAAAATATTTTTATTAAACATAAAAAATTCAGTCTCTTCCTTCTCCTTAATTTTAAGTATTAATCTTTCCATTTCTGCACATTCTAATATTTTTTATTACATTATCTTCTGTCGGGATTTCTTCGTTTTTCCACTGTTGTGCAAATACAATTCTAGCTGCTGTTAACGCATGTACAATTAAATATGTATTCCCTTTATTGTATTTTACTGTTAAGATACCCAGCAAAAATATTTCTAGCTTTAGATCTATGTGCATTTTTTCTAAACATGTATGCATTTTTGTCCAATATTTTTTTGCCTTTGGACATGTCCACCACATATGATAATATGAACCTGGTGTCAACACAGGTGATTTAAGATGGGTCATTATAGTGGTATCTTTCTGAGTAGTAGTCCCATGGTCACGGGATAGCAACTTGAGCACTTGGCAGGCAGTTTGCCATTATGATGTCACAGCATCCCCCAGTCAAGGATTCACCGTTTATGACCATCATTTCCAGCTTCCAATAAGCAAAGACAATTTATGTGCCTTTGTAAATTGACACAGTCATGTGACTGCATCGCTTAACAATGGAATATTCAGCCCAAATTACTATTGTTAAGAGAGGATTAGCTGCACTTATTTCAGGATGGTACAGCATGACTCTTAATATGATGCTCACAATTCTTATGCAATGGAATTATACTCTTTTCTCTAGAAATTTCAAGAAAAAATTGGTTTCAAAGATTGTTCCGGGCAATTCGTAAGGAATGGACTGGAGTCACTACATGAGTCCCAACTGTTACTGTATACCAAGGCAGGTACTTCAGCAAACCTGAAAAGGGAAACATTATTCTTGCTGAAACATTACACACAGTCTGAGGGTAGGTCTAATGAGACTGCCCGTTCTAAAAGCCTTTCTGTGAAAGGATGTGATCCCCAAACACAACATGATCCCCATGAATTCAGTGACCATTTTGATCAAGAGCATTTTCATGGGATATTTGAATCTTAGAGAGTAGACCGACCAGAAAGAGTGGGGTTGGTAGGATGTTTTGTTGTAATGTGTACTTTGCCTTGATGGAATGAGTTTAATTGCTTTATAATAAGAGATAAAGCTGCTGCCTTGTTTTTCCAATTAGTCGTGTCTGTCTCTCCATTCAGAAAATGCTCCTGGCAAGGTAAATAGGACCAGCAGTGAGCGTTACTGAAAGCTGCAGCTGGCTGACAGTTGTAATTTTATGAAAACAATTTTTTCGCACTTCAGTGTTTCTGGGAGGTGGAATAGAGAAGAGGATATGAGCTTTGGTAGTAGCTGCCTGCAGCTTCCTTCAACTTCCCCTTTTAATTAAAAAGCTTAATTGGGAGTAATAAAAACTTCCAATTAAGCTTTTTAAATAAAAACTAAAAGCTTAAAATGGCTGTGTAAGAGATAGTTTCAGTTGAAATCCATAACTGGCAATTTCATTAGTAATAAGTGGTGCTTTACCAAGTGAAATGTTGTAGTTTATATTTCTTGACTGCCCAACAATCAGAAAAGGGGATAATAAATCATCCAAGTAGGAGAGAGTGAGTCTGTCTTAGAAAGCAAGACAATATTTTTTCTCCTTTCTAAAATAACTTGGTTCCTTTTAAATTCATATCCTTATGATTTGTCATAGAAATGGGATGATAAATTACGAAGACCCACTAGGCAACAAATTTCAGCCTGATATAATTGGAATTTGATCACAAGTACTTAGATATATTGTAGAGATTGCACAGACATATTGATTCCTTCCTGTTTACAGTATCCTGTTTAAACCTTTGGAAGTTGAACCATTTTAAAATTTCAGCAATAACTGCTTCCCTTTTCCTCCATTTTATCCATACTAGCCTCCAAGGCTGGAAGTTTTCTCAATATCAGTCCTATAGTAGAAGAAAAATAATAGTATGTACTATGAAGTATTACACGCTCTGATAATTGCCTTTTTATTTTTCTCTTAACCTAAGTCTGATATGTTGTTTGGGAAGCAAACCCATGGATGCCAGTTGGCTCATATCCAGAGACGTTTTTCTCCTTAGAATTATTTTAAAAAAGCAAAGTGGATGGGGGAAGTTTGTTTCTTTATTGGATAACCTCTTCTAACAAAAAGTTGGGAACATACATATTGGATAGGCCCTCTGGAAGGTACTTGACTCCCCTAATTTTTTTTTATTGTTTTGATTCCCTACTGCAGTGCTGATGTTATTTTTATGAGTAAATGCCAACAGTTTCATGCAGCAGCATCTTGTTATGCGCAAAATGGAGTTATTGATTCGTTTATATCACTAGCTTCACACACAATGTGCTACATTGCATAAATTAGAAATTTTCCTGATATTAGTTTGAAGCAACCTAATGTGAGCTGCACTTTAATAATCTTTTAGTTGGACTGTGGCAACACTATCTACATAGAGCAACCCTTTAAGATATTCTAGAATTGGACAGAATGCAGTTAAATCAAATCTCATAGCACTGCTTCTGAAAATGTTGTAGCTCTATTATGAATGTCTGTGAACTGATGGCTCAATTTAAGGTGTTTTTATCAGTCTATAAAACCAGATCTAAAGTTTAGGCAAATGTAGTTTGAGTGCTTTGAAAGTGGTGTTCTCGGTAACTATTCGCCTAAAGAAAAGGTTTTCACTAGAAAAGTGTCAGCTCTGAGACAGACATAATATGCATCATAATTTTTATTTAGCATATTATGTGAACTTGGCCATCTGCAAAACTGTGGTTAAATAAATTAAGATTTAGCATGATATATGAACCCATTCTCTTTTTGCAAGATTTGAATAAAGTTAGTATTTATTTGTAGCCTTAATAAGTTTGGAGCATACATATTAGTTATTTTTTCTCCTTTTTTAAATAACTTGGTTCCTTTTAAATTCATATCCTTATGATTTGACATAGAAATGGAATGATAAATTGCGAAGACTCACTAGGCAACAAATTTCAGCCTGATATAATTGGAATTTGATCACAAGTACTTAGATATATTGTAGAGATTGCACAGACATATTGATTCCTTCCTGTTTACAGTATCCTGCCTAAACCTTTGGAAGTTGAACCATTTTAAAATTTCAGCAACAACTGCTTCCTTTTTCCTCCATTCTATCCATACTAGCCTCCAAGGCCGGAAGTTTTCTCAATATCAGTCCTATAGTAGAAGAAAAATAATAGTATGTACTATGAAGTATTACATGCTCTGATAATTGCCTTTTTATTTTTCTCTTAACCTAAGTCTGATATGTTGTTTGGGAAGCAAACCCATGGATGCCAGTTGGCTCATACCAGAGAAGATTGAGATCAAACAATTAAGATTGTTTGAATCTTAGACAAATTAAAATTTAGCATGGTATATGAACCCATTCTCTTTTTGCAAGATTTGAATAAAGTTAGTATCTATTTGTAGCCTTACTAAGTTTGGAGCATAGCATACATATTAGTTAATTCCATGCATATTTATTGCAAGGAAGAAAGATTGCAGTGTTGGTATTTGGTAGTGAAATACTTTATAAAGAATTCTAGAATTCCTTGCAAAAAGTTTGAGAGACACCATTTTGTGACAGCCATAGAGCTCCCTCAATTTATGCAGGTTAGCTGTCTCCTGGATTATAATGATACACTGTGACTTTTGCATTTGATTTTCTTTAGCTATAACTGAGGAAGTCATGATTGTTTTTGAAAGGTTGTTCTTCCTGGCATCATCTGTTCATGAAGTCAGCTTTGCAGATATTCATCAACTGAAATTCAATTCCCATTGTCCTTTGATGGCATTACTGCCTTTATTTTCTGCTCTAGGTGTTTCTGACAGAAGGAGTTAGATCACTAGATCCTAAAAAAAAAGAATATTTAAAGCAGGGTAGTAATAAGTAGTCATTGGTTACTAAGTTTATATTTTGAATATAAAAGGAACATTCACTTTTTATTTATTTATCGAATTTAAGTGCCCTCCCCATCTTATAAGAAGTGATTCTTGGTAGTGTACAAAAAAAGTATAAAAACAATGAACATCTCAAAAAAGTATAAAAACAATGAACATCTCTTTTTCAAAAAGCACATAGAAGATTGATCAGTAATAGAGTTTCATCAGTCCTCAGATGGCCTCCATGGTCCTTCAATGATGACAAAGCCAGGTCCTTCAATTCATTTTGGTTCATTTGGACAGGAAATTGTGTAAAGAGAGTGCCAGATAGGTACCACGTTTCTCCAAAAATAAGACAGGATCTTATTTTCTTTTGAACCCCGAAATAAGTGCTTGGACTTATTTTGGGGGAAGTCTTGTTATTTTTGAGGTGCAGGAGGAGGCGAGCATGGTCACCACATGGCCGCTGCTGTGTTGCAATATTTTCGAGAAGGGTTTATTTTGGGGGGAGGACTTATTTTAGCGCATGCGCTCAAAAGCCCGATAGGACTTATTATCCGGGGAGGTCTTATTTCCAGGGACACAGGGCATATATCATATAGTGATGCAAAGCAGTTTGACCAGTCTTTAATATTATTTCAGATATTACAGTATTACAAAGCTAGCTTAAGGCATCCCCAGATATTGAGTTGAAAATTGTTCAGTCTAAGGTTCAGTGGTGCAGTGGATATGCTTCACCAAATTTTATTTTCTCCTAGGTAGTAAAAGCAAAGCTTCCCTTTCATTGCATCAGCTTTTGATTCATCTTTGAACCCTAATTCTGTACAGGGCTTTCATTTCTGCAGTGCTGATATCTTAAATTACAAGAAAGGAAGAAACAGCCATTTTAAGACATGGCTTTTTCAGCACGCTTCCTTCTTATAAAGCTTATCCATAATAAAATAAATTTAACAACTGAGGGAGACCTTTAAACTGATCTTTTTAAAGTATCAAGGTCTTACTGAACAGTATTATCTTTTAGTCCAAATCCCCTTCAAGTCACAGACAAAGAATAATAGCTATATTTAGCCATCATGAGAAGTCTAGAGCATTTGCTTTGGGTTAATGAAAAGATTTTCCTGCTATCTGAGTTTAAGCTTCATTTCTCAGTCAGTCATTCCTGACAAGACCAAACTAAGGTGCTAATAGCAACCCATGTAAAAAAGAGTTCTTTTCCCTATTGGATGCCCACTTAAAAAGTGTTTGAGATGAAGTTAACAGGCCCGTGAATAAATTTAGAATTTTTCACTGATTATCAGAAAGGCAGTATATACTATAGGTCCTTTTTCTTTGGAAACAAATTAGCCTAAGCAAATCCCTCTTACTTTACAACTTATGAAAATGCTTGCTTCCCTTCTCCCCCCACCCCCAAATTGATTATTGTTGGGAAAGGTTGTTCATTAAAAACTCACAAGATTGCAATAAGATGTTATTTAAATAGAATGCAAGACCTTATTGTTTGTGGTTATTACTCATTTAAAAATCAGCTTCTAATATTTAGATAAATATATAATGTTTAATAATATTCTTATTGTATATTGTGAGATTCATTTGGTCTGCTACAAGATAGACCTGGTATAAGCTATAGCTCTCCTATCTGTTGCCAAGGATCATAAGTGATCCCGAGGGATTTTTTATTGTTTACAGCTCTCTTCTCAATTGTCAGTAATTTTCAGTGTGCAAAATAAAATTAAACTTAATTGCTGTAAGAAAGGATAAGGAGAAAAAGTGATGAACATAAGTAGTCAATGGAATGTAATCTAAGAAAGAAATTCTCAATAACATTCTGCTTTGACCCTCCTCATTTTCCCCTTGTCTTGCTCTTACGCGGTTCTCAATGTAAAAAAAAAGTCTTTGGACAATGACTATGGCATTTTTGTTACCATAAAAAGCTCTGATGAGCATGACACAGTCTGAAACCCATTCCTCTATTTAACCATGTGTAGTTCACATGTGGTAGGGCATTGTATAAACCAGTCCTTTAGAAAACTATGGGCAATGTGTAGATTAGGATGCAAAATAGAAGTCTCTGCATTGTCAAACACTGGTTTTAAATTAATTATGCCATAAATATATTTATAGTATCCTTTTCTGTAATGACCACAGTCTAGCAGGAAAGAGATTGACTAGAGAACCACTTTCCTTTTCTTGCCAAATAGTTTCTATAACATTTTACAATTGATTATGCAAACATTCAATAGACAAATATAGAAAGGAAGTCTGAGAATAAGATACTACTTCAAAAAAAAGGGCAGTTTTAAAAAATCCTAGTACCCTTTTGGTTATCATTGTTGGGGGCAATATGCTGACTCTGTAAGATGCTTAGAGCGGGCTGCAAAGCACTGTGTATATAAGTCTAAGTGCTATTGCTATTTCTCTTGCCTATGACTTCTCCTCTTGGAGACTAAAAAACCCCCACAATAATGATTAGTTAGGATACAGAAGATTATAAAGAAGAGACAGGGAAAAAATACTCCTTAAGTGAATCTTACACCAGCACATTTTATTAGGCATAACAACAAAACTCCTCTGATACTGCAGAAGCTAGCCCATTTATGATGGAAATGTTTTCATAAACCATGAAAATTAATACTTAACATTATAAAAGGGACACAAGTTGAGAACACAATTCTAACTCTTTATTTGGGAATCCACTAGCTACTGACAGACAAATTCTTTATGTTTATGTTGACTCAAGGTTGACTCAGCCTTCCATCCTTCTGAGGTGGGTAAAATGAGGACCCAGATTGTTGGGGGCAATATGCTGATGCTGTAAACTGCTTAGAGAGGGCTGTAAAGCAGTGTGAAGCGGTATATAAGTCTAAGTGCTATTGCTATTGCTATTACGTACCATGGATGCAAGAATACCATTAACTACAACTACCCCTCACTTACTGCACAACTGAACTTGAATACTCTCCCTTCCTTTACAAAACTCACCCTACTTAGGATTTGGAAACTTTGATCCAACTATATCAAGCCACTTCTTGGCAGTGATGAAAGTGGGATTAATGGGCTTCATGAACTCTTGTATTCAAAGCTAGCTTCTGTAAAAAGAAACAATGTTTTTGGTACTCACAATTGACAATTCATATGAAGACAGGTGGGGAAAGCAATTGATACTATATAGGTCTGTGCAATTGGTATGTCAGATCCTGTTATCAAGAACATTATAGTATGTGTGCAACCCAAACTGAACAATAATTTGACATATATTCACCATAGTTTGAACTGATAGAAGCAAACAAATGATAATATGCAGTTTTACCTAGTTTGGGAAGGGGGCAATTAATTTTTCCTAATTCATATCTTTTTTTACAGTTAATTTTGTAGGCATGTTTTAAAATTAGACTCTATTACAAAAATATTAAAGGTGTAAAAACAACCCCCTATATCTGTGTTCTAGTTCATGGAAGTATGAATTCGGTTAATTAATATTAAATGTAAATGAAACACATTTCTCATGGTTCCTGTCTTTACTGTTCATACTCTTTGTAAGAAAAATATTTCTTGGTTAGGTACATTGTAAGTATAAGGAATCATGGGTGGATTCTTAGTAATTTGTTTGAGGATCTAATATCTGTGTTGATACTCTCTAGGCACAATTATTGCTATGCTACAGGGATCTATCCACATATTTCATTTGGAGACAATGAGTTATATAGAATTCCAATCTTTGCTGATTATTTTCAGATGAACTACAAGATGCTGATGATTGCTTGAAAGCGATAAATGTTCAGTTCTACATTACCTTGAGGAATGTTAATTTTTATATTATGTGATTTATTAAAATCATCAAAACAGGTTTGCCTACATTTTCATTCCCTGATCTTTGGAATGCATTGTTTTTAGAAACAAAGATATTAATTACACAGCTGGCATTTTTTATTTCAGGTTATCAGTCTCTCTCTGGCTACATTGGGGAGTTTTATCCCATAGCAGACCTCTTCTTCCTTATGTAGATCTTCAGATACCTTACAGAACCAATACACCATAGAATCTATAATGATCCATTAATCATTACAGTTTCTTCTTCTCAGAAATCTTTCTTTTAGCCTCCAGCACTCATTTTTTCTGCTGCAACCATCTTTCCTATGAGATTGTTATGAAAAACGAAACTATCTTTCCTTTCTTCAGGTTCTGCTATAAGATAAAAAGAAGAACATGTTTGGCTGGGTGTATACATGGAAGGATACTAGAGAGTCAAGGGGATTTTCAGTTGCGTGTAAATTCCAAACTGCCTTGAGATCTTTGACAGGTAATATTTAATTTATTTAAATATTTAAATAAATTAATACATTAATTTTTAAAGTCTGGTTTTTGTCCAAAGATGAACATATTCTCCCTATTCTTCCACAACATCACCAGTAACCAGTCTTGCCAATGACAAAATTACATTTTAGCCATGTTTTATAGAAATGTATAATTTTAACTTCAAATAAGATTGAGTTTTGCTCCCACCAACTAGAATTCATATTCAAAGAATTAATGTTCTTTCTGTTAAACCAGAAGATGGGGGTCAGAAGTATCTAAGCCATAGTGGGCATATAGTTATAGCGACAAGAGATCTAGCTTAGCACAACTGCATCTATTATGTTGTCATTTTACATGAGACAATGCAGTAGGCATTAGAGCAGGCCTGGTATGAACAACCTGACTGAGGATGCCAAGCCTTAGCAGACGGCCTAATTCAACATATATATTAGCCCTACAGATTAAGAAACACAACCATGTTTCCTTCCATTTGATTAAGTTGTGACATCTTTTGGGAACACTATAGATTTTCTTGCATAGAAAGCTTTGTGTGTGATTCCTTCAGAACAAGAGATAAAAATATCTCCATTAAACTTGAGAAGCAAATATTCTGTCCATTGCCTGTGGGATACTCTTCCTGAAATGTATCAGCCACCTTTTTGCTTCATTTCTATTCTGTTTGTACTTGCTGACAGGGAAAAAGGCATTATGCTATTTTAAATAGCCTTTCCACCAGCTGAAGTGAATTACATGCCTTCAGAGCAAATGTGGATTCATTGGTGCTGTTGTACTCAGTCTTAATACAGCCACAACTTTTCAGCACTCAGTACTGATGAATGAATTGTAGCGTCTTTTGATAAATACACTGCCTGGAGGGCAATGTCATTGGTGCAGATACTAACCCCCTAGTTATCTTGTAATATTTGTTCACTGAACTGGCCTTAGACATTTTGCAGCCTCGGGCAAAGGGCAAACTAGTGTCTCTCTTAAATTCCACCTACAGCTGCCCAGCTCTGCAGATGACTGCTGCTTCAACACTGAGAAAATACTATATTCAAGGCACAATACTAAACAAGTTTTAAACCCACGTCCAAAATAGCCAAGCAGAGACAGGATACTGTCCAGCTTTCCTCTCCATGAAAAATTGCTTACTTGGGACATGGGGGAATGGAGGAAGGGTGAGGTGGGGGACCCATATTTAACTTTTGAAATTGATTAGATGCCATCAAGCTGTTGTCAAATCTTAGAGACTACATAGATAGATTTTCTTTTTGATGAGCTGTGTATAATCTTTCAGGTATTTCAATGGTGCACTCATTGCAGTGTAACTAAGTTTATCCACCTTGTTGCAGGTTGTTCTCTTCTCTTTCCTTCCATGTTTCCCAGTATTAGCATTTTCTCTACAGAGCTAGTATTCACATACTGTATCTGAAGTAGGATAAATCAAGCCTGGCCATTTGTGCCTTAAATTAAAAAAACACAGGTTTGATCTATTGGTTTGTTTTTTTGGTTGTCCATGGGGTTATCATAAGTCTTCTTCAACAACAAAGTTCAAAAGTATCAATGCTCTTGAAGTCTTCCTTTCAAAAGACAATTTCACTTCCATAGGGTGTCATCAGGCTTGTATGATTCTGATCTATAGAGGTATAGATACATCATGTCTAAAGTTTCCAAGGCCTTCATGGCTGCTCTATCGTGTTAGTCTGTGGCATATGTTTTGACTGTTCTTTTACTCTTAATTTAGAAACCTTCCATCACTTTAGTATCTTCATTTTCAGTTCTAAGGCAGGTAGTTCTACCTATTCTTATTACACGTAGTCCTTGGTTTACAATCAGTCATTCAGTGACTGAATACATGGACTAATAATAATAATAATAATAATAATAATAATAATAATAATAATAATAATAATAATAATAATAATAATAATAATAATATTATTTGATTAGCCGCAACCCTCTCCCGAAGGACTCGGGGCGGCGTACAATCAAAACAAATAAAATACAGATAGAGACAACATACATACATAAGAAACAAAGACATCTACATGTGCATGGAGGAGGTAGACTAATAAGTGAAGACAATTAAAAAACACAATTTAAAATCCCATTAAATAAAATTACCGAATTATGACTGGATCCTTGACGTTCTGGATATTGCAGTGTCCCTGCAGTCATGTGAGCCTGCATTTATACCTGGCTGCACCATCTCTGTCACATTTTCCTGCTTTGAACAAACTGCATTGCTTCAACTTCCCCCACCTATTTATCTCCCCATCACCTCTGTACTTTTGGCTGCCCTGCATTCTGCCACATAACCTTACTGCACTGCCCTCGCTGCCATCTTCTTCTTTCCATTGCAATTCCAGACACTGAGTGAAGGTGAAGCCCTGGAATCCATGCAGTAAGCACAACATAGTGGTGGAGTCTTCCTCCAATCTCTGCTGCTTTTTTGCTTACCACTGCCATTTCCTCCCTGCCCTGCCCTGTTGTTATGCAAAGATCATGGATTTTACATGATGGTGACTTGCAATTTTCTTCTGGCTTCCACCAAGAAAAGTCAGTGGGGAAGCAAGAAAGAAGTTGTAAATCCTGGACACAAGCATTACCTTAGGCAGCTTGCAAGCAGGTTAGTGGTAGCATGAGCACTGTAGAGTGCAGCTGGTGTATTTGTGTGTGTTATAACCTGGAGTAAGTGCAACTGAATAGGGCATGTGGGTGTTGTAGTAATGCACAAGTGCAGCCAAGCAGGCAGCTGCTGGTCTCTCCCAGGCCTGCAACTCACTCTTCCATTAGGGCACCCCAGAGAAAAAGCAGTGGGAATAGGAGTGTCCAGTCAGAGCCACCTAAGACTCTCCTACTGATTTTGTTTTTAGGAAGCTGCCAGGGAAGGTTGCAAAGAGTGATCACATGACTGTGTGATGTTGCAACCATTGTACATTTGATCCGGTTACAAATGCCAGAATTGTGAAGATGTGACTGTAGGGACACTGTGATGGCTGCAGCTCCAAGGACTACTTGTATGTTTCCCTTGTTTAGCAACTGTTGTAACTTTGAGCACTCACTGAATGAGTGTTTGCAACCCAAGGACTTACCCATAGAAGGAAATTAAGGACGTTGTTTTTTATTCTGCTTCCCGCTTTGACCATACCGGCTTTCCAGTTGGCCTGGAATTTTTGCAAAACTCTGTGCATTCTACAGGATTGGGGAATGCCAAGACTCAATTTTGGAAATTAAAAGCAAGACCAAAGTATAGGATGTATAACATCATGTAATTGTTTTTGCTTGATTGAAATTCTGAGGCGAAAACCAGAATTCAGAAATATTGTAATAACAATGTTTCAGTGTTGTCTGAAAAAAGCTACTAAGGAGAATTTTTGAGAAAATAAGATTCTGACTATGAAAGACATATGTTTGCTGTAGGAGTAATGGAAATAATATAAGAATGCTAACAGCATGTAATGGCTCATTAGCAAAACTATATTCTGTTCTTTCGAAAAAGAGACCAATTCACGTTTTGATGTATCATTTGAATAGAGTACGGATTCACCCGTGAAATAATAGTCTTCATAATAATGCATGTGTGTTGGATCTTTTTCTTTTTCTCTTTCCTTATCTGAGTTTTAATGTAGATATATAGATATAGATATGTACACATATACATATATTGTAAGATGATACTGAATATTTATTTATTCAAAAATATGTGTTTATTGCCACCAGTGAAAACCTGTTACCTGTCACAATTAGGAAGAATATGTTCATTTTGTATTTTTAACTTTTATTTTCAAAAAAATGAAGATTGCCTGCATTTTTTTTAAAAAAAGAGTCCTATTTTATACATTTTTGTAGTATGCTGTTAATGAATATGTGCTTGTTTGTACCCAAAAAATAAAAAAAGCAAAACACTGTTAGTGCTTCTTTAATGAGCCATTGAATACAAATGGAAGTTCAAGGGAGAACCACAAATGGGCTGTTAATTGAGAAAAGTGGAATAGCGAGAACATATGTTATACAAGACAACTTAAGAAATTTAGACAATAGCATTCTATTGTGGTTGTGAGCATTTGTGTCCTTTGGCTGAAATATATTTCTTTAACATAGTTAAATAACACACTTTCTGTATCAAAAATGTAGTCTTTGCTTTACAGAAAAAGTCAAACTTATTATTTATGATCTTTCAATTCCATTTTTTTCCTAAAAGGTTATGTAATAGCCTTTGTAGTAGCTCTGATGAAGAGTGGTAAAAAAGGCAAGAATGTTCAATACTTTCTCCTCCTGCATAATTCTAATAAAACACCCTCTTTTCTAGAAATAGTTTCTTTAGAAGTGGAACAATTTTGAGGTGATTTATAATGGAGAAATGGTAAAAAGGAAATATATGCAGTGTTCCTGCTGGTACTATGCATCCATTCTTAGTTACTGCCTTTTGAGACTGCCTTTGATGACCATATATTAAGAATGCTGAAGAAAAGAATAGAACTGCATCACCTAAAATAGAAAAGAAAGATACATATTTGAAGTTTGTATTATTACTTTGAAAAAAATAGACCAGCCATTATTCTTTTTTCCTCAAAAGTTGCTAGATGTAGGGTAAGGAATAGTGAGAACAGACAAGTCAAGTTCTGCATGAATTGTACGTAGATGTTGTGAACCTGTTATGCAGTTTGGAGATCCCATGGACTTATCATGGCTCTTTTTGGAAGAGCAACTATGGCTTGGAGAGTTTTTGCACAGATTTATTTTGTGTGTGAACTGTGACCTTTCTTAGACTGGTAGATCCTGTTCATAGTCTTTCATGCTTTAGTGCCCTGTCACTTGGATTACGTTAACATGTATTATATTATGTTACTATATACAAGTACTTAATTTGGAAACTCTATAAGTGGCAAAGCCAAGGGGCAGATGTCATACCCGCAGTGATCTACAAAGTCCAATATCTAGAGAGAAACTCACCCAGTCTTTAAAGCAAATATCCATCCCTCAGAAATGTAAAGCTTCATCCTTTGTACACTTCTACAGCAGGAAGGATAATCTCAATTATGCAACAACCATTGACGGATCTTGCTGCTCTCCATCAGAGGAAACTCCTTGCAAAGAGTTCTGCTAAACCATCTGGTGACTGATCTGGAGCTGGGCCTGTCACCAGAATCACAAGGTGGCTTCTGCAAAGATCACAAGACTACTAACATGACCTTTGCTATGGGCCAAATTCAGAAGAAGTGCCAGGAGCAAAATTGTGAATACCATATACAAGATTTGGTGACCTCACGGAGCCTTTGATACTGTCAGTCAACAAGACCTGGGAGATTGTGTTAAAGTTCAGCTGCCCTACCAAATTCATTCAGATGGTATGCCAGTTTTATGATAGTTAAAGTGCTGGATGGTAGTGAATCCTCAAAGGCCCAAGCCCCGGGCCACAGACCAGTTCCAAGCTGTGGACTGTTAGGAATCGGCTTCACAACTGGAGCAGGGGCCAAGCTTTCCATCTGTTACTTCTTGTCCTGTCCTGTGCCTCTTCTCTAATAAGATGGAATGGAATAATATGGGATAATAGGAATCGTAATATATGTAACTGTCTTTATAATGGAGCATGTTAAGAGTTCTGTAAGAGGAAAACTTTAGTGAGGAGATTAAGGGTTTGCAAGAGGAAGCTTAAATAACACCTAGCCAAACCGCAGACTTGAAGACAGGAAACTTAGATAGGTTTGCAAGCAGCCTGTGACTTACTTAGAAAAGCCACAAGTTATTTTAGCTTTGAGAGAAGGGAAGGGGGGCTGTGGGGGGGGGCTGTCAGAAATTGTAACCAATCAACAATTGTCACCAGTATCTATAATAGTGTTTGCATGAGAATCCTTCGGGATTCAGTCTCCTGCTTTCTTGTGTAGCGACTGAATCTTGCGCAATAAACCTTTTCTGTTTGATCCTGGAATTCCGTGTCAGTTCCTATATTCCATAATACTATCACAACCCCTCAAATATTGGAAGAGTGCTATCATGTTACCTCTAGTCCTTCTCTTTGTTAAAACAACTTCAGGTTTAACTTGTTCAGATTTCTTCAGAAAGCAGCTTCACTGAGTTCAGTGGGGCAGACTCCAAATAGGTATATTGATATGTCTTAAAATGACATCTTCCCCCAGAAACAAAAGTTATTATTTGGCATGGCACACTGTCATCATTCTATCTAGCTAACATAGCACTTGAGACTGAGTTCATTAACAGTGGTGTACAAGAAAGGGCAATATTAGCCACATTTCACACCTTTGAGAGAAGAAAAAAATAGGATTCTAAAATTATATTCTCTTTCAGCACACTCTGATGAGATTTCAAGGGGGTGATTTCTGGCCTATGAAGCTTGCTAGCTTTCTCAGTTTTCTGCAGCATTGTCATTTGGCCTGATTTCAAACATCCATCACAATCGTATCTGACACCTTTGATGAGAATTAAATTGTAACGGTTAAATTTCAGCTTTAAGGTGAGAACATGGTGAAAGGCCAAGAAACAGCTCTCAATGATAGAACAAGATGCTGTATTTCTGAATGTCACTTTTCCCAATGCTGCCTTCTCAACAGGATTTTAGATCCTTGGGGAATGCAGTGGCTGGTGAACACCGTAGGTATGAAAATGCATGGGAAAACAGGAACTTTCAATCTACTTTCCTAAGGCATATCTTACTTATCTCTCCATAAAATAGTTAATACCATGCTAAACTAGGCAGCTACAAGGTCAAATGATCTGTAGTAGTGCAAGAGATATTTGCCATTGAAAATATTATACTGGCTATGGTAGCAAAGAACAGATTTTTAGCATGTCGTTTTCCACTTGGATATGGGCTTTAAAGTACAATATACAGTATGCATACAATGGATCAGTCTTAATGGATTAAAACTCCACAAAAATATCAGTGAGCAAAGAATTTCTGCATCTTGAATAAGCTCTCAAGGATATATAGAATTATGAAACAGCTTTAAAGTTTTTTTTTTTTAAAAAGAGCGTTTCTCCTTTATTTACTCAATTGCTAGCCCCAGCCACTTGAAGGAGTCTTACTGTCAGAAGCACATGCCTGCACCTCTGTAACTAATACAGTCGTGCATTTTGAAACTGGTTTTTAAGGGAAATTATCTGAAGGAGGCAATGCAAAAGAATAATAGGACAGATGGTTGGGAACGATCAAAGTCCAGATGTGCCTAACTTTTAAAAAAATCTTAAGGGGAAAAAAGGAAGCATCACTGGGTGAAGCAGCTGAAGTGACTGCTCTTTTCCCCCTCCCTCAACCGCCTTAATGCAGTCTTGCTTTGGGATGATGCAGTGAGGTTATAATTAAATTGTTTTTGATAAAAAAATATTTTTTTTTATCCCACTTTCAGTATTTTTAAATTCATTTTTAATGAATAATAACTTGAGCCAGTGAACACACAGGATGTTCCTTCCTTTTCCCCACAAGAACAATTCTGTGAGGTGGTTTGGACTGAAAGAGAGTGACTGGCCCAAGGCCACCCAGCTAAATTTCATGCTTAAAACAGAACTAAAAGTCACAATCTCCTGGCTTTGAGCCTGGTACTTTAACCAGTGGTGGGATCCTGCCAGTTTAACAACTGGTTTGGTGATTGTGTACTTGGCGCATGCACGGTTTTAAGAAAACTACCTTCCGCGTTACTGCTGGGGAGTAACACAGCTGAAGAGTGGCAGTCCGCTCTGCCACACGAATCAGCTGAGAAGACATAGGTCAGTAAAGTGCAGGGACAGGCAGGCAGGCCTACCTGATCATTGGAGTGAACTGGTTCACTCTCAGCTGTTTGTCGGATCTACTGGTTCACCCAAACCGGTCCGAACCAGTAGCATCAGATCAAATATAAAGTGGCATTGTTGTCAGCTGTACTATAGGTTTCCAGGATTCTGGTCTAAACATCTCAGTCTCTTATGCCATGACAAAAAGTTAAAGCTATTTTAGTGTAATGGAATTATTTTTATTTTTCTTAAAGTAGGTTTTTAAAAAAACTTAAATCTGTGGTGGGTACATACAGTATTATTCTGCCCTGTATCTGTAAGTTCCATTTCCTCAAGTCCCATCTCTTTAAACCCCCATGTCTCATGCTCATCTATGTAACAAATGATTGGGTGCAAACAACAAAGCCTGTAATAACAATGACTTACAATTTATAGTGCACAGTTGTCACAAGTCTTGCATAGTGTTCCACAGCACAGATTTCTTTGTATTAAAATCAATAATAGTTTAAGCTATTACTGCTTGATTCTTTACTTCTGGTATGGCTGCAATTCAATTTTAAATATTCTTTACATTTATATCTACTGTGAGTCTACCATGTCAGCAGTTTTTTTTGTAATCATACTGTAAAATCCTGAATTAATATCAGACACTGGATGCGGAAGAGGTTTCTATGGCTGATCTGGTAAATGCAATTAACAAAGAATCACTTCTCTGGGTTCATGTTGGAAATTTATTTTGTGGCCATTCCTATATCATTTGTCATTTGTTTCAGAAGTATACCTGGTGAGAATCAAATGAGCCACTGAAAAGTGTATTTATTAATAATGGAACTAAGGTGTGTTTAAACCTGGCATTGCTCCTTGATACTTAAGATGTTCAATCAATCCAGTTCATTTCTTTTAAGGAAATATGTATGTGTGTATTTATTTATTTATTAAATCTATATGCTGCCCATCTCACTGTCAAACATCTCTAGGCAGCTTACAACATCATAAAAACAGCAGTATAAAATATTAAAACATTGAACTATATATTGAATATGAGAATATATATCCCAAGATGAATACTTTTAAGCACGCACGTATATAGAAAAAGAAAAGAAAAACATATGTACTGTAGGTAGATGTTTGTTTGAATAAAGACAAAGATGGGACACTTAATTCTTTTTATCAGTCATTCCTCTGCCCCAAACATACTTCAAATGTCCTTTTCTCAGTAGTCAATATGAGATCTGTCTAGAATAAACAGACACAGGGAACAAAAATGTTTTCTATATCTTTCTGTCTACTGATTCTCACATGGAAAATCACATTAAATACTACTTCAAAAAAAGAAAATAAATAAGGGAAGATACTGTTGCAAGTTGTCTAGAATCACTGGATGTGTGGCACACAAATATGGTTTGTTTATAAGTAATTGCAATTGAACATACATATAAAGTTAGCTTCTGAGTCAATTGCTAATATTTCAAGAGCTCATTTGCTCTGCTTGAGGACTAAGTATTAATGATTTCTGTCTTTGTGGAGCAGAACTTCCTAAGCCTTATTATTTTTCAGAAGTGTTTGCTGACTTAAAAGTATTTGCTGAATGACACTTTTAAGAAAAAGTGCCAGTTTTGCTTAGGTGTGCATTACGTGAGATCTCAGATGGCTTAAGCATCTTTGTATTGGCTTATTTCAAGCACAAACAGAAAGAATTTTTGCAAGTCTAATGCCACTCCTAAATCAGAGGGAAGTATTTATAAAGCAGTAGGAAGGCAATCTTCATGACGCTGATTTGAAATGTGGGATTTGAATCAGGTTCCTTCAAACCGATTCAAATCAAATCAAATCAAATCAAATTTTATTTGATTAGCCGCAACCCTCTCCCGAAGGACTCGGGGCGGCGTACAGTCAAAAAGATAAAATACACATAGGACACACATACATACGAAAAAACAAGGACAATTACATTTGTGCATGGAGGAGAGTAGACCTGCAAGTGAAAGACAATAAACACAGCTAAAAACACAGTTAAAACACAGTTTAAAATCCCCTAAATAAAATTGCTGAATTAAAAACCCCTCAGGAGCGTAACGAAGTTATGGTTGGGCCAGGCCAGATATTTGAAAAAGGTGGGTCTTGAGCTTAACACGGAAGGAGCGGAGGTCTGTAGTGGTCCTAATATCCGGGGGGAGGTCATTCCACAGGGCTGGGCCCGCCACAGAGAAGGCTCTGCTCCTAGGCGCCGCCCCATGACATTGTCTAGTGGACGGCACCTGGAGAAGTCCCTCTCTGTGCGAGCGAATAGGTCGTAGGGATGTATGGGGCAGAATACGGTCCCGGAGGTAACTAGGTCCTGAGCCATGGAGCGCTTTAAAGATCGTAATCAAAACCTTGAAACGCACTCGATAGACCACAGGAAGCCAGTGCAGCTCGCGCAGGTGTGGTGTCACGTGGGAGTACCTGGTGCTCCCCATAATCACCCGCGCGGCCGCATTCTGGACCAACTGTAGTCTCCGAGTGCATTTCAAGGGAAGCCCCATGTAGAGAGCGTTACAGTAGTCCAGGCGAGACGTCACCAGCGCATGGGTGACTGTGCGTAGAGCGTCCCGGTCCAATAGGGGGCGCAATTGGCGCACCAGGCGAACCTGATGGAACGCCCCCCTGGCCACAGCTGTCACATGTTCATCCATGGACAGCTTGGCATCCAGGAGGACGCCCAAATTGCGCGCCCGCTCCACGGGGGCAAGTTGAATGCCCCCAATGGCCAGAGATGGAATTATCTGGTTGAACCGGGGAGCCGGGACCCACAGCCACTCCGTCTTGGAAGGGTTGAGCCTGAGTCGGTTGTCATCCATCCAGACCCGTACGGCTTCCACACACCGGGACATCACTTCGACGGCCTCGTTGGGGTGGTTCGGGGTGGAAATGTACAGCTGAGTATCATCAGCGTACAGGTGGTATCCCACCCCAAAACCACGGATGATCTCACCCAGCGGCTTCATGTATGTGTTGAACAGGAGTGGCGAGAGGACCGACCCCTGTGGCACCCCACAGATGAGGGGGCTTAGGGTCGACCTCTGCTCTCCTGCCAACACACGTTGCGTCCTGCCGGAGAGGTAGGAGCCGAACCACCGCAAGACGGTGCCCCGGATCCCCAACCCCTCCAGTCGGTGCAACAGGATACCATGGTCGATGGTATCAAAAGCCGCCGAGAGGTCTAATAGGACCAGGATAGAGGAACAGCCCCTATCTCTGGCCCTCCAGAGATCGTCTACCAACGCGACCAAGGCCGTCTCAGTGCTGTGCCCAGGGCGAAAGCCGGACTGGCGCGGGTCTAGATAATCATTCTCCTCCAGATGTCGTGGAAACTGAGAAGCCACCACACTCTCCACAACCTTCGCCAAAAAGGGAAGGTTGGAGACAGGACGATAATTGACCAGCTCCATAGGGTCCAGGGAAGGCTTCTTGAGCAAGGGTCTCACCACCGCCTCTTTCAAGGCGGCCGGGAGAGACCCCTCACCCAACGAAGCGTTCACTAGGTCCAGGAGCCAGTCGCGTGTAACCTCCCAGGATGCCAGTACAAACCAGGAGGGACACGGGTCCAACAAACATGTGGTAGGTCGCAGTCGCCCACGCAATCTGTCCAAATCCTCGATGACAACCAAGTCAAACTCCTCCCAAAAAGGTTTCTCAAGACTCGCCACTGGCGTCTCGACTGGGCCACTGAAGGGGACCCAATCCTTCCGGATTTGAGCGACTTTATCCTGCAGGTATTTCCCAAACTCCTCTGCCCTGCCCTGTAAAGGGGCCTCCCGTGGCCTCTGAAACAGAAGGGAGCGGGACACCCGAAACAGGGCGGCAGGGTGGTTCTCTGCGGATGCAATGAGAGCGGCACAATATTGACGTTTGGCCGTTCTCAATGCCACTAGGTACGTCCTTAAATGGGCTCGTACCTGTGCTCGGTCAAGTTCGGTTCGGGAGGATCTCCAACGATTCTCTAGGCATCTCTTGCGGCGCTTCATCACCCTTAGCTCCTCGGTAAACCAAGGGGCCAGGGTGGATCGTTGCCGCCGGAGAGGCCGCAAAGGCGCCACCCGGTTCAAGGCCCCGGTAGTCGCATTATTCCACGCGGTCACCAGGTCCTCTACCCGGGGGCGGGTCAGGGCTGCAGGAGGTGGCCCAAGCTCCGTCTGGAACCTGTCTGGTTCCATCAAGCGCCTGGGGCGGAACCATCTAGTGTTCTCCGGTTCCGCCTCCCCGCGGCGAGGAGTAGCACCAGGGAAGTCAAGACGGAGGAGTGAGTGATCTGACCATGACAGAGGAGTGATGGTTAAATTCACTCCTCCCAGATCACTCAACCACTGGCGAGAGACAAAGACAAGGTCCAAGGTGTGACCTCCCTCGTGTGTCGGGCCCTGAATCATTTGAGTCAGGTCCATGGCTATCATGGAAGCCATGAACTCCCGAGCCCCCTCTGATGCTTCTCCCACCGACGGCAGGTTAAAATCCCCCATCACTAAAAGTTTGGGGGTCTCAACCGCCACCGATGAGATCAGCTCGAGGAGCTCAGGCAGGGTCGCTGATGTATGGCGGGGAGCCAGGTATACTATCAGCAAGCCCATCTGCCTCCTAGGGCCCCATTTCACAACCAGGGATTCACATCCGGACGTCTGTAGCACAGTGGACTCCCTCGGCTCTAAATCCTCCCGGATGATCACTGCTACCCCACCGCCCCTTCCCCGGGCCCGGGGCTGGTGAAATGCTTGGTAACCTGGTGGGCACATTTCCACGAGGGGTAACCCTCCCTCGTGGCCCAACCAGGTTTCCGTTATTCCCGCGAGGTCCGGCTCCCCCTCCAAAATCAGATCGTGAATGAGGGGGGCCTTATTGACAACGGACCTCGCATTGCATAACAACAGCCTCAGGCCCTGGGCCTGCAGATCCTGACCACCTAGAACGCGGGGGTTGGTACAAGCGACCGGGTGTAACCAGCACCCACGGTCTCCCAACCGACTACGGGTTGTTAGTCTGTCCTCGCATCTGCCCCTCCCTACGACTGTTGGAATCACGAAGCCCTGTATGGGAATGATATCCTCTCCCCCCTCCTCCTCTCTGCTCCTTCTGCTCAAGACCTCGCCTGGTGACCTGGCTCCGTCATCGCTCCTGATCTGGCCCACCCCCCCAACCCCTAAACCCCTAAAAGAATTTAAAAAACATTTCACTAAAAACCCCCTAAGTCTCCGCTTCCTCCACCTCTCGGGATTAAGAAATCCGTCATCAAGGTGGGCCCTAGAAAGGGCGGAGGGCCACACCTGCGAGAGGGGTGATTCCCGCAGTAGGATAAGGTCTAGCCTGGAATACATATGCTGTTAAAAAGTTCATTAGGGCCTAGGCTCTGTGCTGCAGATGGTATGATCGTATGCCATAGTCCAGTAAAATTGTAACAGCCGGGTATCAGTATAAAAAGTCATCCAGTCCAAGATGAGGGGGGGGGGGTAATGATGATAATAAGATGGTCAAGTGCCGGTCGCTAAGTGGGGGCTAGTAGGTGGTCAGTGGTGGATGGCGAGGGGTAGATGGATTTTGCTTGATAATGGGGAGGGGCAGATGGTCAGTCAGATGAAAATAGGGCGGTAAAAACCTCCAGGCGCGCACGGATGAAAAGCAGGGGCAGCTGTTAGTCCAAAAGTCAGCAGGGGGGGGGGAATAAACGGAACAGTCAAGGAGGTGGCTGGCAGGGGAAGAAGCTCTCCTGCCAAGTCTGATGATAAACCTCCTGCCAGTTCCCAACAAGCCTGCCAGTTCCAGCAAGCCTCCCCCCCCCCGGCCTCCAGGCGGCCTCCTGAAACGCTGCCCTTCTCCTACCGGCCTTCGGCATTCAAGACTTGCCTAGGCCTGCATCCATGTTCTAAACACTCCAGCCATTTCAAGCCCCAACGCCGCTCCTACCGGCCTCCAGTCCTTCCTGCTCCAGTCCTGTCCAATCCAATCAACCTCCAGTCCTCCCAACTCGACCTCCAGCATCTCCCACATCTCTCCAGTCTGCTGTAGGCCAGGGGGATTTGGCGTTCGGCTTTTCGGCTCGCTCCAAGCCACAAGCCTCCAAAGCGACAATAACACACCCCCGCACGCTCCGGATGCCGTTTCTCCGCCTTTTGCCATTCTCCCGAGCTCCTCCGTACCTCTCCGCTCCCAGAACGGCAAATTCAACTCCTCCAACTCAAACGGCATTCCTGGGCGGCGTCTCTCCTCGGCAGCTCCCCAGTCCGTTCTCCGAGCTGTTTCCAGATCTTCACACCACCCTGGGAGACCCCCCTTGGGTCATAGAAAAACCCAGGGTGACTGTTTATTGGACACCTGGCCCCCATGGTGTAAAAGGGGGGCCGGCAGCACCCCTGCTCCCTTAAAAAAGCTCACGGGTCTAAGGAGCTCTCAGGCAGACCGCCATTGCTCCAGGAAGCTCCTCCTCCTATCAGAGACTTGATATATGTATGCCTGCACTATTATTTATTTGCTTTGCAAATGTAAACATGATCTTGGGTGATTTGCACATTCCCGTGTGAACAGAAATGAGACATGGGTCCTTGAAACCACACCAAAGTACTCTTAATGGCTAATTCTAAATTGAATATTACATTCCCAAGAAATTCTAGCAAAGCTACTGAAGACTCAATGTTTCCATACAGTAGTAGTGGGAAAGAATGTTTGCCGACAAGTGTCTCCAGTACCTTTTTTTAGTGGTCTACCAATCTTTCTGACCCACCCAAGTTAAAAAAAATCTCTAAAGCCTAAGTAAAAATTAAACACAGGTAGTCCTCGACTTACAATCATAATAGAGACAGACTGCCCATTATAGCTGTAAATCCTGATGATTGTAAAATCATGCTACTGATTCGATTTTGAGACCTTCTTTGTAGTGGTTGTCAAGCAAACCTATTGCTTGTTATAGAATGTTTTTGCCAAAACCCCAAAGTAGACAGCAGTTCTAGGCAAAAATATCGTAAATTGCAGTTATGTGACTGCAAGTCATTGCAAACAGTTGTAAATGTAGGTTGTTTGCCAAGCGCCCCATATGTGGTCATGTGACTAACGGGGCAACAGTCTAAACTTTGAAACCAATTGTAAGTAGGTTTTTGGAGGCCTATCATAATTTTGACCAGTGCTAAGGGACTGGTTTAAGCCCAGAACTTCCTAGAGGAATCTGTCACATTGCACAGCACACTAATATACCTCATCATACTATTTGCAAGAATTGAGAGCCACAAATAGCCATTTGGAGAAACTGGTTTGCCTTCCAGTAACTGAATATTTAAAAGTGGCCATGCCATCCATGATGGCAATTAATGAATAAATAAATTTTCCTTGATACTTGTGTTCTGCCTGCTATTGGCAAATTCCACTTTTCTCAGAATTCCAAAAGTGCTTTTATTTCTAATAGGTTGCCTTGTGCGTACAACAAGGGATTCATAAAAGTAGCCAAAATAAGCATTGTAAAAATTACATGTGATATTATATTTTCATAATTTCTTAGCATACATTGGTTATCAGCATGCTTTCCCTCTTATTTTTTAAGTTAATCATCATGAGAATTAAAATTAATAAGATTTCACTAACATCCCATCTTCAATAGAATAAGTAAGATATAATGTTCCGCTCAGATAATAAAAAGTAAAAGCCTGATTTTGAGAAAGTCCAAATGACCTGATTCTAAACTTAAGTCACAAATACATAAGAAACCTAATACACTCTACGATATCTCTTGCTTTCAGGGATCTTCTTCTAAGCAACTTATTAATAAGTCCATTTTTTTCTTGCAAAAAAATTATGTCTACTAATATTTCCACAATTATTTCCACTAGAGGTTTTCTTGCGCTTACTATTATCAGGATACAGCATGCACTTTGGTAAGCTGACTGATTTGTACTTTCTAGTTAAACTTAAATTATTTATTATTATTATTTATTTTATTGAACTTATTAGTCGCCCCCTCTCCCCACAGGGACTCGGGGCGACGTACAGAGCAATAATCAAGATAGCACCATATATCGTGCAGAGGAGGTAAAAATAAGTCCATAAATAAGCATACTTACAAAGTTTAAAACCCAAAAATATTAAAAACAAAATTTCCCATTATAAAATGACCTGGGGTGGCAAGATTGTAACGTTATGCCAGGCCAGCTTGACAAAACAGGTAGGTCTTCAGCTTCATACGGAAGGAGCGAAGATCGGTTGTTGTCCGGATGTCTGGGGGGAGGTCATTCCAAAGGGTAGGGCCCACCACAGAGAAGGCCCTACTCCTGGGCACCGCCCCCCGGCACTCTCTAGAGGACGGCACCCGGAGTAGCCCCTCCCTGTGTGAGCGAGTGGGTCGCAGGGATGTATGGGACAGGACGCGATCCCGCAGGTAAATATTGAAATATAATTTGCATAATTACCTAAGTAGTACTTGCATTTCAGAGAAACATTTATCATCTACATTGCCAAATGCTACCATTGCACATTTTAGATAGACTCTTGAGATTTTTCCATGTACTCTTTTCCCTGTTTGGCATTTTAGCTGTTATAGTTTATTTTGTTTCTTTCAACAGTGCTGTTAATCACAGTTTCTCATTTTCTTTCACAACTGGGATTTGATAGGGATTTTCTTTCACCTTGAAAATTTGTACATAGCCAAGGCTTCCTATGTTATATTCTCATATACTCGACATAATTTGCTGTTGGAAAGTGCATTGTTTTTGGCAAAGCTGCTTTCCTCTGAAGGATTACTTTAAAATTTTATTTTTCTCTTGGTGCTGAAAGTTCATAAACAAAAATGCTTGCTAAATTATTATTTCTTCTACCACAAGGCTTCATGATTCAATTCAAAACACATCTCTGTTAATTCAATAAGCAGTGGACCAGGACATAGTAAATGGAAATGCTGTTAATTTTTATCTCTGAAATTTATTTCCTGTAATCTATTTTAAAATGTTATTTATATTTTTATAGTACACAATTTATAATCATGCTAGAATATTTTCAACATCCCTCACCGAGACTGCTTAGGTAATGCATGACACACAAAATGTGATAGCAGAACCATGTGGAATAATTAAGTTTGGAAGAAATCAATATTTATCTAAGAAAAATATTATCCATTGTTTAAGCTTTCTTCGATGGAAAAGGAGGATAAAAATACAGTAGCTAATTTGGTTTCTGGATCCATTCTAATAAAGAAATAGTAGCATCAATGTGTAACTAATTTCTTTTGCCAGGACTAATATATTGCTTGTGAAAAATCTGAATTCACTCATTCATTTGCAATAAAAATGCATTATTTTGGTTGCAACTGCTCTAGTTGATATAACGGTTATATAAACCATTGTGCAAGTCACTGAACATTCATTCATTGCTATGACCATTCTACTGGGTGATTTCTTGCAGATCTGTGACAAGCCCAGACCTAAGAACAGATCTGGAGATATACTCTTTAATATACCTAGCATTGAGAAAGATGGCTTCTTTCAGCATACTCTGAAGTGTCTCCTGACTGCAACCTATTTGGGATAAGCTTTAGTATTCAAAAGGGGAGTTCCTCTTTGTGTTGTGAATAAGAGAGAAGTTACAATTATAGGGCATTTTTACACATCATCCATTCATTAAACCTGAATGACTGCCCATTTGCTTTGTGACTCTGACCTTGAGTTGATATACTGTTGGCTTCATATCTTGTTGTTCCATTGTCTCCAGGCTTGTTTTCAGTTCAATTATTTATCAAACGGTGCATACTGCTTTCTCTCACTCATTCCCAAAGGGATGTAAGAGGACATTGTTGTATGATATGTTCCTTCTATTAGCACTTCTTGTTTCCATCCCACTTCGGGTACAGCAAACACTTTCTGGGTTTTTTTTTTCCTGACATCTTGCTCGATTATATGATGAATGTGCAACATCAGATTCCCCTGTGTTTCCTTATTTGCAAAGTAAAATCAATAGCACATTTATGGAGAGATTTGTGTCTTGCAAGAAAGAGGACTCACCCTCTCCATAGCTCTTCATTCACCTGGGCACTAGTGAGTATAACTGTAGAGGAGTCATGCTGCTCCTAAATTTTGGAATAATAAACAAATGTCTTGGGACAGAGATACAATTCTGAGACTGTAAAACTTCTCCACCCATATTTTGAGAGAGCTATAGCGGTAGTTATAATGCAGAACATCTGAACAAAAAATTAACAGTACTGTTTGGTGATTGATAACATATATTATCATTCAGATAGCTTACAGTTCAACATAGAACAGTTGGCTGCTTACATCTTAAGGAAACTGCATGCTCTTGAGTGTGTGAAAAAAGTTAGGAAAGACACTACATGAATATTATGCTTTTCCTTGAGAAGAACATGTGGGAGAAGAATGTCACCTTCTAATAAGGAAATATGGTGCTATGAAAGTGTTAGTCTATGGCTACTATAACTCCATAGACTTGTCCATGAATGGAGAGAAGGTGATTAGGAAAGTCATAACACATATTACCTTGCCCTCTTTGCTAATAAAGAATGGCCTCAATACATTATGCTGGCACTTCTCTCAATAACTGGATTTTGGTTTTCTTCTGTCTCCATGGCTATGCATCTTAATGATAAATCTTGACAATATCCCTAATAGATTATGAATGGTTTGAAAGAATTGGTCTTTAAAGCTGCATCACCGCCATTGACTGATAACACACCCCTATTTATGATCCATCTGATCAATGCCATGCATTTTATAACAGGGAAAATGTTGTACTCTGCTGCAAAGCGTGACTTATTGCTCAGGATGCTTCACTGATGTGAAACTTGGCTATAGCAGAATAATCATGCTGCATAATCTTCATTCTTTCACCATCTGTCAAGTAGGGATTCTAGCCTTTTTGCATGTTTTATTCCAATTCTAACAGTGGGAAATATTTAGGTGGCCTCACATTTGCTTGTTAATGTGGTATATAAGTTGTAGCTAAAGCTTTTGGCAAAGAAAATATGAGTTGGGTTTTAAAACCCTGCCACAAGATGATGGAAAATGCAGTTAAGAAGGTAAGTGCCTCTTAAGGTAAGTAATTTGCCTCACAATAGGCAAATTAAAATATGATGGTTGGTAGAAGGGTCTACTTTTGCTAAATATCTATGAGAACAGAGGCTGTGTTCGTTATCTTCCATTACCCTTTGCAACTAAGGAAAATTGTAACTATCTCTCTTTCCTGTAATACTTGAACTAGAGTTAGTGACTTTGGTGTCCCTTTGGGGTGAACAGAGTAATTTTTGTCACTGAATACATTTGAACTAGCTTGCAATCTAAATGAAGCACTGGCAACAAGCACTACCCAATCTTGAATAGGCTATTATGTTGTATTAAAGAGATCATATAAGTTTTTTAGTTTTGGTTTGACTTCGCCTTATTTCTTTATATATTTTTTTCCTTTTAGTGGAGAGGGTTTGGGAGAATCTGGAACCATTTTTGGGCTGTTGGGAACAAGAGGCCATACCAGTGGTGGGTTCCGGATCGTGTTGCAACCAGTACAATGCAACATGCGCATGCATACTTACTGCCCGCGATGCTCCAGCTGCTCAGAGGAGCATCGCACAGGCTCTATGCTTCATGCATGTGCGCATAAACCCCAATCAGCTGAAATACAGGTAAGAAGCGCAGGCAGGTGGGCCCTCTGCAGCACCGTACCAGAACGGTACCTGGTGCTCCTAGCAGGTACCGGTACGCCTGGGGCATACTGGTCATATCCCACCACTGGTCCATACACATGTTATTAGAGTTTTCTTTGTAAATAATTGTAAACAGTTTTCTTTGTAAACAATGATATGATAATACAGTAAAAATAGTGCTAATGTGGAGGGTTGATATCCTAGCATTCATTAGGATCGATTCCAGAATGAATAGGTTGGGCCAGATCACCATTCATAGCACCCTTAACCTGGTAGGTAAACTGTCAGTCTACACCAGGGGTGTCAAACTCATGGCACACAGGCAGGGCCGGATTTAGATGAAAAGAGGCCCTAGGCTATTCCACTTATGGGGCCCTTTCACCTCCCATTTTTAAGTTTGTAAATTACATGAGATATAATAAAATACATCATTACTGTGATATATATCAATATATTAAATGAAACATGTTGTAATTGGTACTAACCTTTATAAAAAATGTGGCACGGATAATAAATAAAAATAAAAGGCCCCTCTTGATCTTGAGGCCCTAGGCTGAAGCTTAGTTAGCCTATAGGAAAATCCGGCCCTGCACACAGGCCAGATGCATTAGATGCTGGCCACCCCCAATTCAGCGAAGGGGAAAAAAGTCTCGATACGTGATGTGACGATGACGCGACACCGTGAGTTTGACACCCCTGTCTAGAAAGTTGCTGATGTAGGGAGGTGATGATTAACACAAATCAAAAATCTGAAGTTTAAAGGCTGAGTTTCACTAAAAGAGGGAACCTTATCTGGATAATCCTGGGAGGAGGCAATCCAGCTACATGATTCGCAGGATATTTCTATCACATTGTGAATTGTGTGGCACTACGGTATACAAATATTGTATCCCCTATTTTTCGGAGTGTAAGACGTACCTTTTTCTCTCAAAAAAGAGACTGAAAATCTGGGTGCATCTTATACACTGAATACAACATTGTTTGCCTCCTGAAACTCTGTCCCCTTCACCAAAATGTCCATGCAAAGCTTTCAGAAGGCTTTCAAAGAGCTCCTAGGGGCTGGAGAGGGCAGAAAAATGGCCTGTTTTTTTGCCCCCCTAGCAGCACTCTATAAGCTTCCTAAAGGCTATCCATGCCCCCCCTTTTTGCTTGTTTTTGCTCACCCCCCCCCCCCCCGGAGCACTCTGCAAGCTTCCTAAGGGCTATTCATGCCCTTTTTTGAAAAAAAAACAACGGGCCTGTTTTCACAAAAAGCGGACCGTTTTGGGGAGGTTTGCAGAGTGCAAAACCTTTTTAAAAAATTTTTTCCTCTTTCCTCCTGCTGCGTCTCATAATCTGGTGCGTCTTATACTCCAAAAAATACATTCTAGCAGATATGTGTCCATGTATGTTTTGTGCAAGACGGCAGTTGTGAAGCATGAGGTACTTTGAAACCACATAAGGGTTTTCTTCTATTGGTCTTCAGTATCTTTTCCACTACCTATTGTTGCCCTTGCTATTTCCGTTGCATCAGAGATGCAGAAAGAGAATAGCAGGTGCTGAAAGAACAACCCTGGAGGAGGAGGGTTCCTTCTGTAAAAAAAAGAGAGGAAATATCATGAATGATACGCTGGCCTGTTAATTTAGGAAGCAAGTGGCAACAAGGAAGGGATGAGATATTGATAAAGAGGAAACAGTATCTCAAATTTAGATAGGAGAGGTGAAAAAAGAGGTGGGTAGATTGAGTGAGTAATGCTATGTCGTAGTACCCTACGACAAAGGAAGGAGAATAGACTGTGTGTGACTCTGTCTAACTTTGGGGGATACATCAGAGACAGAGCAAAAAGAGTTTCTCAGGACAGGATGTGGTGCTTTGGGTTTTCTGTGCAATTTTTCCTGCCCTTTCTAGCATTCAGAAAAGATTGCAAGAAGATAGGCAAGCTGTGTTCCCTTGTTTTTAGTAGGCTTCTTGATGTGAGCATAGGGCAGCGATGGCGAACCTTTTTTGGCTCGCGTGCCACAAGTGGGGGGAGCTCAGGGGGGTTGTGTGCAGGCGTGCCGCACCCATAATGCAATGTGCGAACCCCCCCCCAGTGCACATGCACGCACTACAGGCGCGACCCCCCCACTTTTACATGCTTTTTTTGCATGTAAGTCACTTCCGGTTTGCTCGGCGGGTCGTTTTAAGCATTCCGAAGGATTCAGGGAAGCCTCCGGATGGTCCCTGAAGCCTCCGGGGGGTGGGGGGGCTCTTTTCGCCCTCCCCAGGCTCCTATAAAGCCTCTGGAGCCTGAGGAGGGCGAAAAATGGCTTTAAAAAAGGGTGAACTCAGCTGACAGGGCAGCTACTCGCGTGCCCTGACAAATGGCTCCGTGTGCCACCTGTGGCACGCGTGCCATAGGTTCGCCATCACTGGCATAGGGGAACAAGCTTGCTGGCATAGTGTTACTAGATCTGGACAAAACAGTATTGGATTTGTCCTCACTACCCTAATCTTTGTACAACCATACTTCATTTCTTTTTAATGTGTCCTCGTGATGTTGCCTTCATATAATTCCAGCCCATATCTGATGCAGCTTAAGGTTGTCCTTCGCTGTCCTTGATTTTAAATTACTGTTTTTCCTCACTGTTTTTAGCCAGTGAGCATTTGGTTATTGGGATCTGCCCAGCTGTTGTTGACTGTTTGGTACTGTGTTAGGCACACATCCTCTCATCTGAGCATTGCCTTCCAGTTTTATGTGAACAAGTAATTTCTGCTATTATATCAGTTTGGTGATATGCTGACCCATTTTACAATAATAACACAACAATATTCTTCCTACTGTAAAAAGGTAAAGGTTCCCCTTGCACATGCATGCTAGTTGACCCTGACTTTAGGGGACAGTGCTCATCTCTGTTTCAAAGCTGAAGAACCAGCATTATCAGAAGACATCACTGTGGTCATGTGGCCAACATGACTAAACACCAAAGGTGCATGGAACACTGTTACCATCCCACCAAAGGTGGTTCCTATTTTTCTACTTGCTTTCGAACTGCTCAATTGGCAAAAGCTGGGACAAGTAACGGGAGCTCATTCCATTACGTGACGCTAGGGATTTGAACCGCTGAGCTGCCGACCTTTCTGATTGAAAAGCTCAGCATTTCAGCCACTGAGCCACCGCGTCCCTTTCTTCCAACGATATTGGACACTAATTTTGTATCGTACTGCTGCTCTTTGGCAAACTAATCGGAGTGATCCTTCTTTTAGTTGTAAGCTCAGCTGAATAAGCTTTGCAGATACAAAAGCAAGTGTTTTTTGGGGGGAAAGAAATGTGCCCTACATTTGAAATATTGTTGACTTGTTGGTCAGTTTCCTCCTTGACATCTGGCTTCATATTTTCCATGCAAACTACATAAATTCAGCTTGTACAGTATTTTCCCCAATGACTTTGCTTCCTTCTTATTTCCTTTCTGCATATAATATACTATACAACTAAGAAAAATTAATGCCTCTGAGTGTGGATGTTTGCATGAATCAGCAGAGCTTGCACTGAGTCGATGATACCTTGTCTACTCAAGGGAGCTGATATTCACAGCTTTATAGTGCTTTTTTCCCCCTTTCCTTCTCCTTCTCCCTGATCTCTGGCAGATTAGAGAGCAATAGATAAATGACCCTATGAGTAGATTTGAAAACATTATATTGTGCTTGCATAGCAATTTATGTAACTCACAGTGCAAGAAAGAGCAAACATGAATGCTATCTATTAAAGGCATAAGGCAGGAGTAATCCCAATACATTGAGAATGTTGCCATTTCAGCTAGTATTAGCAGAAGCTCTTTAACCTTTTGCTTCCCCTTTAAAGCAGCAAATTTCTTCACGCTGAACTGAGTCTCCATTTGACCCAGAAAGGAATTGCCCCATGGAAGTGATCAGGAAAGAAGCTCCTTATCTCAAGCATTCCACTTACTGTAGATATCTTAGTGTTTCAGTTGAGTAGCTTTGCACAAATAAAACACTGATGAGAATTCAGTTTCTTGATGATTTAAAATTACATTATAGCAATAGAAGTGGGTCTGAAGACAATCTAGGAGCAAGCACCATGCCCTGCAGAATAATAGGAAAGTTTGGATAATATTTTCTTTCTAGTTCCATTTCTTTCATATTCCCTAATTGTATTGCATTGGGACCTTTGGAACAGGTGTTTTCACATGGAGCTTTCTAGTGCTGCATAGAGTACGTACATCTCTACAAGCAAAGCCATTGCAGTGGTTCAAAAGGGGAAAAGACAACATTATCTAATGCAATGATGAAGTGGGTCAGCTAATGACAACATTGTATTGCTTTTTCTTGCCAAGAGCTGGACAACCTCCTCTTCATGTTTCCTGTACCTATTTAGACAAGCAATAACATCAAAATATTTTATTGATACATGAATACATATTGTGCCATTGTACAGAGGACTAAACAGTGTATTGATAAGAGACTGCAAACACCTCAAACAAAGTGTCACCTTATATAGGAATAATGCAGTTTCCACCTTTTTTGGACACGTAAGCATCTTTTTCTCTCTTTACCCTGCATTGTGTGATGGATTGAAAAAGAATTCAGGTCTGTAAGGGCTGCAGGAACATTTTCAGTGACACAATTGAAATTCTCAATCCACTTGGAGGGGAGGAGGAGATTGAGGATGCAAGTTTAAAATAAACCATTTTACTGCTTTTTCCATCCCTCAAATCATGATACCATCGAAAAAAATTCAATTATGTGCTGTTAAATGTTGGTAGTACATCTGGACCATTTGGAAACTTCAATGAGGCTTATGATAAAATGAATGCTGTAGACTATAGGTTTACTCTGCTATCGGATAAAGACAAGAAACTTTGTTTGGGTTAATACCCCATGTTAAATCATAATAGAGTTAATTTTGGGTTTGGTGGAATGCATGAAGTGAGCCATTATACATTATAAAAAATAGCTTACCAAGATATAGGATTGACCAGATAATGGCTTGTTCAACAACGGCTTAAAGAAAAAAGAGCCTTTAAAACAAACAATAAAAGGGCTTTGAATTTTACATTCTGTTCAGTGACTGCTAAAGGGCAAACAAAGCCAAAAAACCCAAACAAACCATTTTTATGTGACATTGGAAGGGGGAAGTTTTTGACCTTTGTGCTATTCTCTCTATTCAAGGGACAGAGATTTACCACTCCATATTTGTCTTAACCAGAACATGTTTTTCCACAGTTAACTGTGTTTACATGATTACCTTGTGGCTATCAGACATATAGTCTGGTTTCATGCAGAAATACAAACCGACTTTCGGAATATTTCCTTTCTTGTTTGTTCAATTGGTAAGGTAAGCTCTGCTGTCTAGGATCTTTATCTATTACTAACTCATCAGTTAGTGCATGGCCTAAGACTAGTTGAAAGACAAAAAAAGTCCAAAACATTACAATGTCTTATGTTGCCAGTCAAACAAAGAAGTTCATAAGTTCTCTGACCAAACGGGTTTTTGGCAATAATGAGATGCTCTGTACTCCTATTTAAATGATAACATCCATATTATGTCCCTGTGTGTACTGTCGTAGAAGCCTAGAAGCAAGCAAGAAAAATAAAGGAGACTAGAGGAAAGGCACAGTCTGATGATGATCTTGGCATCAAGGGCAAATTAAATGGAAAGCTTCACTTTGTAGTTTCCATATTTAAAACACTTGCATAAGAAAGTGATAGGCTGCAGTGAAAACCTAATGGAAGCCGGGAGGAAAGCAAACTGCTCTATTTATCCCATTCTAATCATTTCAAGGCTTAGCAAAACTAGCTGCCATCCAAATGGATGCCTAGTAGCTTGTCAAAAGGATGAAGAATTTGAAGTAGTGCGGCATTATCCTATCTGTATTGAAATGTGGTTAGTTTTATCGTGTCAAGTCCTTTGACATTCTGCTTTGTGTCTGTGTGCTGCCTGTCACTCAGGAAACCACCACATCAGGCAGGATCTTCATGACTCAGTGCATCAAAATGAGCGAACGTGAAAAAGATACAGACTACATTGACAGACCAAAAAAAAGCCTCTTCGAATGGACTGGATTTCATTATAGCACAGGCCTGTTTAAATGCAGATTGCCACAGGGGATATATTTCTTTGTTGCAACCTCATCTGGAGAACCTGTTCTTTGCATGTACTATTGAATGGGGAGGGGCAATATTAGGACCATCTTCATATAGCAATAGCACTTAGACTTATATGCCGTTTTGCAGTGCTTAACAGCACTCTCTAAGCCAGTGATGGCGAACCTATGGCATGCGTGCCACAAGTGGCACGCGGAGCCATTTGTCAGGGCACGCGCGCGCTGGCCAGCTGAGTTCACCTTTTTAAAAGCTATTTTTCGCCTTCCCCAGGCTCCAGAGGCTTTATAGGAACCTGGGGAGGGTGAAAAGAGCCTCCCCTGCCCCCCCGGAGGCTTCAGGGACCATCCGGAGGCTTCCCTGAAGCCTTCGGAACGCTTAAAACCACACTCCGAGCAAACCAGAAGTGACTTCCGGGTTGCTCGGAGGGTGGTTTTAAGCATTCCGAAGGCTTCAGGGACCATCCGGAGCTTCCCTGACGCCTTCGGAGCGCTTAAAACGACCCTCCGAGCAAACCGGAAGTGACTTCCGGGTTGCTCGGAGGGTCGTTTTAAGTGCTCTGAAGGCTTCAGGGACCGAGGCTTCGGAGGGCCTCCGGAGGGGCAGGGGAGTCTCTTTTTGCCCTCCTCAGGCTCCTATAAAGCCCCTGGAGCCTGGGGAGGGCAAAAAAAGCATGTAAAAATGAGGGGGCGCGCGTTGTGTGCACATGTGCACTGGGGGATCGCGCGTTGCATTATGGGTGTGGCACGCCCACACACGACCCCCCCGCGCTCTCCCCACTTGTGGCATGCGAGCCAAAAAAGGTTCGCCATCACTGCTCTAAGCGGTTTACAGCATTAGCCTATTGCCCCCAACAATCTGGGTCTTAGTCTGCTTGTGGCTATGTAGGGATTTTAGGGCGATCCCACTTTTGACTCCACCTAGCATCTGCTATTCCTTCTGCTATATTCCATCCCACTTGGTCTGGCAAGAGGACCATGCAAGAGGATGCCATCAAATAAGGAGGGTCATCTGGTGGAACCCAGGAGGAGGGCTTTTCCTGCCATCTTGTGGAACATAATTCTGCCTAGGATTAGGTTAGCCCAGATCTTGCTGGCCTTTCAGAAGGCCCTGAAAAACTGCATTCTAGCCACTGTGCCACTGCAGCATGTCTTCTGCAAGGAGCAGCCACTGATTTGGTCATAACATGACCATGTCCAATCACGGCCTTCCTTGGGTCAAACTGAGAATTTCAAATCTGATCTGGAATGATTGTTGTCTTACATTATAAATACTAATTTTATAATGGAGCTTTGTCTTTTCTTTTGCTGGTATATTCATAATTGCTGTATTCACAAGAGTCACATTGCAGATGTATTTGAGATGCCTCTCAGGCACTGTATTTTACAAGTGAGTGAAAGCTGAGTGAGTGCAAAGTGAGTGGAGCTGTTGTATCTTATCACAGGGTAGATATTACTTCAGACACAGGATGATTCCAGGATCCTTTTTTTTTTAGTAGAAGACTTTTGGTGCAAGATTTCATGTTATCTCTCCTGCTAGTACTGTTCCATAAGTTTAATATGTTATAATACATTATTTAATTTTTCTGCATACAGAAAATACAAACTGGGATTTGTTCCTTACATAACATTCATTTCAAGGTAAGTCCTTAAACCTCTAGTATTGTCCAATTCTTTTTCTTTCACATTGTGAAAATCCTTGTATCTTCTGATTTGTGAATACTTGAATGTCTTCTGAATAATGTCTTCTTGATCATCCTATTCAAATTTTCCAAGTTAAAAAACGAATGTTGGATGTTGGATGAAATGCAGTAGCATTCACCTTCCTCTGATTCTACATTTTCTGGCATCTGTGAACAGATGCATCTGTGGGCAATTGTAGTTTTGGAATATTTATTACTTGAAAATAATAAACAGAATGTTGCAATCATATTAAAATGTGTTATTCAGAAGAATTGTGGGTTACTAAAAGCTTGTGGTAACTTATTGCACCTTGATACTAATTGCAAATCAAGTTGAAGAACTATAATTGTATCTGCAGTTTTTACTGTTTTCTGAAAGTTGAAAAAAAATTCTTTTCTTACATATGTATTCATCATGGAATTTTCTGCCTGCTCGTTTCATTCCACAATCAAAAAGTACCTGCCATAAAACTTTTCATAACTAGTTAACATACAGTATATGCTTTGTGGATAGAAAATGGTAAATATTTTGGCAGCAGACCACATCTGGAACAGCAAAGAAAAATCCTGTTCTGGAATAATCACCCCTAAAAAAATGACCTATTGCCTTCAAAGTAGCTGAATTGCCACATTCCTGAAGAAAAAGTATGCCAGAATATCAAGAATGTTCCATTACTGGGCACATCATACTTTGTAGGTAATGTCTCAAAGATGGTAGGACATATTCATTCCTAGATAGGAAGCTAAGCAAGGTTAGCTGAGGTTAATATTAGGACAGGAAATTGTCTAGGAAAGTCAGATGTATAATGTACCCTGGGAAATGAAAAAAAATCATCATGAGAAAAGGCAATGGCAAATCACTTCCACATCACACTAAGACAACTTCATGAATTTGAACCAAATGGGCCATGTAGAGTAGAGAAGAGTTCAGCTACAGTGTTTTAATTGATGTTCATTAAATATTTTGAGAAAAAAGTAACTAGATCTGGTACTACTACTATTTCCAAGAATGTTTTTGGCCAGGTCCTATGTTGATACCCCACAAATATTTGGAATGCATGTATAGGAAACTTTCAGTTTGCCTGGAATGCAAAGTCACATTAGCACACTTTCTTAAAAAACTTGTATTCCTTTTTTATTAGAATAGTGAGGGCCCTTCCATTATTTTGCAAAATCAATTAGGTTGATGGGAAATTGGAATTTTCAATATGGAAAGTAATGATAACTATTTTGATGGCCATCTATGAAAAGTAAAATAATAATAATGCATTGTCTGAATTTTGAACCAGTGGCCTCTTACTTCAAGCAGGAAACAAAATGTAGCAATAAACTAGTATTACTTAGCATTGTTTATGTAAATCAGAACCTGTGTAAAAAAAAAAAAGCAGGTAATAAACTAACGTCAGTGTTGAAAGTTCTGTATATACATACATACATACATACATACATACATACATACATACATACATACATATCTATATATGCACACACACACACACACACACACACACACACACACATATCTAGACTGATTTTATGTTTATAAATTGCTTAGACTACCTGATTCTATGAATATTGCTTATTCTTAATTTAATTAATTTAATGGAAGGTTTGATTTAATGAAAGCATAGATTTGCAATTTATGAGTAAAAAGTGCTCAATGTTTTCAGGAAATAGGAACATTTCAGGTGCTCTTGTGTTCTGAAAGCAAAAATAGCTGCATGCTATTTACAATAATTAAGAATTTGTTTTCCCCCCAGTTAGTATCCTTTCTTCTAAAATTTAGGCATATTATGTAATTGCGTTATAATTGAGCACAATTCACTAAATAGAATTAAGGATAAAGCTGGTAATCAGGGATCCTTCTCCCATCAGAGAAAAGTTAGTTGAGGTGCATTTTATAATTAGTTTACTGATATGCACTCAAGAACAAGTGAAACCAAATTAAAATGATATTTCCCTTTCATCACTTGGCAGGAGAACATTTGGAATTTATTTGCATCATGTAACAATAGTGATCATTACCATGATCATAGGGCAACTCTTGGAAAATTGAATGTTTAGAAGGAGATAAAAGAGAGGCGGATGAAAGAAAATGAAATAAATGTGACCCAATTTCAAGGTCAGCTTTGAAGCAAGCTCAGACCTATTGATTTTTGTTGTTGTTGTTTATATACAGTGGATATAATTGAACTGTCAACAGCTACCATATGAGCTTGGTTGCACTATTTTTAATTTGCAGACAAGGAGCACAAATGTAAAATCAAATGACATGCACTGGAAATTATCAAAGTGAAACCAAGAGTATGTTGGTTTAGAGTAACAGGCAATCCTGCTTTTTATTTTTCTAAAAACATACGGTTGTTATGACACGACTGATTAATAGCATACTTATGTAGTACGTTCTGAAATTATCAACTGGAGGGGGGCATATATTTATCCGTTCTTAACCTTTTAGTACCATGGATAAAAGACTGTCTGATGATACTAAAAGAACCCTTTCTGTTAAAGGTTAATAAAAATAAAATTGGTTTTTTTTCCTATCCAAATTCACAGAACTCTGCTGAAACCTATTCAAGGACCATTGAGAGATCTATGGAGGCCAAATCTAAGGACTGCAGTAAGGACTCTGCTCTATGAGTTAAGAGAATTATGATCATAACATATTAACCTTGCCAAAGTAAATGAGTGACATAAGTGTCTTTAGACTAATGGCTATCTCAGTTTATTTTATCAAACTACTATGACTTAACACTACCAAAGTGAGTTTTTTGGAAGTGCAACCTTGATAGAAACAGTCCGAGGTCCACATGCATCATGAAAGAAGGTTGACTGTTTCCTAAGCTACCTTTATCCAGTACATTATAAAGAGGCTGTGGCACTAATGTTTTCCTAAAATCACTTCAGCAGTACAATTTGAGCATGTTATGAAATGATGCAGTTCACATGTAGGCCATCCTCGACTTCCAACCACAATTAATCCCAAAATTTCCATTGCTAAGCAAGGCAGTTGTGAGTTTTGCCTCATTTTATGACTTTTTGCCACAGTTGTTAAGTGAATCATGCAGTTAGGTTTCACCCATTGACTTTGTTTGCTGAAAGCTGTCTGGGAAAGTTACAAATGGGGATCACATGAGCCAAGAACCATGCAACTGCAATAAATACATGCCAGTTGTCAAGCATCCAAATTTTGATCACATGACCAAGCAACGGTTGTGTAAAAATCGGTCATGAGTCAATTTTTTTTTCAGTGCTTGAAAACTGAATGATCACTAAACAAATGGTTATAAGTAAATGATTACCTGTTATTGTTACAGTAAGACGGCTCCTACTCCTTTTGGTGTATTTCTGATGGGATCATAGAAACACTTAACTGGGCCAATGGCAGGTTTAGTGTGTTGTGTAAACACCAATACTCAATGAGCAATAAGCAGGAGAAGGGACACTAAGCAAGTAAACAGGGGAACTCATAGTTTTATGTATGTTCCATTGAGCTGGGAGAAGGAGAAAACATAGAACGTGAAAGGGAGTAGAAGAACTATGATGGGAGACTGCTGGCTAATTGTTACTGTCGGCTGCTTTCTGAGTACTATTGATTTTCAAATGTGCTGCTGATTGCCCATTGTGATTGCCCATTGTGAGTGATTGGAGCATTGTTTACTGCTGACCTAGCTGAGGCAGTTTCAAGGGACATATAAGGAAGCCAGTTTTGAGTAAATATGAAAAGGTAAGGATACTCTCAATTTGACCTTGATCCTTGGTACCCAGCTATGATTGCTTCATTTCCTGGTTATCTCCTATCCAGGTATTCTTTTTCCTATCCAGGTATGATTGCTTCATTTCCTGGTTATCTCCTATCCAGGTATGCTTTTTCCTTAGCTTACATAAACTTCACAAGAATGTGATTTGTTTAAAAAAGAAATTTAAAATCTCAATACATAACAATTGAGAAAACATAACATTAGAAGTATGCAATCTAAATTATTGCAAACAATTCAGACTGACAATCCTATGTGCAAAGTTCTCATTTTCAACATTCTAGTCTATATATTCTTTTAACATTATAGTCAAGTACTCTAATTCCTTACAACAGGAGTGTCAAACTGGCGGCCTGCAGGCCGGATGTGTCATGTGCAGGCCATGCCCGCCCCAGCTCTGTGAATGGGAAAAACGTTGCAAAACGTCACGTAAACAGCAATGTGACACATCGAGTTTGAGATCTGTTCCTTAGAACGTGGATAAATTCCAGACAATACGATAATAATAACTGACATGTCAAAATTTTAAGCTCTGCAATAACAGTGCAAATACCAGAAATACAAATATTAAGTTTCCATCTCTTTATAAATGAACCATATATATTAATTAATTTGGTTCATCTTACATGGAGTGATAAGAGTTCATAATGATTATTCGCAACAGAAACATGCCAACATTTGTACATTTAGAGTTTATCTTCAGTGGTAGCTTTGTCCTTACAGGTTAAAGCAACTGGTTCCTAGGGATTGCAGAACACCAAAACCCAATCAGCTGTGGATACTTTTCAAAACTTAGACAGTAAATCCTCTAAGAATAAGACTTCAAGATCTTGAGCATTTGAAAAAAAAATTGCAGAATTCATGGCCAAGAGCTGCCAGTCCATTGATCCTTTCACAGTGTTGATTTTGCTATATGTTGAGTAAGAAACAGCCAGTGATATATTTTAATATTTTCTAGTATCCTCCTGGTGTAATGTTCTTAGCTTATCATGACAAGACTGGGGGGAATCTAAAGGGATTATGGATTATGATTATAAATTCCAGTAATGGCAGATTTTGACTCAATTAGTGTGATTATTGTGAAAACAATGAGTAAGGAGAATAGATTGGGTTAAGTATATTGTACAAACATGGCCTAAGAAGAGTAATTAATTACCACATCTGGACAATTTAAGTTTCAGCCTACATTGTATTCCAATCATCTTGAAAGATGATGACACACACTTGAGTTTTTCCACCTGATACTCTTCAGCTGGAAAAGAAGGATGTGTCAGGCCTGCAGTTATATTCCTTTTTAGGATCTTTGGCCTGCCACATTCTCTATTATTTCATTATGCTGTTGTGAAGGTTCCAAGAGTTGCCCTAATTAATTTACAAGCCCCAGGACGAAATTCAAAGTAAAACCATTCATTTATTTATTAGGACTAACATCTTAGCACGGAACTTCTGTGTAGCTGAAACTAAATCACACTTAATGGCACCTGACCTTTACCCCTGTGCCCCCTCCCCTCTGGCTGAGGTCATCAATCACATTCTCCAACAGGACGTTATGGCAGCGTTCTGGACATGCACATTCACATCCCAGTACAGAAATATGAGACTTTTACTTTGGCCAAAAGTATGCATGGAATTTCCCTCCCCTTCTCAAGGTGATAGTAGTCATGGAAACGCCTTAGGCGTTGACAGCTGTTTCATTAGTGTAGTAATTGGGAGGGGGAATAGAAAGGGGTAAAATTGTGGAATGTGTTGTTGTCATTCCTTTCTAGAAGCCAAGGTCATCTTTTGTCTCTGCACCTCTGCACCTGACTGGAACCAGCTGGGTGGAGATGCCTGCGTGGCCGAAGAAGATTGGACCATGTGATGGATTTATGGGTATGGGGATAAGATCATGAACTTTCAACTGGGTGGAATCCTAGGAAGCTTTTAGATTTGGGATTCCACAGATGTGTCAACATGTCTGTCTTATTAAATTGGAACTTTAAGGATAGCTCTGCCTTGGACTCTGATTTAATTCTGCATGATATTTGGAACGCTGACAGGATGTTTTAATGAATTTCATTGAATGCCCATATTTATTGCTATTAATATAGCTCTGTTTATTATTGAAGCTTTAAAAGATGATAATACCACCATCTCATTTAAACACACAATCTTCCCTTGTTCAAAGATTTTATTTCCCTTATTCCTTGAAGTGATAAAAATTGATTTTTCTTAGTTTGGATTCCTTATTCCATATTTCTGATGCAGATTTGAGAATAAATCTTGCTGATTTCATGATTTCAGTGAGATTTATTCTCAAATCTTCATCAGAAATACAGAATAAAGAATCCAAACCAAGATAAGTCAACTTTTATTATTTATTTTCAATGACATATTCCCCCATATTCCCCCAAGATGAAGATAAAGGTTCCCATCACACAGATGTGCTAGTCATTCACAACTCTAGGGGGCAGTGCTCATCTCCGTTTCAAAGCCAATGCTGTCTGAAGACACACACACACACACACACACACACACACACATATATATATGCTGGTTTTGTTGTATTCGGGTCTTTTCCCGTGTAAGATTGAGATTGTCTTTGCAACGTTTCAGCGAGATCGCACTCGCCATCTTCAGGCTGTGGTCTTTGGCTTAAACACTTTAAGGACTCCAACCTCCATTTTTTTCCACTTGATAAACATCTCCAACTTCTTCATCATATTTTACTGTTAGATACTCTAGATTTTCCAACTTCTTCTCTCAAATGTGTTTGATAATTTCTGAATTTCTAACAATATCTTTTGCAAACTTAAAGTTTCTTTCTGCTGTTGAGATTGTGCCATTATCTCAAGCTGACAAACACTGATGTTCTGGCTTGGAAGGTTTTTACAAGATTAAGCATAAATTCACAATAAGGTCTTATTTTTCACTTTTCTCTGGTTAAATATATACTTCAAAGGAACATCTGTATGCTTTTCTTCTTATCACTCTCTATAGACAAAACAGTGAGACCTTGAAGTGCCAAGCCAGAATAATCTGTGAGGAAAGTAAAAGTGTTTTGTTTCCAATACACAAACTTCCAGCCTCCGAGTAGCAGTGTCATCTTTTCCTCTGTTGTTATAATTTACTTTGTTGCTTTTTGTATCTTTTTTTATTCCAAGTTTAAAAAAAGTGAAATTCTTAATGAAATAAAGAAGAAGAAGGGAAAAACACACGCAGTAATGAAGAAGAAGAGTCCATAGATTGCAAAAAATAATAATGAAAAAAGAAGAAGAAAACTTAATCCCTTCAGTTTAAAAAGCTTGCATAAATTCCATCCATGAACATAACATTTAAAAAGTAAGATAACCCACTGTCCAAAACCATTCAAAGCTTAATTCCGCCGCTTATTTCTTCTGTTCTCAAATTTAAATTAATTTTAAGTTTTTTATAGGCAGTCTCTTTTAAAAATTCCTCACCAGCTGGAAACACTTTCTCTTTCCGTATCCTTCCGTTTTGGAGCTGCCCTAACTTCATCAGCCTAATGGCTGGATTTTTTGTCGCCGGCTTGAAGAACTTCTTTTGGATCGATCAGGGACTTTGTGAGGTCCCTGAGATCAGCAAGACATATTCTTCCTGTTCACTGTCTCTGTGGGATGGTTTAGGTCTGATTGGACCACCTAGTGGCATAAGTATCGGCTGCGGTCTCTGAGCATCAAGACTGCACGTCTGGATCGTCGCGACGTTGGCTCCTCCTCTGTCTGAAGACATCTCTGTGGTCATGTGGCCAGCATGACTAAACGCTGTTACTTTCCCACCTATTTTTCTACTTGCATTTTTACATGTTTTCGAATTGCTAGGTTGGCAGAAGCTGGGACAAGTAACAGGAGCTCACTCTGTTATGTGGCGCTAGGGATTCGAACCACAAAACTGCTGACGTTTCTGATCGACATGCTCAGCATCTTAGCCACTTTTGGAATAACATTTTAAGGTATATAAATAGATTTATGGATAATTTTTCTAGGGTTGAAGATGTTACTAATGTGTTAAAATATTACCTGATATTTTGAATTTGATTGGAATTTTGAAAAGTTATGGTTTTATCCAAAGATAGATCCAAGTTTGATAACAAGATCAACTAGATATGGACCGATACCTTTTTTCCTATACTTTTTCCCTACAACAACAACAAATCCATAAGACAGGTTGGTCTGAGAGGGAATTTATTTAATTATTTATTCTTTACATTTACAGTATGTCTGTCCCCCACCTTGGCAGTTCAATAGGTATGCTACAATATCTTCACTCTAAAAACCTAAAACAAAATAAGCCCAGAAATCCGAAGAACTGATGCATGGTCCATGGTTACTGAATAAACTTTTCTGAGTCTTCCCAGTTAAAGACCAACATTTTAACTAATATACTCCTCTGGTCTTTCACTAACTTTACTGCTATCATTAAAAGTTCTAGTATGCTGTATTATTTAGAAGATATATAGCAAATAATTAACCATACTGACCTGTTCTGACCCCCCTTCCTCCTTTGCCCACACAGAACACACTCCGGAACAGTACAAGGTAACAAGGTTTATTGCACAAACAAACAGAAGGTTCCGTGGCAGTAAACCATCAAGACAAAACTCACAAAAACAAAACACGAAAGCAGCTATCCAGCTTGCTAGAATTCCAGACTAGAACTTCTGGCATAAGTCCTCTGTTGACTGCTGCAAAGGGCGTATGCACAGTCAACCCTTTTATAACCTGGAGAGGAGCCTCCTGATCAGCAGCTGAGAGCTCTTACCGCCGATAATTACGCCCACGCTCCTTGCGTCTATGGGCGCGGCGATAACGAGCATCCAGGAACTCCCTGTTCAGCTCTGACTCACTGTCTCGTGACTCCTCCCCACTGCTCCAAGGCATGGCATTGGGAGCCCCCCTCCTCTGGCTCTCACCGCTGCTCCATGCCTCAGGCACCTCCTGGTGGCTGACCAGACTCTCCAATCCCTGCTCAGCATCGGAACCCTGTCCAGGGTCCCCCACCTCCTCTTGAGCCGACTCATAGGAACCCTCACTCTCGGAGTCTGGTGGCAGCGGCAACGGCTCCTGCTGGGCCACAACACTGACCCTATCCTAATTAGTGCATACCTCTGATTAGTAGACCTCGGCGCTTCAAATTAAATCCAGAGATTCCACAAAAAAATTGAAATCTGCCAAGCTCTGGCTTAAATGTTAAAAATATAAATATGTCAGGATAGAATTTTAAGTGGTGGAAATCATCATTGATGAAGCATGCCAAGCTCTTTGAGAGAAGACAAGAAATTTTAGGTGTTAGATCTGAAGATTGGCTTGCTAAAAACCAACTGATATCAGCAGGAAGCATTCTGTGTACTTCAATAAATGGCACAGATGGTCTTTAGGCCTTGTGGAGGCAAAATGCCTTTGGAGCTTTGATGACAGCTCCAGCCTCACTTTGAAGGGTGATACAAATGCTACAGGGGGGAAAATCCGATTGAAGAAGATTTTTGAAGATTGAAGTTAGAATTAATTCTACTATCCACAGAATATAGGAATGAAGAAACTTTTCCACTTCTCCTTTCAATCCCAGCTAAGTCTAATAGAATATAGGAGGCTTTTCCAAACTTATTTTCAAAAGCACTCTTTTAACTAAACATCCATGAATGGACTTTCTGTAATAATAACACGAGCACCTTCAGATACAGTGCAGAAATATACAGCACTGTATATTTAGGAATCTCTTCTGGTCTTATTTTTCTATGTTTCTGTAAGAATAAATTCTGCTTAGGTGTTGAATAAAATAAATTGCTGGATATTTTAACTAGGACACAAAATATCTGATCTCTGGAATTGAAGCAATTCTCTTTGGGACTTGCTGTTCTTTGGGCCTTTCAGTATTACACATAATCTAGACAAATGCTTAAATGCCCTTAAAATAAGAGATTTTTAATCCCAACAATCACAATGGTACAGTTCAATGTTTTTCAGTTCAATTGTTCTCATTTATATCAATCACTTTTGGAATATAGGAACTATGCAATACGAACTGTATACCACAAACACAGTAGATGGTCTTAGGCAAGCCAGTCATCTTCAGTTCACTCTCTTTCACCTAAATATTAACTTCATAGGATTGTTTTAGGGATTGTAAATGCATGTAATATGAAATCTGGGTGTCTGTGGACTCACAGCTCCTGTTTTATACACCAATGGCAGTTATGACTGGGGAGGTCTTTCCTCAGCTTTATCTAGTGTGACAGTTGCACCTTCTCCTAGATTGGGAGTCCTTCAGACCCTCAATCATGCCTTAGTCACCTTGTAGCTTGACTAGTACAACAGATTATACACAGAAGACTATCTACAACTTCAACTGGTCCAGAATGCAGCAACCTGGCAATGTTGGGCATGCCTCAATATGCATTTAATACCTGTGCTTTATGATGTGCCCTGGTTTCTTTCTAGTTTCCTTCCAGATGTAGTTCAAGATGATTATCCACAAAGCACGAGGGTAGTTATTTAAGGAACCACTTGCATTCCATAGTATCTGCCTGGACAATTTGATTTGGCAAGGCTAGTGCATTTTGGCTTTCTTTAATTAAATATTGCCATCCATTGAGACTTTAGAAGCATACCCTCTCTGACATAGTGCCTGTCTTTGGAATGAATGAGATCAGGATGTCGTCTCCTCTGCTGCTATTCTGGAGAACCTTGAAGACTTTGCCCTTTGCCCAGTCCTTTGGTAAGGTTGACTGAAGCCCACTTCTGGGTAAAGTGGGTTTGCTTTGGCTATTGTTGGGTTTTGTGCCATCTTTTGTTCTTTGTTTTTATCATTGTTTTGTTTTCATTTGTGTCTTTATCTATGAACTGCCCAGTTGCTGGGAATTGGACCAGCATAAAAAGAAAGTTTTTGAGCAATTTGAATTACTTTATAATTAAGTGCTTTGATTAAGGCATGTGTGTATCATTTATAATGAACTGTGATCCAGCTTTGCTACTGGATTATCTTCTTCAGGCTAATTTAAATATATGCCGACATTGCTTTAAGAGTTGTATTAAAGGGGATTTTTTTTGAAGCACTGCCACTATTTTGCAGAAGTCTGGAAAAAAAAGCCAGCTGTGCTAATGAATAGCAGAGAAGTGCTTGCCTGTGAGTGGTCCAAAGCACTTATTCCAAATCATTTTCAAAGCACGCATGCACAGCCCTATTATTTATAATTCATGCATGTGATTATACTTTCAATGGTAACATAAAGTCACATGACAACTCCAAGAAGCTTATGAAACAACAGTTTCTGCAAAGATCTCCACACTGCTATGAATTAACAATTTTTTTGCGAAAGAAAAATGAACCAGTTAATTTACAGTCAGAATATTTAATAAAAAAACATAAAACTAGCAGAAAAGAATCTGTCTTGGAAAGTGGGCTTTTAAATAAAACAGATTTGTACTATCTTACATACATAATTATCATCAACTTAATTAAGGGTTATATAATAGTAAAAAAAAATCAAAAACTACTGACTTGGAAATCAGGTTTTTATTTAAGAGAATTGTCCAGTTTTAAGAAATTATTTGATAGTTTTAGCAGGTTCTCCAGATCTTTCCGATGCCCAGAAAGGGAGCCATTATTCAAGTTTGGATATGATGAAAAGAGAATAAAGTAGAACAATTAGTTCCTGTTTGAAAACTAGATGGCTATGCACCCTAAAATTATATTTTGCCATTACTTTGCTGACTTGTACTCAGTTTGCAATCAACTACTATTACAAGAACTTTTTTGTAATTACCACTACCCATAAAATCCATACCTGGATTTTATTTAATCAAAGGCTCAAAGGTCTATGTAGGAAGAATTGGAAAATTGGAGGGTTACCATGGATCTGATACTGATTCAACCATGACTACATTATTATTATTACTATACTTTATTCATTAAACATGAAACTCAGTCAACTGAACATTCAAAAATGTATTACAAATACCAGTGACTGGTGCTAATGGTTGATACCATTTGCTGCCAGAGTCCTAGGTATCAACCAAGTACCTTCTTAAAATATAAGATGTTCCGAGTAGCACAGTTTTTTGCAGTTCCGCTGGTGTTATTGCAGGAAGCTGCAATTTGTTGATGTATCTTGTAAAAGTCTTGGACATGGTGCCGAGTGCCCGGATGACAATGGGTATCACTGTTACATGATTCATCCATAGCAGTGTAGTTTCAATGGCCAGGTCGCAATATTTCATTATTTTTGCTAGTTCTTTTTCTTTGACTCTGGCATCTCCAGGAACGTATTATTATTATCAGAAGTGTATTATTATTATTATTATTATTATTATTATTATTATTATTATTATTATTATTATTATTATTATTCAAATATGTACAAGATAGCAGGAATAAGTATGAACATGGATATTAACAAAGGAAATGGGGACCAATAAATGGGGACAGGGATGGTAGGCACACTGGTGCACTTATGCACATCCCTGTATGGACCTCTTAGGAATGGGGTTAGGTCCACGGTAGACAGTTTAAGGTGGAAGCTGTGAGGGTTTGAGGATGCAACAACAGAGTCAGGTAGAACATTCCAGACGTTGACAATTCTGTTGATAAGGTCATATTTTCTGCAATCAATTTTGGAGTGGCTTATCTTGAGTTTGTATTGATTGTTTGCCTGTGTATTATTGAGGTTGAAGCTGAAGTAGTTATTGACAGGTAAGATGGTGTAGCAGGCAATTTTGTGTACTATGCTTAGGTCTGACTCCAGGTGGCACAGTTCCAGATTGTCCAAGCCCAAAATTTCGAGCCTGGGGGCATAAGGGATTCTATTGAGAGCAGAGGAGTGGAGTATTCTTATCATGAAATACCTCTGGATCCGCTCAATGGTATTAATGATCATTGATAAATGATCATTAATATGATCATTAATACAATTAATGCTTACCATTCATAAACATTGTTATTATACAGTGCTCAGTACTCTTAATGAATTGAACAGCACTCTCTGCAGCTAACCAATGGGGAGGCATGGTATCTGGTTTTTACACAACATCACCATGTTTGCTCACAGTTATTATTTTTGCAGAGAGGACCACTCCCATCACTCAGTTAAAAAAAGATGGTGAAATCAAGGTTAATCACCATAGAACCCAGGAGAAGGGAGCCAGGGGATGAGATGAGTTTGGAGTTCTTGTCATTGGAAAGCTGCCAAGTTCACAGCTTCTGCATTATGCTGCAGAGCTGTTCTTATAGCTCGTGAGTCACAGCTGAGCTGGAAATCAATTGGTTCAGCTGCAGTAGAGCTCAAAAGGCCAATAACATCATGGAAACAGAGATATAGTGTCAATCCTGGATCAATGCAAATGCTATTCTCAGTAATCTTAGAAGATTCCAAAATATTCCTGACGTCAGGAGTGGATAAATTGAATCACTGGCTTATTATGTACCATAATGTGATTTTTTTTTTAACAGAGAATCTCCTAATAGGGTGGTACTGTCCCTTTTTATGTATTTTTCTATGCAATTGCTATACTTTGATTGTTAAATATCATTTAAATGGTTGATTAATAATTTTTATATATTTAGGAATTTGTAAGGCTGCCCAGTTCATGATTCACTGTCAGTAGCATAAAAATTAAAATAGTCAAAATTCAACAAAAATAATGTAACATCTGGAGCATGTAGAAAGATAAAGTGGGATAGGACAACATTCACTCTCCCAACAGAATGGACTGAATTACCATCCTCACCCAATGCCTGGGAGAAAAGCCAGGTCTTCAAAAAGCTGATAGTGTTGAAGGCCAGTCAAAACACAGGGAGAAGTTTGTTCCAAAGAGTCAAGAAGAATGTGGGGACCACCAGGATGGAGAAACATAGAGTTTGAGTCATAAATGCATGAATTTGGAGGACTGCAAATTGTGTCCAGTCCTGATCAAGAACCAAATATATATATTTCATATATGATTTTGCCCCCCCTCCCAATCCCATAGTCTTGCTAAAGTTAAAGCAAAACCTTTAGGCATTAGAAAAGCACTGATTCATATTTGATCAGGGGAAGACTTGCATGATGGAATATCATCAACATACTGATGGTACTTAATTCTGTGCCAATGGATGGACTTACCCAGCAGCTTCATATAGATTTTTAAAAAGTTGAGAGAGAGTGGAAATGTGGTCCATTCTGCATATCTGCGATCTAAGACCTCCCATATTAACCCATATTAAAGCTTTCCTAGGAGAATGACCACAAGTGTGACCCCATTTCCACTTCCTGGACTAGACCAGAAGGGCATCATAGTTTATGACAAAGATGACAATGGCTGTTGAGAAATCAAGGAAGACTCCCCACGTCCAAGCCCATCAGAAGTCATCAAATAGTACAACCAATACTGTTTCAGTGCTGAAATTGGATTGAAAGGGTTTTGATAAACTGCTTCCTACTTGGGCTATTTGAAGTTGTAAACAAGCCCCTTTCTTAATAATTTTGTCTAAAAATAATGGCCATCAGACAAAACTGTTCAATTCTTCTAGATCCAGATTTCTTGAGGAAAATCAGACCATGCGTTTAGTCCTGGTGGAATGATCTTCTATCTCAAGAATACCTCCTCTAGCATATGGACTCAACAGTATGTCATCTCCTGAAGGCCATGATTACCCTGAAAAGATATGAATCAAAAATAGCTGAGCTTACAACCCTAAGGACTCTTTCCACTTCCTGATAATAAATAAGCTCAAAATCATTCCAGAAAACAAAGCTATACCATGCTTCAGTACCTCCATTGGACTTGTTCAGTTCAGAATACATCCAAAATTGTTTGCAAGTAACTTTAAGACATGCCTAGAATAGTCCTCAGTGGCTTTATGGGTACTACCGTAACCCTACTCTCTTTTTAATTAGTAGCAATTGAGTCATCTTAAATGAAACCATTGTCTAACAATATGTGTACGCATATTTCATCAAGCAAATTATCAAGCTCTTAACTATGCTTTAGTTAACAAACCATTAGATTTGCTATTCATTTTCTACCAATAGAAGGTGCTCTAGATATCTTTTCTACTGTCTCATCTCGCAGAGCTTCTCTGAATACCAGAGGGATCTTTTGAACCTGTGAACAGCAAGTATCTATGTAAGATGATCAGATCCAAGACTTGCATTACCCATTCATTCCAAGCAGCCACTAAGACCTATTTGTATGGTTGTTAAAAGTCCACTAACTTAATGGCACACTCTACCATATGCTAATGCAGTACAGTTTGTACAATTATCCTCACTATTTAATTCCTTTTCTCTTCTGTTACCTTCTGTCACAAAATTCTGTGGTATTTCCTTGAAGGTATCAGAGACCTGTAGCCAAGACCAGATCTGCTAGTTCTGAACCATGATATATTTTGCAGCTTCTCTTTTTTTATTCCTAAAGTGGTTCTAGTTTCTATCATATTATAAATCCTTCAATGAAAGCCTTACTGCAATTTTGACTACGATTAGCAAGTAACCGGAGTAGTTTGTATGCCTGTAATATAAAATAAACATTGCTAGAAAGTATGGATAAGACAAAATGTAAAAGCATGAATGTATTGTTTGTAAGTTGACTGTAAGTAGTTGTTGTAACTTATTTGCAACAAGCATAGCAGTGAATTTAGTTCCTCATGAATGGCAACCACAATTCAATTTAATTTGATAAGGAAGTGATATATACGTGCCAAATTAAAAAGAACATTGTTGCTGTTGATTTTAAAGCTCTGAAAATGAGCTTTCCATTATTTAAAGGCGAAGTTAATTGCTTTTAGATTAACTATCACTTGTGCTTTCTTCTCTGATTATATCTCTCTCCCTTATATAGTTTCATGTTGTAAATGCATAATAATTTTCTGTGATTGTATCTGTAGTTCATGTTTTTAGTTGTAATCGTATGGTAATTTCTGACTGTACATTTATCTGATAATGAAGTGTGATACCTGCTTTTTCCAGAATTTTTCTGCATTAATAATTTAACAGAACTCACACCCTGTTTGAAATAAGATTGTTCTAAAGTCTTTGGTTTGCATTAGTGGAAATCAGAATGTAGGATTAACCAATTTGATATCCTCTAGATTTTTGAGACTACAATTCCGTAATTTCTTGTAATTGGTCAAGTCAGACAGAATAGCCCCAATGAATAGAGAGATTGGAGTGCATTTGGCTTTTATTCTTATATTTCTACAAATGCTGGGATAATCATCTCCATTTTAACATTCCAGTTAGAATGCAGTGGATTGTTAATCTCCTGATCCCATAACAAGTTATGCATTAGATGGAAAGATGAATAAGGGAAAAGTTTTGAGGTTATTTGAATGCCACAACAATGGTTTTTTGGGGGAAAAACCTTTAGTTAAAATAAAAAAATGAAATCAATAAAGAAATAGCTATGTTAACGCCCACAGAAATGTATATTTGAGAACAAAAGCTATATTTTAGTGCAAATTGTTGTTACAATGTTGAATAATGCATCATTCCACATATGGAATGTTTTAAAAACTACAGAAATAAAAGGTTACAGCTTATAAATGGAGGTATTGCAAATCTGATTCAGGATAAATACTAGAGTTATCAACAGAATAATACAAAAATTATTTTTTCTAGTTTTCTTGTTTTTGTTTGAACAAAAGAAAATTTGCTCCATACATTTTTTAATATAATATTATAAGGCTTTGTAAACATCCACTTTAACATATTACTTATTCAAAGAATATTAGAAATGTCAGGCACAAATTATGGATATAACTTGTTTTGTTTTGTTTTTATCAATTTAAACTATCTATTGTTGGTGGGGGCCCAGAGGGGTTCCATTTGAATATGGTTAGACCGTGTTGCTTGTAATCTTTATGAAAATACCAGCACAATAAAATGCTCCAGTGATTTTAAATGAGTTGAGAAAATACAATATATTTTGAAATACACAAAAGGACTTTCAGTTTAATAAAACATGGAGAGTACAATAAGAAGAAGAATGCAAATTGTTAACAAATTCCTTGTAACTTGCTTTATTCTGTAATCAAATTGTGGAAGGTAATTTTGGTAATCTTAACTTTATATTACGTAGAATGAAAGTTTAGCAAACCTGGATTTGGGCACAAGGAGTCATGAGGGCAGGAAAATATTAAAGTAACAATAAAGCTTTCAAGTGTTTATTGTAAAAATGTAATGATTCAAATATTATTTAATATTGTGATGTATATTCCTGCAGAGGGTTTTAAAGCAGTTAAAATGCATGAGAGAGCTAGTTTGGTGGTATTTGGTGCATCTTTCACTTCTTCTCACAAATGAAAGTGTATTTTTGAAATAGGGTTAGGGTTAGGGTTAGGGATCCTTGAGAATCCTTGAGTTCCCATCTTGGGCACGAAGCCAATTGGGTGACCTTGGGCCAGCCACTGTCTTTCAGCTGTAGGAAGGAGGAAATGGCAAACCACTTACGCATATATATTTATACATATAACAGTGGCTGGGTTTACACATTACTAAAGCAGAGGGTTATGGGGAAGGGCAGGGGTTTGACTATTTGAGTTGAGCTATTATAAAATTTCACCTGATTCACTCACCCCATGATACCGGACACCTGCTTTTTGAATTTTGGCATGGGGTGCTATGTACATTGTCATGATTTGTAAATCACGATTTATGATTTATTGCATTGTTTTCAATAAATCAAAGCTTACCAAGCCTCGGATTAGTGTGATGACATATGAATCCTCTAAATGTGTTTTGTAAGCAAATAAGTCAGAACTGGCCTATGTTTGAAGAGTTTAGCATCACCATTAGAGATCCTTTTTTTGGGGTCTATTTTGGGGGTGTTAAAGGTGAGCAAATCCATTATATTTAAAAGAGCTGGAATATTGCCATTTTGGTGTTGCCCACCCATGCCAATCCTGGGTTAAGAAAGATGTATATACTCGGCTAATCGTAGGTTTTTCAATAAATCATGGCGAGATTAGCTTGATGCGTGTGCAGAGCTGAAACTGCTGAGTCTGTAAAGTTTGAACCTGGTGAGACAGGAATATTTGATCCTCCTCCCAGAAAAAGCTCTTTGAAAAGATGGCATAGACAGCAGAACCTTCAAACCTGGGAAATAAGTCACCATTCAACTACAGACTTGAAGAGTTTGGGAGGAAGAGCCCAACAATGTAAACCTGGGGATTAATATCATAGATGACAGGAAATCAGAATGCAGTTAGAGTGAGAATGCTTTCATATATATGATTTCCTAATGCTCTGCAATAAATCTATTTAATATAAATCTTCTTGAGAATGCAGAACAGGATAAGAACTTAATTGCAATATAAAACTTCAACATTAGTCATTTTTTTGGATTCTTGCCATATTTGGTTTCTACAAAGCTTTGCCTAGAAGAATTAAAAAGCATAAAAAGCCCTGTTTCGTGGCAGGTAAATGTATGGGTGAACAAAAAAGTCAAGCATTGAATGTCCTGGTTGGTTGTGACAGAAAGATAACCCAGAGATTTTTGGGGGGCCTGGGGGTGATACATAATTAATTTCCCTTTATTTGTAGGTAGCCTGCTCAGGCAACCCTCACTGGCAAATAAATGTTGCACTGATATTCTGAAAAAAAAAATGCTGCATCATTTTGTTCTCTAATATACGAGTTGCTTTTGTTTAAATCGACACTAGCTAATTTATTAACTAATTTTATAATGTTCTATAAAACAGCTCTTATGGATATATAGTTTCATAGCAAACATATTAGAAATAAAACGAAGGTGGTTGTTAGGATTTGAAAATATAAAAATAATATTAATCTATTTAATAAACCAAATTTTATTAGAAGACAGCAAAATAATTTGCAAATCCATATCCTACAGGCTGAGCATTATTCAGAATAATTGTAGCTTCTTAGTAGCAAATATGCCCTGTTTCCCCCCAAATAAGACCTACCTGGATAATAAGGCCAATTGGACTTTTGAGCACATGGGAGCCCTCCCCACAAAACAAAATTGCAACACAGTAGCCATGAGGTGACCATGCTTGCCACCTCCTGCACCTCAAAAATAATAAGACCTCCCCAAAAATAAGGCCAAGCCTTGCCACCTCCTGCACCCCAAAAATAATAAGACCTCCCCAAAAATAAGGCCAATTTTGCGGATCAAAAGAAAATGAGACCCTGTCTTATTTTTGGGGAAACACAGTAATAATCACCTTATTCATTTATTTTTAATTAAAGGGAAAGCTTGTGCAAATGTTTATTCATTACAAATATATTCTGATAGATATTTTTACATAATTTGCATGAACTATATGTGCTAGCATATATTTTAATCGTTGTATTATGTTTGTCATGCATCTCCTCCTTATTTTTTAATTTTTTTTCCTTCCTTTCAGTTCAAAGGAATTTAATGTTTCCTTGTTTCCTTTCTGGTATTAAAGCTTGTTTTCTTTGGTTTAAGTGCCTGTGTAATTTAACTTGCAGAATGCCTCAGAATATCAATAAGTAAATGACGTAGCCACTTGTTTATACCAGACAGAGAGGACAGCATTTGAAAGCTGATGGCCTCTTAAAAGAAAATCTGCCAGACATATTTAAGGTTGTGAAATATTTTGACTCACATCTTCCCATCATAACCCAAAGATGTATTCCTGCCCACATACCAGTCTCTATCATTTACCTACCTAATAGAGGAAATGACAAAAAACTGATTAAGGCTCTACTAGGAGATGAAGAGATGAGGTTTATTTTATTTTGTATTCAGATCAAACCTTAAACTGCCAAAATGAGACCACATTTTTGGCTGTTGTTGGCCAGAAACAAATCACTTTCAGCGCATTCTACTGGTAGTAATTGACAGACTAAAAAATAGGCTGGCCTCTGTCTCCATATTCGCACAGCATGTTGTTATTTGGCACCAATCCCCACTTGAGCATGTTTGTCTTACACTTACACACTGCTACCCTCAACCTATTCAATGTCCTCCAAGTAACATGGGATAGATCAGTTCCCTCAGCCATGTTCTCTTCTGGAATTATTCCTTGTTCCATTAGTTCTTGCCGCCATCTTATATTTCAGTCAATGTGCTCAACTCACAATTGGGCGTATCCTGGGCAAAGGCAGGTTTCTTGCTGGCTAATCCTTCTCATACTACATCAAACCAATAAACTAAGAGGTGAGGTGCCAAGGGAAGAAAAAAAGAAAGGGTCACTAAGCCTACTTCAGTACCTCCTCATTTGCTGCATCATCCATTCTCTTGCTCACTTCACAAGGGCTGAGAGGATTTGAGGAGGCCCTCATGTGACAGCAGTGATGGCAGGGAAGAAGCCATCAGACATTCTTCCTTTTCTCCTGACCATTTCCAGTCATGGTAGTTTGGAGGTGGAGCCTTACATGTGAACTCTCTTGTCAGAGATTGTCAGGGATGCTGAGCCATGGGGATACTGAGCAACGGTGGCACAGTGGTTAGAATGTAATACAGCAGGGTATTTCTGCTGACTGCCAGCTGCTTGCAATTGCCAGTTTGAATCTCACCAGACTCAAGGTTGACTCAGCCTTCCATCCTTCTGAGGTCAGTAAAATGAGGACCCAGATTGTTGGGGGCAATATACTCTATAAATAGCTTAGAGGGGGCTGTAAAGTACTGTGAAGCAGTATATAAGTCTAAGTGCTATTATTACTACCTAAGCCAGAGATGGCGAACCTTTTTTGGCTCACGTGCCACAAGTGGGGGGAGCGCAAGGGGGTCGTGTGCGGGCATGCCGCACCCATAATGCAATGCGCGACGCCCCAGTGTGCCTGCGTGCACAACAGGCGCGACCCCCCTATTTTTACTTTTTTCACCCTCCCTAGGCTCCAGAGGCTTTATAGGAGCCTGGGGAGGGCGAAAAGAGCCCCCCGCCCCCCGGAGGCCCTCTGGAGGCTTCAGGGACCGTCCGGAGGCTTCCCTGAAGCCTTCAGAACGCTTAAAATGACCCTCCGAGCAAACCGGAAGTGAGGTCATTTTAAGTGTTCCGAAGGCTTCAGGGACGGTCCGGAGGCTTCCCTGACACATTCGGAGCGCTCAAAACAACCCTCCGAGCAAACCAGAAGTCACTTCTGGTTTGCCAAGAGGGTCATTTTGAGCACTCCGAAGGCTTCAGGGACCGTCCGGAGGCTTCCCTGAAGCCTTCAGAATGCTTAAAATGACCCTCAGAGCAAACCGGAAGTGAGGTCGTTTTAAGCGTTCCGAAGGCTTCAGGGACAGTCCGGAGGCTTCCCTGACGCCTTCGGAGTGTTTAAAATGACCCTCCGAGCAAACCGGAAGTCCTTTCGCCCTCCCCAGGCTCCTATAAAGCCTCTGGAGCCTGGGGAGGGCGAAAAAATGGCTTTTAAAAATGGTGAACTCAACTGGCCAGCGCGCGCATTCGCGTTGGCCAGCTGACAGGGCAGCGCCTCGCGTGCCCTGACAAATGGCTCCGCGTGCCCCCTGTGGCACGCGTGCCATAGGTTCGCCATCACTGACCTAAGCAATTGGTCCTGGAGCTGTTTCACAGGAGAAGATAGTGCCAGATACAGGTGGGCATAGGCCTCCCTTCTGATACTTTCTCAAACAGTTGGCTTGCAGGACAGGTAACTCTTACCAGAAGTTGAAACCTCTCTTGCCTAGACATTTTGAAATTAACACAAATATTGCAGGTTTTCTATTATACAGTTGAAAAAGAAAAGAGAGTATGCTTAGCATAAGCAGGTCAGGATAAAAAAGATACTAACATCTGCAGTGGTGGGTGGATTAAGCCTTGCACTGCTGTACTGCTAAAGAGTGCAGACTATATTAAGTTAGCTGGACCAAATCTAGTATATGACATCTGAATACAGTATAAAGAATTATTGATTACATGTTGGATGCTTAGAATTTCACTTTAATCTTAAAGAGTTTCTCTTCTACATAAGCCTAAAGACAGAACAATAGTGAGTATTGCTTTAGATTTCTGCTTATTTTTATTTATGGCTACGGTTTAAATTATTTGATTTTCATCTTATTTTTATACATTCTTACCTGAAATCTTTCCTTTGAGAGAAATGCAATTGATTTATTTTTTGAAAAAAAGTAATTATTATACATGCCAAAGGTATATGGTAATATCTAAATAAGACAAATAAAGTGAATAAAAAATTAAAAGCTCACTGATAGATTGTTTCACATTCAACAAATCCATAAACAAATTGCATACTTACATGTTTCCAATATCGATCTTTCTTTTCAAATCATAGAAATGTTAAGCATCAAAGTTTTGGGAATATGAAAAAACAAGTAGGCTGACGTCTTTTATTTAAAAAGAATTCTATATGGGCTAGCAAGACGAATATTATCATTTAAAGTTGATCTATTCCAGCTAATGTTATATGTGTGAAGAATGACATATCTGGGGAATTTTCTTATACATTTTACTTTCTCTTGGTTCAAATAGAAAAAAAAAGATCGTTCTATAAGCTTCAGCCTGAGAAAGTAAAGGTCTGTCTGCCAGGGAAATAGAAGGCTTTGGGATACAGCAAATAGAAGCTTCTGTTGATGATTCCGTTCTAGTTGAAACTTCTTGCTATGGAAGTCTCCATAGTAGCACTGATCTTTTCTACTAGTAGTAGTCAGAGAAGAACTGCTTCCCCCATTTCTAATGCTTAAGATTTAGGTATGTTGGGCTTTAGGGTTTAGTGACTATGGTCTAGATCAGGGATGTTAAACTCAAGAGCCGCAGGCTGAATCTGGCCTGCAGGATGCTTTGATCTGGGCCACCTCATGGGCCACCCTGGAAACAGTGAAGGACCAGCCTGTGGTGCCTCTGCCAGCAAAAATGGAGCTTGGGAGGGCTGCACATGAGCCTCGCTGGCAGAGGGTTGCAAATGATCCAGCCAAAAATGGCAGAACATTCACTAGCAGAACATTCAGGCCACCACAGGTGCCCCCCAACACGAGCGACATTGAGCTGGCCATGCCCACTCTGGCTACGGTCACCCCAGCCCCCTGATATCAAACACAACTCTGATGCGGCCCTCAATGAAATTGAGTTTGACACCCCTGATCTAGAGAATAAATTTCCTGACATTTTGCTGCAACTGTGGCTGGCAACTTCAGAGGTGAAAAGATCCATGAACAGTAGCCTTCAGAGGCAAAATGGTCTGATAATGCCACTCATAGTTGTCATGAGGCATTAAGAAATGTGTTCTGTAGATCACAATCCACTAAACTCCGAAGCCCAGCACCACCCAACCAGCTATGAAAGCCTATCCCAATATATTTAAGCGTTAGTTTCATTATTATTTAACTGTCTTGTGATTTGTTCCCTAGTGGTTTTCTGAATTTTGCAGTCCACACATGGTCGACCTAGCTATAGGGAGAAAAGTGTGACATAAATCATATAAATACATAAGAAAAATGTTTGAATGAGGTCACAAGTCTGGAATGATTTCTTGAGCTAGAGTGATAAATCAGCTTATAAATAGGTTTTGTCATCTGTTGTTGACTTAATACAATTTAGATGTCAGCATGCCTCTGTAAAGAATGATAAATTTAGAAACATCAGCTAGCAAAAATAAATTCTTTTTATGCTCGATGATAGATAATGCATTTTCTCTAATTGGCTTAATATTTATGAATTCTATTCAATAATATGTAAGGAGCTAATTAAAAAGCCAACCTTTACCCATTTTCTGTTATTTATTTTTTTGTAATAGGAAACATGAAGGAAAATGTCCTTTTTTAAACTTTATAACTACAATGGACGGCATTAATGTAAAATATGCAAATTAGAGAAAACAAGTAAATATATAATATTCAATATTTTTATACATTTTTAAAAATCCAGAATTGATTTTAGATATTGGTTGAGAGTTTGGGTGGTGAAATGAAACACATATTGGAAGGTGCCCATTTGGCATCAGCTGCAGAGCATTGTAATAAATTAATTTATCTATATTTAATATGCTTGCTAACAATGCTCGATCCCACTTGCTTCCCAAGATTAATTGTGCTATAAATACCATGCCAGCCCATATATTTAGATAGCAAATTTAGAATTAGCCAGTTTCAGTGAAATCCTATCTGAGGCAAAACAATCCAATATTTCAATGAATCAAGGAACGGATCAGCATTTACAACCAAATATTCAATTAAAGGCAAAGAAAGCAAATATTTGAAAGCCTTCTTCAAATGACATTTGATGGACCTGCTGGGAAAGCCACAAAGTACTGTGTCTAATCTGTCAAGTACTAAATGGTTTTGGTCCAGGGCTCTTGAAGGATTGCATGCTCCGACATGAACTTGCTCATGTTCTAAGATGAAATACCATTGAAAGATCCCTGATAGTGCAGGATTGTCATTCAAGTAAAACCCTTTGGATTTTATACCTGCCCTTGAAAATGCTTTCTAAATGCATAGAATGCAGGGTCATTATACAAGCAATGGTGCAGAAGAGTTATTTACATGGCTTAGATACAGAGATAAGGTCTGTCATAGGTGAAAATGGCTACAGTGGAAGGACAAAGTTTATTATTTTCTTTTTTATGTTTCCAATAGTCTTAGAAATAATCTAGATAATAGTCTGGACTGAAACATAACAAAATGTTCACTTCTGTAGTTAAGTAAATCTTAACTGGTTTTGGTGTCTTCTGAGCATTGTTATGAGTTCTTGACAGAAAGGACAAGGCATGTGAAATAAGTACTGGTAAATATTAAGAACTCCAAGGGTTGTTACAGAGAGAAAATGAATATACATTTCTAAACTAATATATTTTTATGAAAGTTAATTCATCAGGTAATTATTTTGACAGCTGGCAATTGTTTAGGATGAAAGAGAATAGGAGTTTGGCTAATATTGATAGAAGAACTTAGTAGTAGATTTCAAGAGCTTGCATCTCTTTCTCCCATTATTATTTTTCCCCATTTCTTATACCTAGACAGAGTTTCTCTCTGCCCTATTTTATACCATGGCATACAAATAAATAAAACAAGACATGATTATTTTGAGTTTCCTCACACTTTCCTTTTCTTGGGACAGAATAACAGCAATAGCACTTAGACTTATATAGCACTGCATAATGCCTTACAGCATTCTCTGAACCAGTGGGTCCCAAACTTTTTCAGTCCACCGCCCCCTTGGTGCTACAAACTGATCCTCAGTGCCCCCCACCCAGTGGTGGAATCTGATTTTTTTTACTACCGGTTCTGTGGGCGTGGCTTGGTGGGCGTGGCTGGGGGGTCATGTGACTGGGTGGTTTGTAACAGGAAAATTCAAAACTATAACAATTAATTGCACATTTATTCAAAATCCAATTTAAAAACCTTTTTAGTTAATGTTAATTCAACAAAATTATTGAACATGATCCGGTGATATGGTATAAACCAGGTTTTCAAGTCATTTATCAAGAACCTTAGTAACCTTAGTAACCTCAGTAAAATTTAGTAACTACTTCACTGTTCAGTAAATTCTTAATGTGATGGATGGGCTTGATGAAGTGATACCAGTTTCCCAGTGTCTTTTTTGAATACTGGCTGAAGAATTCTGGGAGTTGAAGTCCAGACATCTTCAAGTTGCCAAGGTTGAGAGACACTGCTCTAAAAGTATCAGAACTGTTTTCCTCTCCTCTCCTATTACGGTATCAGAGGAGCCTTTTCGGTGACATTAACTCGTGGCTCTAGTTTCCAGTAGTTTTGGGTGATGGTTTGTCTTAAAAGACACTTTAAAAGAGCAACCCGTTTCCTACCAGTTTGCCCCTGGAGTTTATGCAAAACTTTCTTCGTCGTCACGCACATCGAAATTCTCTTTGGCTATTGCCCTGCTGCCCCCTTCCCACCCAAGGAACACCACCCACCACCCCCTTTTTTGTGTTGCTGGATGATTTTAGTTGCCATACGCACATATGGGGCCTGCAGAAAAGAGGGCTCACTGCCCACGGAACATGATACTGCCATCCTTGGTGCACAGTGTGTGGACCGGCGGAGCATGTGCTGACTGACTGGCTACCTTGAGGAATGTGTGGTATGCAAGAGGCCAGAAGCAACCATTCGATGGGACGGGGAGGGGGGAGGACAGGAGTAGCCCATGTCTGCGGCGGGCTCAGGGAGCATGCACGTTCTGAGCTGTGGCGCTTGGTCTGGAGAGGGGGGAGGAAAAAAGCCTGAGCGGCGTGTGCCTAGCTGCCGCATGGGAGTGGCTCGGTGTCTTCCGATTTAGTTTTTTCGACTCCCGCCCCTCCTCTGCTTGGTTCTCTCTCTCTCTCTCTCTCTCTCTCTCTCTCTCTCTCTCTCTCTCTCTCTCTCTCTCTCTCTCTCTCTCTCTCTCTCTCTCTCTCTCTCTCTTGCTGGGTGGTGGTTGAGGACGCTGATAGTTAGGATCGATTCTGCTGTTCCTTAAGTTGCCGCAGCGGACAGCAGCAGCAGTGAGGAGCAGCAGTGGTAGTATCGAGTAGATCAACGAAGAAAGGGCATTTATGGCAGGCTGGCCAGCTGAAGCTGTAGGCTCAGCACAGCTCCTTCTCTGCTGCCTGCCCCCCCTTGCCTCTTAGCGCCCCCCCCTACGTCATCCCACTGCCGTGAAGAGGGCAGTACCGCCCACTTTGGGAACCACTGCTCTAAACAGTTACAATGTTGGCATATTTCTCCCAACAATCTGAATCTTCATTTTATTCTATTCAGAAATATGGAAAGCTGAGTCAACTTTGAGCTGGTCGTGATCAAACTTCTGACTGTGGGCAGAGTTAGCCTGCATTTCAACCACTGCACCACCATGCACCATCAAAAAGTCTCCCCACCCCCCCCACCCCAAATAAAGAGCTTCTGCCTTGTATAATTAACTATCAACAGTAAAGAAACAAGCAGTCAAGAAATATGCTGCAGACTAGTTCTTGAAATATATTCAAATGCTGTGACTCTCCATGGAAGCAAAAGTTGGACTTTGAAAAATCAGGAGAAAAAGAATATAGATGCTTTTGAACTGTGATGTTGGACTTCAGTAAACGAACAAATATATATGTTAACTCATAAAGTTGCCATTCTATTCATACTTTCGGCTAGAGTCGGATCTCAGATTAATTAGGGCATCTTTCGGAAACCTGACCCTATCTTAAAAAGTAAACTGAGATTTCCATTTAAGGCACAAATGATCAGGCTCAAATTATCCTATTCCAGACACATTATGTAAAGACCTAATTTTCTGGAGAAGGCCCTAATGGTGGGGGAGATACTAGGAAAGAGAAGAGAGGTTCAACAGCAAGGTGGATGGATTCAGTTGCAGTGGCTATGAGTGCACCATTGGATGTTCTGAAAGACCAAGTTAGAGATCAATTGTCATGGAGAAAATTTACCTATGTGGTTTCTGAAAGCTGACAATGTCTTGATGGAACATAATCAATAAATCAGTCATTCAATCAATCAATCAATTAATCAATTAATCAATCACTATTTCAGACATGGAAGACTTGGAGGCTCTAATACTTGTCTTGATTACTTTGCAGAGACGAAAAGTCAAAATACAATGCCACAGTCAAGCTGATGATTAACACTGCAGAAATACCAAGGTATATTTAGATTTTTCTTTTGCTCAAGAGTTTCTCATAAATTGGGATGGACATCTGAACTAATCTAAATAAAAGCAACTACCGGTATGTGTAGAAGAGTTCCTTCCATTGAAAGGAACAAAGATGCTTTTATGTGCCTGGGATACCTAGACTTGAGCAATTGAATAGACTCAAATGTTTAATGGCTTCATTTCTGTCAACTAGAAACTTGATTATAGTTTTTGGCAATTCCAAAATGAATTGTAATGACATGGCATTATCATATAATATATAAATACAAGAAATATTGTAAAGACCTGTAATAGATTATATTTTATTATATTATCTGCTTTACATTTTACATTTTGGCAATATTCTAGGAATCTTATTCATAGTGTAAACTGGGAACTACAAGTGATCTGACTTAAGTACATTTTTTGAAATGATCCTTTGATATTGATAATTTAGTATAGTCTGCCATTATGTTCTAATTATGATAATGATATAACAGATTCTTTTCTTCCCAACCTGAGTATATAACTGTATGGTACTTTAAGTTCTTTGTATTTTATGTTGTTGTTGGCTCACTTCTAAGATGGTTTAAGATATTTTTTCTGTATTTGTGTGTGTGTTACATTCCTTTCTATCAGTATACTTAGACTCCTTAAAAGTTGCTGCAGCTGAACCAGTAGAATGTCAACCTCAGGAGATACCAAACCACGAATCATCTCTGGGCACCATCAGAACAGCTCGATCAATCAGATAATTAGATAATTAGGTATGGCCACCAAGTGCTTGGACGACAGAACAAAAATGCTCAATGAGACTCCTTGCCAAACAAGGGAGTAACTATCTTAAATGAAGATAGCTGGCTGCAACTTGATTTGAAATGTAATCCTGACCCATGTTTCTCTGTTGGGATCAATAGTTTAATATCCTGTCCTGGTGCATTGTTTCTGTGAATTCCGCTTACAATATATAATCAATTGTATCAATTGGGCACAGACTCCATTGTCTTCTAAGGAATGATCTAGTTCTTTCTGTACTTTGCTAATTTTTAATCTGTATTCTTGTCTCCAGGATGAGGTCTTTCTGAACTTGAGAGGAGTTGCTTGTGAATGTACACCTATAATACGCTATGTTCACATTTTAATTATGGGTTAAGTATTGCCTTGTGTAATTTCTATCCTAGTTAAAAATAATAATTATACTTACTCTACATTCTTCATTCTTTCCTTTGTCTTTGGTGTATCCCAATAGTTCCAAATCAGTGCTGGAGTGGTTCCGAAGCCTTCTGAGAAAACAAAGTACAAAATAGCAAGAAGATTATCCTCTATATCTTCCATTAAATCAATAGCTATTCATGTCAGACTGCAACTAATGCAAGCATAGTACTTGTGATTTTTTAATAGGATCCAAAGACCCTCAGAGTATTACAAATTGCCACATATTGCGGGAATATGTAATTTTTCTATCTTTGTGGGAAAAATAGCCACTCCAGGCTAAAAATAAGAGGGTACATAACTGTATGTCCTGATGAAGAGGAATTAGCATTTGCTGATATACCATGATCTCAATTTGAATGTCTAATTAACCCCTCCAAGTGGGCATTGAGAAGCTCTGGCTCTTTGTAATTAGAGAATTATAGGCATCAGAAAAAAAAAATCCTTTGGGGTCATCTAGGTCATTTCCTACCAGGGATAATTTCTTAGTTTTCTTATTATTAGAATATTCCATTTCTCCCTTGAAAGTAAACAGACTTCTTGCTACAGCAAGGAATATTTCTGTTCCCCAATCTTTGCCACTACTTCAATGGGCATTTGAAAGAAGGTGAATCAGCCAAAGAATGGGAGCATTTGGAAGTAACAGCAGATCAATAGTAAGAAATAGCCACGTAATACTGGCTTGGCTTTGTTGCATGATATCTGCTTTCCCCATCTGGTCTTGTTTTGCTTTGTATTGTGATCTGCCAATCTTCTGGGTTTGATCTGGAAAGAACAAAGCAATTGCAGTTCTTTCAACCCACTATACCAGGGGTGTCCAAACTTGGGAACTTTAAGACTTGTGGACTTCAACTCCCAGAATTCCCCAGCCAGGCTGGCTGGGGAATTCTGGGAGTTGAAGTCCACAAGTCTTAAAGTTCCCAAGTTTGGACACCCCTGCACTATACCCTTTATTAATATACAATATTATCAGGGATTGGATATGAAATGTGGAGATAATAACTGGAAGATGAAGAGAAAAGAAGGCAGAAAAATAATTAAGATGCATAGCTAGAGTGAGGCCCACTATTTTATCATTTTGTGGCAATCCCCCATGGTCTGAATAAACATTGAAAGTTTTGTATGTAAGAAGCTATTAAACTATATTAAAAATTCATTTCAATGCTTCTGCTAACTCCCTTTTTTATGACCCTGTAATCCCTTAATTCAGGACAAAGTCGAGGTGACTGAATGGAACAGAGCGTTTTCTGGACGGATGCCCTTCTTGACGTCTGCATGGAGTTCACTGCAGATTTTTTTTCTTTGTGCCTGAAGAGAGAGAAACATCTGCCACTACCTAGGATTGAACTCTCAAACTTCCAAGTGGGAGGTGAGCATCTTCACTACCAGGCCACCATATCATTCCTTCCAATGCTTCTGTTCTGGGTATACATTTGGATACAATTTAATAGAGTTAACATTCTTTAAAGAGCAAATTTTATTTTTGGTTTTCATTCATAATTTGATTGAGAAAGCCCATTTTTAAATCTTTTCAACCCCCTGAACAACTGTTATAGTTCAGACAATAACGAAACTGAACTTTTGCAAATCTTTTAGTGGCTTCTATTTGGTATGGTGATTTTAAAAAGCAGCAACATTATTTTCTGATTTATTTAATGGTTAGTGGGACGTCTCTTCATAGACTCAATTATTATTAGTGTTCCTCATTTCCAAATGAATGCCTTCAGCTTAGAATTTAGTTAGAAAAAAATCTAAAGGGTTTTTAGTTTTAGTTTTTTTGGGGTGGGATTGCTACTGTGTTTTAGATTACATTCCTGAGTTGCAGAATGCAAACAGAAGGTGCAGTCCACCATCTGCTTCACAACTTCAAAATGTTTGTACATATAATAGTCTTGTAATCATAACAAGATCTTCCATGGCTCTTTTCTAATTGACTGTCCATTAATCCCAGCAATAAAAGTTCTGGTGAAGGTTTGGTCGAACTCAATCTCCTTTAAAAAGTTGCACATTGCAAGTGCAAGCAAAACGTCTCTCACTGGTTCCCAACCACTTCACTCTTGAGAAAATCACAAGACTTTCCTCCCATAGCTTGCCTCCCAATGAATAGTTATCCAGGGCATAGATGGGCAATTTCTTGGTTTCCCCTTTATCCAGAAAGACTTCATCAGCCAGAAATCACTGTTGGTCACTGTTTATACTGCAGAGACCTCACTGCTCCTTTGGAGATGTCTAGTGCTCCATAGAACCTCACTTGGAAGCTCTCTCTTTGTATTTTTCCATTCCGTTATAAAGTACACATTGATCATTTAGGCTAATTTCATGAAGAGCTTCATTAGTGCTTTCCTTTTACCAAACCTAATTTACTGCAATAGTTTTCTGTCCATTGTCCCTGATTTCTCTGTCCCTTTCTTGATTTAATCTAGATTAGTGCTGCCTGTGGCACCCAGAGCCCTTTCTGTGGGCATGTGTGCCATCGCCAGCTGCTCTTTTGGTTTCTGGGGCATGCATGTGTGCTGACCATTTGGTCTTTGTACACGCTGGAGTGCTGGAAACCCCAAAATTAGCTGGCTGCTCCGCATGTGCGTGCAGGCCACTTGGTCTTTGGGCTTCAGGTGCTGTGGTACATGTGAGAGCATACGTACACACATTCCAGTTTGGGCATTTGGTGCCAAAAAGGTTCACCATCATTGGTATAGGGGTTGTATTAATATCTTTTTGCTGATCTGGCTTCTGAGGTGTGAATTAATTTTATTGTATGGAAGTTCATAATTATTGTGACTTGTACTGCACCTTGATGATGATGATATCTATTGCAATGTAGTTATTGATACAGAATTCACCATGTTCAGATCATACTATAGAAAGGTCATATATAAGCATAAATTAAATACTCAGCTGAAAATGGATGCTGCTAATGCTATCCCTGCTTAAAACAAAATCCCCGTTGCATTACTTAAAATTTAAAAATATTGAATGGCTTTTTCTGTATATAGTTTCCATGATACTGGCTTGACATGGGATGACTAATCCTGGCTCAGAAATTTCCACCTAGAGAGAACTCTAGCATTAGCTTCCATTTTTCTTAAGTATGTACTTCCTTCCATACTGGGTACAAGTTAGCTGAATGCCTCTGAATGTTGATCTCTTCTAAAGAATAAAAAGGATGCAGAGCTTTTCTATTTTAGAAATAGAAAGGGGGCAGGATAGAAAGACAAAGATGCCTCTCCATCAGAGGTGGATTCCTACCAGTTCGCACCAGTTCAGTAGAGTCGGTTCGTCAAATCTACCGAACTGGTTAGAAGAAGTTCCGCTAGTGGCCCTGGAAGTAGGTTCCATCGGTGGACCCAGAAGTAAGTTCCGAAACGCCTGCCCTGGCCCTGTCGCTCGCTCGCTCTGCCCATTCTGTCACAGCTCGCTCGCTCCCCGCCTGTCTGCACTAAACTAGCCCAGCCCACTGATCACTGATTGGCTGGAGTCCTGCCAATCAGTAAGCGGGCTGGAGTCGACCCACCCACTTCTAAAAGCATGGCGGGTCCTCACTTCATTTCACTTTGTTTCGCTTTCCAGCAGCTTGTTGCTTGCCTCAGGTAAGCAACTAAGCGAAAGGAGGGACGGCGGGGGCAGCGGGAGGCTAGCTTACACCAGCTTGCGGCTTTCACGAGAAAAGGCCTTCAGGCCTTGCCTCGCGAAGGCCGTGAGCTGGCGTACGCCGCATGGCCGAAATTAGGTGGCTGTGGTGGCGGCGGCAGCAGTGGGGGGGGGAGAGGCTAGCTTATGCCAGCTTGCGGCTTCCTGAGGAAAGGCCTTCAAGCCTTGCCTCGTGAAAGCTGTGAGCTGGCATAAGCCGCATGGCCGACAGGGGGTTTCCTGCTACCTCCCCGCTCCCTCCCCCCGTCTCCTGTCTCGCCTGACTGGCTAAGCCTGGTTGTCCCTTGTCCCTTCAGTCCAGCTTACCTGCTGCCTCATCACCTGCCTGCCTGCTTCCTGCAGCATCCATCGCATCGGAGAGCTGCTGATTCTGCCTGCTGGTAAGTGACCCATTTTTTTTTCTTTTATGCTTTTAATGTTTTTTTCAAAGAATATTTTATTTATTGTGTATAGAATTTTTTAAAATCATTTTATTTAAAAGCATTGAGTATAGAATTTTTTTAAATGGTTTATTTCAATTTATTGTTTGTAGAATCTTTTTAAAATTGTCTTAGACTATTTAAAAAAAATATTCTATGAACAATAAATTGAAATAAACCATTTAAAAATATTCTATACTCAGTACATTTAAAAGTATTGTGATAGAATATTTTTAATGGTTTTATTGTAATGTATTCTGTATGGAATATTTTTAATGGTTTCATTGTAATTTATTGTGTATGGAATATTTTTAATGGTTTCATTTTAAATTATTGTGTGTGGAATCTTTTTTTAAATAGTCTTAGATTATTTTAAAAAAATATGCTATTAACAATAAATTGAAATAAATTATTTAAAGATATTCTATACTCAATACGTTTAAAAGTATTGTGTATAGAATATTTTTAATGGTTTGATTGTAATTTATTGTGTATGGAATATTTTAATGGTTTTAAAGGCCTATTTTATTATTTATAGAATATATTTTTAAAATTATTTTTAGGGAATTTTTATTTATTTATTGTTTATAGAATATGTCTATTACAAGAAATGTTATTCCTTTTTGCAAATGTTTTATTTGTGATGCAATATGTTGCTTTTAAGTGTGCAGGTTGGTGCATGGTTTATGTGTCTCAAAGTGGCTGCTTTTCTATGGGCAGGCAGGTTGGTGCAAGGCAGCTTTGCCAGATTTTGTGTGTTTCTGTGTGATACCTGGCTGTTTAGGTAATTGTGAGGTGGCTGCTGGTTCTGTGAGCTTTCTGCACTGTCCTTTATAATTTCACACAATGCCTTGATGGTTTTTATTCCAGTAGCTTTGTCTTTCCTGTCCTTAGAGTTAGGGAAAAACACTGGTTTTATCTGCAGTCTTTTGGGGGAAAATTGTTATTTTTTGGTGTTTTCCTGGCACTGTCATAGTTTGTGGGTGTGTAATGTCCCGCAGTTATCTATGCATTAATAATGATCAAGTACTAATAATATTTCCTTATACATTTTAGTGACCTTTCCTTACATAATTGGTGTTTTCTTTCATACTTTTAGATTTCTAATTTCTGTTTCTGTTAGCAATTGCTAAAACAAATCCCATGTGAAAAAGTATTCAAAGCCTTCTTGATTTTAATTGTCAATTTATTTATTCCTGCACATTCTAATATTTATTCATTTTCATATCTCTGTTTTTCCACTGTTGTGCAAACACAATTCCAGCAGCTGCTAACATGTGTAAAATTAAATATGTATTGTATTCCCTTTCAAATAGCCAACAAAATATTTCTGGTTTTAAATCCATATCTTGCTTTACCATTGCTTCTAACCACTAACTCTTGAATAGCTACTTGAACTGACCTAAGTACTGAACCTAATTCATATATTCCTGTTTTTTTCAACTGAGAACTAAATTTCAGAAAAAGAAATCTGTATTGCTTTGTGAATCTACCTATGACATTCATTCTTGATCTAACTTCTTGGATGAAAGTCTATATCAGTGGTTCCCAAAGTGGGTGCTACCGCCCCCTAGGGGGCGGTGAGATGGCTTAGGGGGGCGGTAAGAGGCCAGGGGGGCAGCAAAGGAGTGCTGGAGGTGGCCTCCTCTAGCGAGCTATTCAGAACAAGTTTGCGCACTCACCCCCACCCATTTAGAAGCTGCTCGATCGCTCGCTTCCCCTGCCCATCTGCACTATGCTAGCCCTGCCCACTCACTGATTGGCTGGCTCACCAATCACCCTGTCCACCTCTAAGAGCCCTATCTAAACCCAGTTAACTTTTTTTCTGCTTGGCTTTCTATAGATAGGGCTCTTAGACGTGGGCGGGACGATTGCTGAGCCAGCCAATCAGTGAGAGCAGGCCTAGCATAGTGCGGACAGGAGGGGAAAGCGAGTGATCAAAGGGAGGCCATTTTGCCTCCCTTCGCTCCAACTTTGTCTTGAAGTCTCTGCAGCTGCGGGCGCGGACGGACTGAGGTAGCCAGAGTGGTGGGGAAGCCCGGGGGGGGGGCAGGCAAGCGAACGAGCAAGCGAGAGAGCTGCCTGATCCTCCATTGCTTGCCTGCTCGCCCACCCGGGCGCATTGGCTACCTCCGTCCGTCCGCGCCCGGAAGTTGCAGCGACCTCATCAAGACAAAGTGGGAGGTGAAGGAGCCTCGGTGCCCTGCCTGATCCTCCTTCGCTCGCTCGCTCGCTATTTTGCCTGCATGGGGTGCCTCGGCAGAAGCCCTTTGCTGGCGGCCAGACCTCCCCTCTCCGGGGCGACAGCAAATCCATGATCACCGTCCAAGTAACGCTGCGGCCGCTCAGCCTGCGAAGAGAGGGAGGGAGTAAGAGTGAAGGGTGAGGGAGAGCAGCAGGGGCTCTCTGCAGGGGCTCTGCATTCCCCCCCCACCGGAGCCTTCCCAGAGGAGGTGGGGCTGGGGAATGTGGGGCGGGGAGGCGCTGTCTGGGGTGGGACTAGATGACCTCTGGGGGTCCCAACCAGCCCTTCTGAATCTGGAGACCAGAAGCAAGCAAGCAAACACACACACACACACACACACACACACACACACACACACACACAGAGAGAGAGAGAGAGAGCAAAAGTGTCTGGTTTTGAATATAATCCTCCCTAGTGCTTGGGGAAAAAATAAGAGGAACATTTGGATATACATTTTGAATTAACTTGGGAAGAAAATTGCTAAAATCACTTTTAGTTGTGTTCTGCATTAAGAATTCATGCAGTAGCATTTCTTGTTGAATTAATATTTACAATAGCCAGCTAAGATAGTTTTATCTGTCTTATAATGTGCGTGGGTAGAGGACTTAGGCATAAGTGCAATGTGATTATATAATAAATTCACAGCTTATACATTTGAATTAGATGTTTTTCAATTCATGTTTAACCTATACTTGATATACTTGTATTCAATACATAAGGTGTTAATTATGCCAATGGAAGAGATAGGAAACTGCATTAGTGATATATATGTCAATGCGTTGATTTGTACTAAAAATGTTTAGTTTAAAGAAGTTATAAGGAATCACAAATATGAGTGTGGAAAATGTAATGTAGTTGTGGATGACCCTTTGCATGAGTTGTATTGGGAAAATAAGTAAATAAATAAATAAATAAATAAATAAATAATAATAATAATAATAATAATAATAATAATAATAATAATAATAATAATAATAATAATAATAATAAATGATTCTCCAAAGAGGTAAAAGGCTGCATTTTGCTAGAGTTATTCTTCCAAACTGTTGAGGAGGGGGATTGGACTCCATTGCCTATATTTCCCTTTTCATCAACATGGTTCTTTAGTGAAAATTATATCCCAAGAACATATAGATCTGTTAAAATGTTCCCATTCTCACTTTCCATATTGGGAATCCCTAGGTACCAGGCAATAATCTCATCAAATAATTCAAGCAAATGTTGGTGACATTGAGCTGAAGCCAAAGTTCAAGAAATTGTACCAAGAGTTTTAGTTACAGAAAGAAATTTCTGATCGCTATCCTGCACTATGGACAGTGGTTAAGAAGCTCCTTGTTGCATTTCCAAAATCATATTTGGTGGAACATGGCTTCAGTGTGGTCTCCAAGCAAAGAAAATGACTCCAGATTACTGAATGTGGTGATTTAAGACTCCTGCTAAGTGACTTAAAACCAGACATTGGGATACTGGTATCACTTCATCAAGCCCATCCATCACATTAAGAATTTACTGAACAGTGAAGTAGTTACTAAATTTTACTAAGTTTACTAAGTTACTAATTACTACGGTTCTTGATAAATGACTATCAGACTTTGAAAACCTGGTATCACTGGATCATGTTCAACAATTTTGTTGAATTAACTAACTACAAAGGTTTTTAAATTGGATTTTGAATAAATGTGCAATTAATTGTTACAGTTTTGAATTTTACTGTTACTATCTTTATTCCTTCATGCAAATCACCCAGTCACATGACTCCCCCAGCCACGCCCATCAAGCCACGCCCACAGAACCGGTCGTAAAAAAATTTGAATTCCACCACTGGTTGGGGGGCACTGAGGATCAGTTTGTAGCACCAAGGGGGCGGTGGACTGAAAAAGTTTGGGAACCACTGGTCTATATCTTTCCTGTTTGTTGGGGGACATCCTTCCTGAAAAGACTGTACATTTTTGGGTGAAAACAGAGGTCCCTTCTGTTACCTGTAGTGTAGTCCTCAGCTTACAACCACAATTGAGTCCAATATTGTTTTATTTCTTCTGCAGTTAGTATTATTTAACAGGATGAAGAGGCAACAGAGTATGACCGCTAGGACAGTCATCTTTCCTATGTAAGTAGCTGTTTTATTGCTTTGTGTGCTTGTTTCAACCTTAATATAGTAGTCCAAGCAATTAAAGTCTTCCTTTGTGTATCTCTTTTTACAGGCCATTCATTGGAGCAAAGTGGTCAGTGGGTGACTTCAACACACAAAAGGAGAGTGTTCCTTTTCTGTTATTTTGTGTGCTTGTTTCATCGTAATGCAGTGCATGTGATTAAAGTCTTCCTTTCTGTGTCTCTTCTTTGTGCAGGTTATTGGAGCAAGGTGGTGAGGTGGTGATGCAGAAGACAGAGAAAAGTACAGTAACCTTCCTTTTCTATTATTTTGTGTGCTTATTTCATCCTAATGCAGTGCATTCGATTAAAGTCCTCCTTTCTGTGTCTCTTCTTTGTGCAGGTTATTGGAGCAAGGTGGTGAAGTGGTGGTGTGCAGAAGACCCGGCAAGGCAGTAATCCTCCCTCTGTAAGTAGCTGTCTTTATTGTTTTGTGTGCTTGTTTCATCCTAATGCAGTGCATGCAATGGAAGAGTTCATTTCTGTGTCTCTTCTTTGTGCAGGCCATTCATTGGAGTCAGTGATACTGAAGACTGGCAAGGACAGTCATCTTCCTTCTGTAAGTAGCTCTTTTATTGTTTTGTGCACTTATTTCAATCTTATTGTAGTTTATCCATTGGGGCAAATAATTCAGTTACATCATCTTGGCCACTCCACCCAGTCACATGGGCGGCAAGCTGCTCCCACCCGGTCACATGGGCAGCAAGCCACTCCCACCCAGTCACATGGGTGGCAAGCCACTCCCACCCCGGTCACATGGGCAGCAAGCCACTCTCGCCGGTCACATGGGTGGCAAGCCACTCCCACAAAGCAGGCCACACCTACAGAAGAGGTTCCAAAAATTTTTGAAACCCACCACTGCTCTCCATGCACAAAGAAGTTGATGGGATGGCCAGGGACACTATGAGGTAAGCTTATGTCAAGGGAACTGCAACATTAGATAAATAAGCATGACTACCAAGGCCGAGAAACAAGACAAACATAAGGATCAGGTTGAATTCAGCCTTTGAACTGTATGAATCAGAGAATGCATTATCTTCCTTTGAAAGGAGGTGCTCCAATGTAGTAACCTGAAAAATGCTTTGGTTGAAAAGCATATTTGTCATTATTCTTAATTTGGCGTAAGAAGATGTATTGTTGGCAAAGGATCAAAACTACCACATGCCTTTCTTCTTCTAAAAACTGTATAAATATTTTGGCACCAAAAGTTGAGAAATTTATTTGAATGCTAAGTACCAAGAGAAAAATGGATTAGTCTTTAGTAAACGGGTGGGGTGAAATTGCTGGTGCCAGGGGGTTAATAGAAAGCAGTATGTCATATATATGATGTTCTCCATTTACTATCTCAGTCAGAACACCTGGGAAATGTGCTCTACATAAATTATAATTCCATCAATATGCTGAGAATCGAAACACTGGTTCTTTGAAGGGAAATGTCTGTTATTAAAACTGGGCATACAGTTAAGTATGCAGTTCTTATTAGTCTTATCATTTATATTCCAGATGCAAAAAAAGTATAATATCTGCATTTTTAAAAAAAAATTATTCAGGCCTTCTGAATATAGTGATCAACTATCCATTTTCTCAATATGACATTTAAGAGACATCCCTGTGAGTTTCAAATTGTTCTTTAACTAGTTTTACAATGCTGCTTTGCCAGAAATGCAGAAACATTTTATCTTAGACTATAAACCGGAAAATTAAAAATATATTTCCTGCACCTATTTAAAGTTCTTTTGGCTCGCCATTCAATTTCAGTTGAAAAATATAATATGCTATATACTTACCAGATAGCCATTAAGTATTTATATTTTCAGTGCATGGATGTTGCTTTATCAATGGGACCCATGCATTTTTGAAAATTTGTACTGAAAATTGGCAAGAAAAGGGAACTGGCTGTTTTAGCTTCATACAGCCAGAAAGAAATGATATCTGAATTCTGCTATTTCTTCATGCCTTTCAATGTTTATGTATTGTCCCTATTGCACGTGTATGGTTAGATAGACATAGAAGACTAACATGAGATGAGTGGGAGAGATGGGGTAAAGGAGCGAAGAGTGTTATAGATACTGCAGAATATTGTGAGATAAACATGAATGAGGCATTTTGATTGCTAGAGTCTCTGGATTTAGATTTTCTGAATGCCAATAGACTTCAGGCTCCCTATACATTAATTAAAACATCAGTCCTGCCGAGCACAGTCTTATGCTAAAGCGTGACAGGCATAATATAGTCTAATAATATCAGTCCAGTCAGGGTTCATTAATTGTCATCTCTTCACCTGACCCACATCAGCATATTATCAATTAGGATTGTTACCCAAAATTTGATAGCCAATTACATCCTTTATTGAATGGGGAAGGACAGCATAAAGTTATATAAATCTTGACAATGAAATATTTTCACTGTTAGGATCACATTTATTTCTGAATTTGAATAGGGCAGAGCTTTTGTTAAGCTGCTAACAGCCTTTTGATGAGCAGGAAATCTAGCTAACCATTGATTAGATAAAGGATGTTCTGAATTTGTAGTATTTTTTTTAAAAAAAACCTTATCCTCTTTCTCAGGTTCATAGAAGACCATTACAACTATGCATTGCTTTGATTTGATGGCAATTCCCAATATATTGGTCCTAAATATATTTTTCCATGTGTATTTCCACATGGTGCCAGGAAAAGACATGACTGCTTTAAGAATTTCCAGACAGGTGTTAAATGCATGTTTCATGTGCTCCGAAGCACTTTTTTTTGCTCCAGAACAATGTAAAGTAATATTCAGCCCTACCATCTATTTTGGGGGGAGAAAGGAAGAATCCTATTATTTTCATGCATGACATTATTTCAGGCTTGTAACTCAGACTTTGTTTTACATTTGTAACTCAGATATTTTCATTATAGTCTCCAATCTGCGTTCTAAACTCAAGGGCTCTCCAAATAGTGAGAATCAGAGTAATTCAACATATTTTAACACCATTCCCCTCTGACTTTTCTTGCCAACCAGGAATAAAAATTCAAAAACTTACATAAATAAAAGAACATTGTCTGACTAGGAAAGAGAAAAAGGAAAGAGAAAAAGTGAAATAGAACCACATTTGATTTTAGTAGTTCTTTAAGCACCCATAGCTTGTTTTAATTGTAGATTTTATTGTGAAAAAATGGTATTTCTGCAGGAAAGAACAATGTGTTTTAACTGTACATTGTTTTTCAGCAGTAAATTATAGAGTTCACTATAAATTTCCACCAATGTTCTGTAATTTGTCAAATATCGAAATGAAATTGAACCCTCTTTGAGATCTATTTAAATATATAGTGGTGATTTTAAGTGTGTATTATAGAAGTTATATTAATCGTTAGCAATGCTTAGTGTGAACAAGTGCTTATTTCTTAAATCTATCATTCAACATAACTGGGCAATCCTTGGTCCAGGCTAGTAGACACACTCTTTGATTAGATTGGATTGGTATTGGTATTGGTTTCAGAGCAATGTATTTGTTTTTGCCTAATATTAATCAAGAAGGGCCAGAGTTAGTGCAGAGTCACATGTCCCCTTCAGTTGCTCATTTTATTTCAGTTTAAAATGAATTAAAAAGTAACTAACTGAGGGAAACGTGATATAGTTAGTGATGGAGGGGAGAAGAAAGAAGGATATGGCTTACATTTCTGTTTTTATTCTGTGTACTTACTGTACAGGGATTCCTTATTCTTTTTTTAAAAAAAGAATTTTTTATTTTTGGTTAAACAAACACAACACAAATAATAATAATAATAATAATAATAATAATAATAATAATAATAATAATAATAATAATAATAATAATAATAATAATAATAATATTTCGTTACATATTGTAGAAGTGTGCCGATTGGTTACAAATAACTTTCAGTTACAAATAAATCTCTTCCACAGTCATTACTTATAATTCATATCACATTATATATTTTAAATCAAAAAATTTTATATATCTTACTATCAACATCCCACAATTTTCATTTGACTATAATTGTTTTAACATCCTTTTGCATAAAATAATCCAAAATTGAAAAACACAACCACATAATGACATTTCATTAATTATTTCTAAAATTATCCAATAACATTACACCTTTATAACATGTTCTAAGTAAAAATTATTTATGATTGATAACAAAATTTCTAATCTTCTTTTCCAAGTCGCTGTTTACAATTTATATCCCAATTCCTTTTATTAAACCAGTACATGTATATATATATATATATATAGTTCACTATATCCCTTGTCATTTCATTGTTATTGTTATAGATATTATTTATTAACAAAAATTCATTTGCTAATTATATCAAATTTCCCTTCACCAAACCAACACATGTGTGTACCTTATTATCCTTATCAATTATTTATTTAACATAGCACTCTATAAATTACTAAATTACTAATCACTAATTACTAAAATTAATTATTTTTTTATTATCAACTTTCATATATTAGCAAGTATCCTTCCAGTAATAATACAGTCTTATTTCTTTTGTCATTTGTGGAATTGATCTTCTATTTATTTCCTTAATAAAAATGTTGTGGACTTGTTTGTGCAGCTTGTTGCTTGTAGCATCACTTAAGTAATCTCGATGCCCTCCATCTGCTATTTTAATCAGGTTATCTTTGGTTGTCAATCTTGCTTCTGACAAGTTCTCTCTCCTTAAATCCATCGTTTTTCCTCTTTTTTCTTCTTCCATGCCTTGAAATCCGGGGTATAGTTCCTGTTGATCTAATTCCCTTTTCCATACTCCCCTTTTCCCACTTTCAAACACGTTCACTCCACTGGTAAAGTAATCAGTTGTCTTGTCTTTATAACCATTTTCAAATTTTGGGACTCTGACCCCATCATTTTTTGCTGTTATAAACTCTATTTTTCCCATCTTCTTCTCAATTCTCTCTGTTATTTCTAATAAATTTTGAATTCCAGCCAAGATGTTTTGCAAAGTTATTGTTTCTTTTGAAGACTGTGCCATTTTGACATGCTAGTAGATACTGCCACTCTGGCTTTCAAGGCTTCTTACATTAAATTAGCTTAAACACAAGTTCATTTATAATCTTCAAAAAAAAAAAGGTTCTGTTTCTTTTTCTCTCACAGTGCCAGTAAGACTCTCAAAGTGCACCTGTAAAAACAATTCGTGCCCTTGCTTCTTATCACTTTTTATAAACAAGTTGCCAAGCCTCGAGATACAAAGTCAGTGAGATCAAAAGGAAAAGGGAAAGTGCATTGTTTCGAAAACTCCAGCCTCCAGCCTCCAAGTGGCAGTATTGCTTCCCACTCTCTAATGTTATTTCAAACTTAAAAGAAACAGAGTTCTTAAATGGAATTAATATCAAGTAATAAAAGTGCTTGTTGAAATAAAGAAGAAGACTTTAATCCATAGGTTAAAAAATAAATAAAAAAATAGAAGAAGAAGAATTGATCTGTTCTCTTAAAAAAAAGTTGTGAGCACTTCAATCCACAAAGTGAAATTAAACACACTATCCAAAGCAATCCAATATAGGTTAATCTCGCTGCTTATTTTCTTCCACTTTTGCATTTAATTTAACTTAAAAAAAAATTTGGGCAGTCTTTTCCAAAACAATAAAGTTTCCTCACCAGATGGACACACTTTCTCTTTCCGCTTCCCTTCCATTCCGGCGCCATCCCAACTTCATCAGCCTGGGGCTGGACTTTTCGTCGCCGGCTTGAAGAATTTCTCTTGGATCGATCAGGGACTTTGTGATGTCCCTGCGATCAGCAAGACATATTCTTCCTGTTCACCGTCTCTATGGGATGGTTTAGATCCGATTGGACCACCTAGCAGCAAAAGTATCAGAGGCAGTCTTGGAGCATCAAGACCGCACATCCGGATCATCGCGACGTTGGTGCCTCCTCTGGAATTCCTTATTCTTGTTTCTTTCATGAAGTAAACTTATAAAAAGAAATTAAAAAGGTAAAGGTTTTCCCTGTCAAGTTATGTCTGGCTTTAGTGAGTGATGCTCTTCTCTGTTTCTTAGCAGAGGGAACCAATGTTACTCGAACACATTTCCATGATCATGTAACCAGCATGATTACTGTACATGCTGAGGTGCATGGAATGCTGTTACTTCCCACCAAAGTGGCACCTGTTTAATCTACTTGCATTTGCATGCTTTTGAACTGCAAGGTGGGCAGGAGTTGGAACAAGTAACAGGGGCTCAACCTGTTGTGCAGTTCTCTGGTTTTGAATCTGGGTTGTCAGCTTTCCAGCTGACAAGCTCAGCATCTTTAACCACTGAGCCAATGTGCCCCTTATAAAAATAATTTATTCCATGCAAAATACCCCTTCCCCTAAACCAGTTTTCCCCACAAGGAGTAGAAAAAGTTCAAAGACCCAGAATTCAGGTTTAAGGTAGTATTATTCTGAATTATCTTCATGAACCACCAAGATAGAGTACATTATGATAATTTAATAGGCTGTTTGATTCAGCACATTTATAGTAACAGGAAATCTATCAACATGGAGCTGGGGTCAGTCTTCTACTCAGAGTAGGACCTACTAAAGCATCTCTGATAAACGAGTGTTCAACCATTATTTGAAAACCTCCAGTGAAGTAGAATGAGGACAGCTTGTTCTACTAGTTAATAGTTCCTATCATTAGTGTCAATCCCACTAGGTCTTTGATGGCGAACCTATGGCCCGTGGGCCAGAGGTGGCATGTAGAGCCCTCTCTCTGAGCATGCAAGCTGTCATCCCAGCTCAGCTCTGCTGCACATGCATGCGCGCCTTCCACCGGCCAGTTGTTCTTAGGGTCTCTGCCACGCATGCACAGGGGTGGGGCACATCAGCCGGAGATGCGTGTGCATGCATGGGGTTGGGCACATGCACAGGGGACATGCATGCATGTGCAGTGGCATGGGCACCTGCACCTACACAGGGGTGGAGGACATTGCATTTTGGCAATGTGCATGCACGCTTTGGGCACTTGGTGCCGAAAAGGTTAGCATCACTGCACTAGGTAGACCAGGCAGAAAATCAACTCCATAAGAATGCTAACCTACTTTTATTGGAATTGGCTATAATAACAGAATCTTGCAAGTGTACTTGTGCTGTATCTACTCCTCATTCTTATAGTTCAATGTCTGCCTGAATTGCTTCTGAAGGTTACCTCACTGTTCAGCCCCTTTTTCATAGACAACAGCTCCTACATATTTCCATCAAGGTAGTCCTCTTTTCTCACTATAATTTTCCTATCGTGTAACTGATCCTTGTAGGAGTTTCCATCTTTTCTGGATTCTTTTCTCCATTTCATACATACATCATTGCATATATTTAACATACCCTATTGTGGCAAAATGTTTTTACTTATATTTTGATTACTTTCTAACATGTCACTTACATACTTGTTTGAGACAGACTTTTTTTTTATTGAAAGTGTTGAAATGGATTGATGGCTAGTTGAACAAATATGCCCTTTAGAAAGTACATGTGCCATAATGGCACCATGGCAATAACTAAAAGTATTTTATTTATATAGTTTTTAACTTTGTCTGCTCTGACAACTGTCTGCACTAAGGTTTTCTGAGTAGCATGAAATTGGCAGAGACACATAATTAATCTCTTTCAACCACCACAGAAATATTTTGGAGTGACAGCATGGAGGTAAAGTCTCAGTTATTGTTGCCTGCTTGAATAGATTGTCAATAGTTATTTCAATTTCTAGCAGTCTAAAAATGCTTACTTAAAGTATATTTTCACTGAGAAACTGGAGTATATTCCAATAATATGAAACAGCTGACGTTTTAGAAATAGACTCACAGTATGACACATACTGTAAAATGTAAGATGAGAATTCTTGTATACATTAGAAAAGAGAGAACATAAATGCAACACTTATTAAAAATGGAAGCAGATTAGAAATAGGCTGTTCATTCTGATCTCATTTCTAGTGATTTTCTTACATAAGTAGCAAAGGAGATAACAATGCAACATTAATATAACAATATATTAATACTGCATTTCTTGAAATAGCAGCCTTGCTTAGCCCATAGTGTTAATAGCTGACCATGGATAAAAAAATATTCTTTGAATAGTGTTAAGCAACAGTGCTAAAACAAATATTAATCATTTAAGAACATAGTTGGCATTTCCATTTGGTATTCCCATTTTAAATCCAAAATTTTTGCTTTCTTAATGGAATATTTCTTCTCTTCTATGTCACTTGTACCACCTTGATAGATGTGGCTTGCAACAAAGCATCCATCTGTTGGATATTATTCTCATCCACCAAATTGTTGTTTTATGGTACAAAATAGAGAAGGGATCACCAAGGCTCTATTTTCTACCTTTTTCTGTTATTTATAGAAAAGGGTTAAAGCTGGAATGACTAAAAGCCACTCTCTTTTGATCTATCTATGCAGTGTCCTTACAATATTGTTTCTTGACTAGCTCTTGAAAGTTCTGTATACTTTTAAAAATAGATATACTGTAGATAATATAGCTTATTACTATTATGTCTGCTGCACTGTCTCTTTCCCACTTTGGCTGCTTTTTGTCCTACTTTTTCATTTTACACTTTTTGATGTTTGTTGAAAAATAATCATCAAGCTGCATCTTGTGCTAGCTGAAGTGAGTGATGTGTGTACTTGCTCTGATCTGGATGTAGGGATTGCCTGGGAGCAAACAAAACTGGAAATTACCCACATTAATGTTTGAGCACCACCTCCTACATACTGGTTCTTATCTCCACCAACCCTTCCAAGGAGTGCAGATCCTGCTTTATGCACCAAATATAAAGAAGTTCAAGTTTGTGAAAGAGCTTTTCTGTATGAAATTGCCTGGCTAGTCTTAATGTTGCTATCTTGTTTTTCTATCCACAGCATGCTTTTCTTCATGAATATGAATCAAATGTTTGAATCCTGCCAAGTGGGTTTTTCACCAGCAGCCCTGGCCTCCATCAAAGACAATGCTGCTTTAATGACAAGATCCTTGACACTTATAGAGGAGAGACATGATTCCCTTACTGTCCCCCCACCCATGGTTTTGAATGAGACATACTGTAATCTCAGTTAGGGATATCAAACACTCCTCCCCACCTTGTCCTTAGCTTCCCAGAACTGGGCCAGTGAGAAAATCCTCCTTAGAAGTTCCATTCAGTTCCAGTGCAATTATTCTTCAGGAAGCTCACTGAGTTCTTAAGTACGTTTTTTCAAAGCTGAAAGATGGTTTTGGTTTTTATCTCCTTAAACGACAACAAAAGCTATTTCCTTCCTCAGCTTAGAGCCTTCTTTTCTTCCTCCTTACACAATTCCACTCGTAAGGATTTTCAGGTCAATAAAATATGATAGCTCTGCCCCCATTTGCACTCAACCTTGTCCGCCTATCTATCAATTTCTCATAAAGTCTCTCCATAGCCATTCGAAGTATTTTCTCTAAAGATTACCTGAAGTATGTTAGATTGCCTCAATGACTTCTTGACCATCTTTAACCACTGCTGCACCTGACCTGAAATGGAGAGCTGGTAACATATCTCAATTTTTTCGGTATCTCCATCAATTGCTTTGGTTCAAAGGAATCTCTGGCCTTTTAATAAAGATACAAACTTGTAATCCCAAAGGGCAGAAACTAAAATATCAGAATTACAGTATCTGTTACCATTTCTTCTCTTATTTTTCCTAATGCTACAGAGGGGAGAATTTCTGTTTCTTTTATTTAACAGTGGTTAAAGATGGTCAAGAAGTCATTGAGGCAATCTAACTTACTTCAGGTCATCTTTAGAGAAAAAACTTCAAATCGCTATGGAGAGACTTTATGAGAAATTGATAGACTCAGAAAAAACCCCCTAAAAGTTAAAAAGAAAAACCTGAAAATTTGGCTGTTAGATCTGTTAGAGTAATGGAAAGGCACACAAGACTAAAGGTAACAACAGCACTTTATTGCAGCAGGACAACAAGTAAGAACAATCCAGAGAAGGTTGAGTCTGACAGCAGCCCTTTTAGAGGGAGCTGTCAGACCCTTTGACCAATGAGATTAAACCTCTGTTCCCGCTGGAACAGAGGACCTTGGTGGAAACCACTATAGTTGAAGCAAGTATCTAACATGAACCCCAAGGTCAAAGAATATGGAAATTATATGCAACATATAAGGCAGCCCTGCTTTGGAAATGATTTTATCCTGTATAATATGGAGTGGAACAAAGATCTCTTTAGATATGACACACGAAATTCACTGCAAACAGATTTATGTATATGACTGAGCATATTAATAATATGTTCTAGGAGATAATATGTCTGAATAAATTATTCATATATAAACAAGTGATTTGTAAAGGTCATCTCTTTGCATGTTAGCAATAGCACTTAGACTTACATATCGCTTCACAGTGCTTTACAGTCCTCTCTAAGTGGCTTACAGAGTCAGTTTATTGCCCCTAATAATCTGGGTCCTCATTTTACCAACCTCAGAAGGATGGAAGGATAAGGTGGTGAGGATTGAATCCTTGACAGTCAGCAGAATTAGCCTGCAATACTGCATTCTAATCACTGCACCACCACAGCGCCTTCAAATACTCCAAACCCCCAATAGAATCTCTAAATATCATAACACTATGGGTCTCATATCAAATAGCATTATCATTATGTCCAACCAGAAGCTTATTTATTTAGAGTATGGCATATCATACATGGATTAGTAGTATATAATAACATTTCATCTAGATCAATAAAGCACAAGAAAATAAAAGATCTATATTCAAATACCAATATCTAGGCCATCTAACCATTGAAGCACAGCATTATTTATATTAAAAGAAACCATTTATTGACTGTTATATGCCCTCAGCTTACAATTGTTCACCATGTGATCCATAGTTTAATGTGGAACCCCATAGTCACACCAGTGACATGCGGTGAGGTTTAAGGCTGGTGAGGCTGGTGACGTCATCAGCGTGAGCCGCGGTCCCCTTCATGTTGACTCAGGAAGGAGGGGAATGGGACCACGTCAGCCTCCCTCCTGCGCACGTCCCATTCCCCATTCCTGACTCCACATGAAGGGGACCGCGGAGCGTGCTCCGCGGGACTGCGGCTCACGCTCTGCGATCCCTCCTCCGTGATCCCTCCTGTGCACGTCCCATTCCCCGCCTTCTTCCTAAGTCAACATGAAGGGGACCACGGAGCGCGCTCCGCGGGACTGCGGCTCACAGTCCGTGATCCCCTTCATGTTGACTCAGGAGTCAGGAAGGAGGGGAATTCCCCTCCTTCCTGACTCCTGAGTCAACATGAAGGGGACCGCGGAGCACGCTCCGCAGGACCGCAGCTCACGCTCCGCGATCCCCTTCATGTTGACTTAGGAAGGCGGGGAATGGGACATGCGCAGGAGGGAGGCTGAGGCTAGAGGAGCCTCCTGCACACGTGGTCCTATTCCCCTCCTTCCTGACTCCTGAGTCAACATGAAGGGGACCATGGAGCCCTCCCATTCCCGACCACATGTGCAGAAGGCTCCTCAGCTGCCTTTTCCCTTTTCCCTTTTTAAAATTTTTTTCACGATGAGAGCGGTGAGGCTCTACCTCCCATGCCTCCCCTGACCGCACGTCCCTGAGTCACACCAAAGAGGGGATTCTGTGCTCCATTTATACCGAAAGTCCTGGCAAATGTCTCTTTCTTCTATGCTTTCGCAATATGTGTTGTGCTAAGTATATACTTAGCAAGACTAGCTATTTGCAGAAAGCAAGATGTCCTTCCCTATTCAACTGAGTCTATCAGCGGAATAATTTGGAAAGGAATTTTCTAGTCATGGGAAAGCATTATGCTTAAAAAGAATATCGGGCAGAAAAGTGAAATACTTTTCTGCAAGTGAAACACAGTGTGAAGAAATCCTGTCCTGAAACATGGCTTTCATTTTCCCCAGAAAACATTTTTTGTTTGAAAAAGTCTTTTGTTTTTTACTTCATCCACAGGTGTTTTAGGTGTCCTTTGATCATTTACTGTAGCAGAGTAGGGGTGATCGTGTGGTTGTTGCAGTTTTCAGTTACCTGTGTTCTCATAAATCTTCTGTTTCTGCTTCTCTGTTTGAAATTATTTTTTAAAAGAACTTTTATGACTTCTATTCCAGCTAATCCTAATTTAGTGACCACATTTGGAACCAGCAACTGGTCATTAAAGGAAGCCGTCGCTAAAAGAAACCACTACTGTGTATATGCTCTTTCTTTTGCTTTACAGACCTGCTGAGCAGGGGTGGAGAGCTGATGGCATTACTGCTGGTTTGGTGCATGCACAATTTTGCTCCGGGCACGTGCACATAAATAGATCTGCACATGCACGAAAATGTTAAAAAAATTAAAAAAATTAAATTTGCAATGAAAATTGTTCTGAGCATGCACAGAACAAAAAAAACAAGAGAACCACCCTGGGAGAACCAGTTCAGGGGGTGGAAGGCCTGGGTCGCTGCCGGTTCTAGCAACCTAGGCTGCCAAACCACTACCGGTTCTGCCAAACTGGTCCGAACCGGTAGGAACCTACCACTGCTGCTGAGGTCATAAATTTGAGGACTGATCACAAAGTTAGTTTCTTCATGGAATGGTAGCTGTGAATGGTAGCAAATGAGGCAGTTGCTAAATGAGAACTACCTGTACAATGAAATGCAGGAAACCTAAGGAGTAGTTAGATGCTGTAAGAAAGAATACTGTGAAAAATACTAACACATACATCTTGTCTGCTTGGTAATTTGGGCATGTAAAAGAACCAATTAATTTAGGGATACTGGAATAAAAAAAAAATGCCAAGGCCTTTGACTCACACTTAGAACTGGCCTTGATGAGAGTACTTCACCAATGCAGGGGAGCCCATCTCACAAAAATGCTTTGTGGGAAAATTTGTACAGCTTACAGTCAGAGACTTGAAGAATTTAGCAGGCAAATGCTGGTTCAAATTGAGCTGATCCTCTGCTCCTCAAGTAAGTAGCATAATTACACTTTTTTATTTTGTGACAAAGTTCTTGACTCAAAAATGATTTTAGTGGCATTAGTGCCTCTGAATCAGGAAATTACACCAGTCATTTAAATAGATTCAGGCCTGTGGTGACTCATTTTGTATAGCTTGGAGATAGAGGTTAATGGGAACGGTATGAGCTTGTAGGATTACTTCCTTGTTTACCACTCTGAATTTCTATGAGAGATTTCAATGTATGCATTATAAGAAAAGAATAATCTAGTATTCTTCCATCTATTAAAAAAGCTATTTCTTGAGAGCTGCATTACATACAGTTATGTAAAAGGGAATGCATCTAAAATTCCCTCAATATGGCAGTTTTTCTAAAAAAGAAAGCATTGTTCAAACTAATCCAAACTTGTGAAGACATAATCATGGCTTTCTGAACTGCAAAGAGGGAGTTTCTGAAAGATAGCTTGAGCTGCCCATTTGCATTTGTGCATTCTTTCTAGGTCTATTAAAAAGCATATCTGAAAGGAGCCAAAGGAAGAAGCTGGAGAGATGGAAAGTATTGTATAACCAGGTATGCAATTTAAACAGTGAAATTTTGAACTGGGGAGTTTCTGATTCATAGCTTCTTCACTATATTTCTTCTTAGAAGATTTCAAAATGTAGTCAGGTAAAGTTGCATTGAGAAAAAATAATGCAGGAATTATTGCTGAACTGAGCCTTGGGAATACTGGCTATAAAATTCTAAGGGGATTAAAAAATACTGGCGCAAATTTTAAAATTTCTCCTCTGTACAAATAGAAATACCAACAGCACTTAGACTTATAGACCGTTTCATAGTGCTTTACAGTCCCCTCTAAGTGGTTTACAGAGTCAGCATATTGCCCGCAACAATCTGGGTCCTTATTTTACGAACCTTGGAGGAATGGAAGGCTGTTGGGATCGAACTCCTCGTGTTGGGCAGAGTTAATTTTAATTGTAAAGGTATAAAACATCCATTTGTGACTTCCATGTTGTACTCTATTTAATTAGAGTATTGCATCTTTAGGAATTTTGTTCCAATGCTCCTGGGAATATGTGTGCATATGTGTGTGGCTATGCACATTTACATATACAACATAGAAATAGCAATATGATCTATCTCTACGTGGTTTCTCTGCCTAAAAAAATGGGTGGAGAATTTTGAAAGGCCATTTGGCTCAGCTGTAAGTCAAAAATAAATTAACTGCCATATAGCTTTGCTTGATAGTTATGTAATGGCTGAGTGCTCTGGCTTCAGGATTTTAGTAAACATTAGTTATCTATCAGTTATTTAAAATGTCTAATGATATAGTTTGTATATCATTACAATCAATCCTTTTTTTTTTTGCAGTTTACTTTCTGATTAGCCTTTTAAATGTTCTACGTCTTTCCCCACCACCCCATCAACCAATGCTTCATTGTCCACCAATATTACTGAAAAGACAAAATTATATCCTGGGATGACATCCAAGTATTTCACTAAATTGCTTGGATTAGGCTCTGGCATGAGTAATTCAACCCATTTGTATAAATATAACTATTTATTGTGTATCACATTGTTTCAATGCCACAAATCATTCTTGTCTATTTTCTATAATTAATTTTATAGTCATGTAAACTACTAACACGATGAATACCATTCAAAGTGCATGATAGAGAAGTTAGTACAGTGCAAGAAAAGAAAAAAGCTTGTGTTCAGTTATTGCGGAGAAGAGAGAAAATACCCAAAAGCTGGATGGAAAATGACACCATTACCAAACCAATTTAAAGTTTAGATTTGTACACATTCATATGACTTTAGAATTCAAACAGTCAAGCACCTGCCATATAACACCCTGGACTTAATGATTGTCAATAAGAAAAACAAAAATTCTTGATAGTGGATGTTATCGTACTTGGAGATAACAGAAGAGAAGAGAAAGAACTGAAGAAAATCACAAAATATAAAAACCTGCAAATAAAAATAGAACAGCTCTGGCAAAAGAAAGCAAAAATAGTATTATTAATGATAGGTGTCGGGTGAAAATCCAAAACATCTGGCGTATCGCTTGAATACCATCGACATTGACAAAATCACCTAGTCATTTGCAAAAGCTTATATCAGAAACAGCTTATATCCTGCAATGATATCTTTAATGCCACCAAGCAAGATCCTTTACCCATAGGTGGGTAAAAATGCCAAATCCAGTCTAAACAATTGATTAGCTGTACAAGCAATCATGATATTTGAAAAAAATACCTTAGACATCTTTGACATTTTTCAGAATCTAAAAAAAAGAAAAAGAAAACCTGAACTCTGAGGACAACATGTATATTTTAACAACGAAACAACAACAACAACAACAATAATAATGGCACATTGAAATGAATGAGCAACACATTGACTACTTTACACCCCCATCCTATAGGTCTTTGTGCTCCTGTTCACAAATCTTAAACAGGAGAATATGTCTATTGCTCATAGGATTTACATTCTCAAACAGAGTTTGAGGAATTGTTCTGATTTCTCCCTGATGAGTCATCTAAGCTCAAACTGTAGAAACTTCATAGGGTATTATGTTACTGCATAAGTGATATGATTTACTTGTGGATCTCATTAGGAAACTGCTGAAGAATTAAGGAAGGAAATAAAGCACATTGCTTTATTGAGCCAAACAATTAAAAAGTCATAGATTTAATCTGTATTACCTGATAATAAACAACACTGAATAGCAATAGCAATACATTCATACTAATAGATTAAATTGCCTTTTGTCTTTTCTAGATTAAAGCATTGTGTTTAAAATCAAATTGCAGAGTATGTTTTTGGTGGATACAATTGTTTTAATTACAAACATTAAAATAAAGAGGAAAAGCCTCAAATAGAAGTTGCAATTTCAGGACAGTACAATAATTATGTTTCTACAAAAATTAAATTTGTAAGATTACAACAGACATAATATATAACATGTAACAATAATATACTGAACAATATTTTCAGGACTATATGATATGAGTACACAAATTATCTAATATGTTATATTATTGGATCATGAGGCTTAGAAGTGAAAGCACAATTGTGAACCTTGAATGTTAGGAGGGATTATTTGTCCGGTCACTGCATCTTTGTTATTTCAAAAATATAAATGGAACAATGACCAGAGCAAAATGCCATTGTTGTAGGCCTATCTGTTCATTCCTTTGTCAGTTTGGCCTCATATTCAAACACCCAAACAGTCATGAATTAAGAGAAAAAGAATATGATAATCTATAAAAGAACCTGTAGTTTTTCCTACTGTTTATATTCCTGCATGTCTTGATTATTGTAAAATAAGTGTCAAACTTAATTTTATTGAGGCCGCATCAGGATTGTGTTTGACCTTAGGGTGGATGTGGCCAGGGCAGGCAGGGCCAGCTTGACATCACTCGGGTCAGGGATGCCTATAGTGACCCGAGCACTCTACCAGTGAAAACGGGCTCCCGATCTCCATTTTCGGCTGTGATGGCTTCCTGCAACTTACTGCCAGTGAAAACAGAGCTCCGTTTTTGTTGGCAGAGGTGCCATGGGACAGTCCTTCACTGTTTCCAGGGCAGCCCTGTGGGCTGGATCTGGCCCACGGGCCTTGAGTTTGACACCCCTGCTCTATGTTAATTAGGAGAAGAAGCAGGCACAATGAGATGCAATGACACAGAAATAGATTAATTCAGAGAAAGATTTATAGTCTTGGCCCTTTACCACATAAAGCAGAAAAGCAACTGGCCAATTGCTCTGGCTTGGTGCTCATTTACTCCTTGTCAAAGTCTTCACTCTTTCTATTCAGGCAGAACTTAAAGGTAAGGGCAGCCTAGACCACACCTGTAGAATATTGAGTACTCCAGTGAGCTGTCTACTGAATTCGCAGACAGTGAAATATTCCGTTAATACAAGCAAAGTTAGGACTTGAGGTTACCACGTTAAAGAAGCTGAGAGTTGAAAAAGTGAATGACTGCCTAAAAATGTTAGCCTTGCCACATCAAAAGATTTCTGATTGGCAGATAGTTCAGTGAGGTGATAAATCTTATTGCTTATCACTTCTCTCAACGTCAAAGAGGTTGTCATACTATTTGGTCCCTTGCCCTGAGTTTGTATATGGAATAGAAATTACAAAATTTTACATTGACTGTAAGTATACAAGGAGAAGCAATGGAACAGGCATGAAGGTTCTTCAAACATACTTCAAAATGAATTGATTTGTTTTTTTTCAAAGCAAGGCCATGCTTTGTTTCATAAATCTGTTTGATGAAGGTGATTCAATTAATGTTGTCAAATTAAATCATTCAATACTTCAATTTAGATGTGTAGAGGGCCCTATTTGCAGAGCATGCAAAACACAACTTAGCATGAAAACCAAGTTAATAATTTTATGAGCAAAGCTAACAAGACAACTAAATAAACTTATTCTTAAGAAGGGTTAAATCAAAGGAGGTTGAAAACAGAGGTGGAGGAAGGCAATTAGAGAATCCACTTTATAAAAGGGTTAGGTTTGATTTTCAGGCTGGGTTCAAAGATAAGGCTTAGAGCAGAGTATCTGAATCAAGCTAGCAGTCTAAATCCCATGAGTTAAGAATTTGGCAAACTTGCCTTAGCTCAGAAGATCAACAAATTCATCATATTCCAAAGGAATAATAATAATTTAAAAAAAACACAGAAAAGGATGCAGGGGCAAGTGCTATATACCTCCAGACCAGAAAAAGTATGCTATTCTGTACTGAAGCTCATCTCATATGTCTTTTTGCCTGAGAAACGTTGTTAAAAGTTGATCTTTTTGTTCTGTACATTTTCATAAAACTTTCTTCTTTCTCTCTTTGCCTCTCTCTGTCTCTTTCTCTTTCTCCCTCCCTCCCTCTCTTTCTCTCTCTCTATACACACACATGTGCGTGCGCGTGCGCACACACACACACGATGAATGGATTTAACTCCAGCATTCAAGGTGAGTTACAAGTGTTAAAGAAGGTACAGAGCATAAAGTAAAACAATACTATTTAAAATTGATAAAAATCAAACAAACAAACAAACAAAATTAGGCTAGGCACCTATTTCAATACCAGATTTCATTGTTTTCCTTATCAATGGTCCCTCTTTTTGGTTGTTAATTTCAGCTTTTGTCTGTTGCAGTCCATTAATCATGTTAGATAATATGCAAGAGCATTGATTGCTTTGTTGGAGTTGGAAAGTAAGGAGCAATAAAGCTGAGTATTATCATCATACTCATAATGTTCACCTCCAAGGTTCTGGATGACTTCCTCCAGTGGTTTACACAGATGTTAAAAAGCTCAAAAATGGCTAAGGTTTTGAGCTGTAGCCTATAGCTTAAGGCTATAGGTTTGAGCTGTAGCCTGTAGTCTAAGTAAGTTCCACAGAGAAACTTAGACATCTTTTTCAAATGGATATTTCACACACACACAATACTGCTGCTTGTACTGCAACATTCTTTTCATTTGCTACCATGCTTTATGTGCAAATAGCTGCTTTTCAAAGACAAAGAAAAATGTGATGTTGTAAATTGATACACAGATCATCCACAAAGTGTTTGCCTGAAGCTCAAAAATTTGGTTTCATACATTGTGTATTTGTTCATATAAACCTCAATACATCTTTGATTAGGGATCAAAAAGAGCATTGGAATGTACATCAGTTTAGAATGGTGACAGACATAGTTATGTATTCTAATATACACGTTCTGATTTGATTCCTCCTTGTTTCCATCTTCTGCCCTGGTTTGTACAGAATTTCACATATTCAGCTAATTTTCCTCTTTTTCCAGAAATAAATATAACTCAATGAAACAAATTTATTGATTTTAGAAATCATGTAGTGATATATCACCATATAGAAGGATACATAACTATTGCCTCTGAAAAGAAAATATGTTGTTAAAATGTGCTGGTTTGTTGTTCAATTAATAAAATTGTTGCCCCACATAAATTTCTAGTAATACTTATTGGAAATTTTCTGTAACAATATGAATCTTAACTGAATCTTAAAGATGTTACAGTTAAAACACACGCACACGCACACACACACACTCACACTCAAAGCTGTAACAAACACTTACAATAAACCCTTTACACCTTTGTCTTTTAAATCGTAAGGGATAATAAATAGCTTCAGGGAACCCATGTGTCAAATTTTCTATATGACCCCACTATTTTCTGACTATTGGTGGTGTAACAAGAGAAGTCATTGCAAATTACTGCTGAGATTTTGACTTCAGTTTCAGAAACTGAAAGTGGTTTCAGGTGTGATGGGAAGTTGGTAAATTTGAAAAATGATAGCATCTCCATGACGTGTTTTCAGAGATTCCAAAGCTTGCAAAAAAGATTATCTGTATGAATCTGTTATGAGCTTGCTTTATTTTTAAAATGGTTTGTAGCTAATGTTCCTTGCTGGAGCTTTCTGACTATTCAAAAGTTGACCACTTCCCAAAAAAGCTCACTCTTTTTATGGCTACAAGAATTGCACTTGATGGTTTAGGCCAGGGGTGTCCAAACTTGGGAACTTTAAGACTTGTGGACTTCAACTCCCACAACACCCCTGGACTTCAACTCCCACAACACCCCTGGTTTAGGCCTTCTAAGGCCTGGGGACGAGGACAAGCAGGCATGCTTGATTCAAAATCTACATTAGTAGATTTCTTAGGAAGATTTTGAATGAGTTTATATTAGACTATACCACTTTTAGTTCCTGTATAGCAGGGCTGTCAAACTCCCACCCGCAAGCTGGATGTGTCACGCACTGGCCACGCCCATGCCTGGTTTAGTGAATAGGGAAAAAGTCCAGACACATGACAATGTGAGTTTGACACCCCTGCTGTACAGCTTTATTTCAAGTATGGAAAATTCAGATAGACTTAGTCTGGCGAGACTTTTCCTTGATAAATCCATGTTGACATGTATATTATTGCATTGTTCTCAAGTACTTATAGATCAATTTCTATGTTTTAATTTCATTGTTTCTATGTTCTAACATTGGGTTTGTTCCCTAGGTCCTTTTTTCATTTTGAAGATAGGAACATTCTTCTCTTCCATTTATTTGACATTTTACCTGTTCTCTAAGATTTCTTTAAAAATAATATATAACAATTTGCCCAGGCCATTGCCAAAATGTTTCAGGATCCTGGGATATAAGTCATATGTCCCAGGGGATTTTAACTCAATTAAATATTTATCTGGACATGTTTTTATCAGTCTCAAGCTTCAGTTGTGCCTCTTCATCTTCTCTTCACAGTTCTCTTGTGAGACATGTATCTTCTTTTCAGACACTGAGCCAAAATAAGAATCCAAGTCCTCTTTCTTTGTTATCGGTTAGCACTTTGCTACCTTCTACATCAATTGTGTACTGATTCTGAAGCCCTTTATATTTTCCTTCAAATTCTTCATCAAATATCTTCATCATTGTGAGCTTAATTTTCTTAGTGGTATGGCTCTCTTTTTAACTCTTCTATGTGGCCTTTTTATTTTCAGATCTTCTAATCTTTTTATATAGCAACATGTAAACAGTTTATTTTCTTTATTGAACTGTTAGCAACTGTAATGGTATGTGGGAATGACCTTTGGGAATAAAAGTAAAAACCACAGCCCAAACAATGATAAAATGGAAACTGCTTCAGAAGGAAAAACGGAGTAAGGAAAGCATCTCAGAAAGAAACATCCCTAATTTTCAGGAGAATAAAAGGAAGAGAAGGAAGAGGTACTTTCAGAAGCTACTGTACCTGCAGTATCTGATACTTTAGATATCAATTAGCAAGGTTTGGCTACTATAACTTTACAGAAAAAGTAAGTTACCTTTTCTTTTTTGGATTACCTTGAGAGCTGACAACTATCCCTTTATTATTTCTTCTTTTAGGACACACAACCCATTTTAATTTTTTCTATTAATTCCTTCTGCCACTGTCCTTATTAACATTTGAATATAGATTCAATATTAAAATTATTTGACTGCAACTTCCCTTTAAATCAAACACTTCAGTGTTAGATATTTTCCCATGACATTCTTGATCTGAATTTTGAGAATTATTTCAAAAATTTAATTTAAACTCCTTTCCTTTGTTTGTGGTTTTTGATAAAAATTGTATGCTTCAATTGCTTTTTCAATTTATCAAATCGTCCCACCAAGATCTCTTTCATGTTTCTTATTTGCCTTCTAGTAATTTTTGATTTCCATTACTGTGAGCATTAATAGCTAGGTAACAAGGGCACAAATTTTATGACCCAAATGTCCTGAGCTTTTATTAGGTTTAATAGGGCCATATAATTACTCCCACTCCCTTCTACTCCCATTTTCTTTTACTAAACACTTTGATGCCTCCTTAAGGTTGTTTCAACTGCTATATAATTAAGTTGAAAACTCACCAGATTCAGCCAAGCTCTTCTTAACCCAGTTGTTGTAAGGTAGCTGCCATATTGTCCCAAGAGCCCATCCAGCCATGATCCCACAAACCTTTCTTCTGCTAACACCATCTGCATAACTAGCAATTCACTCTCAGTACTCTTTTTTTGTTCTTGTACTCATCTGTAAACTGGAAGGGTAGGGAGAGCACCAGCTGAACCCTGATGTTCTTGAGCTGTTCTTTGAGGTATTATTTATCCTACAAAGGTTAGATAACATTGGATCCCTCCACCTTGTAGTGTATGCATTTAATTCTCTTCTAAATAAATGCATAAATACAAAATATTCAGGTGAGTTCAGGCAAAATCACTAGTCAAGCCAGCAGGGGTGGGTTGCTGGAGGTTTGCAGGGGTTCAGGATAACTTCTAGCTAAGAGTCTGTGCAGTTTGGAGAACCCCCAAATTCCACTCCTTGCTGATCCCACCCATCCCGCCCTGCCCCTCCCAAGAGTCCCCACGTGGCGTGTTTTGAATGTAGGTAAGTGCAGGGCGCATGCCGAGGCTCGGGGAGGATGAAAAATGGGCCTACCGGAGGTTTGGGAAGGGCCTCCAGAGCCTGGGGGTGCCGTTATCGCCCTCCTGGAGGGTCAAGGAAAGCCGCCAGAGCTCAGGGAGGGCAAAAATGCCCCCCCTATGGTGCAGAAGGCCAACGAAGCCATACCTACCATGGGCACATCCACCCAGCAACTGGGCAGAGAACCGCTTGCTAAATCTTTAAGCCCACCCCTACAAGTCAGTATTGTGAACTGTAGGTAAACAATAAGGTAACAGAAGTAAAAAATAATGCTCTACATAACTGATTCGCACAACATTGCCATATACTTCATTGAGAGTAGAACTTTGCTTTTAACTGTTTTTCTTCATGGTTTTCATTTGGATAGGGTTTTTTTTTAATAAGCGTGAGCTTCTCTGGAAAAGGTCACTAAATATTCATCTGATGAAAAATTACTATTCTTTGGGGGCATTGGATATCCAGGAGGATTGGTTTTCAGAGCTAACTTGCTGTAGCCAAGGATGAATTAAAAGAGCTGGTCTAAATATGCAATACAGGACTGCCTATAATTTCATCTGATGGGTTCAGAAATGCAAGCTTGTCTTGTCAAGCTTTCATATCAGCTGTCACAACATTATGCATATAGCAGGAACAAAACTCAATTGGCCTCAAAGGGCCAGTGGTTGTATAATTGGAAGAATAATGTCAGAACTTTGATGCTGGTAGGAAGGAACATAGAAAAATAAAACTATCCTGATGCCAATGGGAACGGAGACATTTAATTTAGAACTTAGTCAATTTCAGTTAAAGGGTGTTAGCAATGCCAAAGTGGCAGACACAATATTCAGCTAGAAAGGCCCATCTGCACATAATTTGACATGAGGATATAAATATTTACAAGAAGATTTAGAATGGGGCCTTAAAAACAAATTTGCTAGTAGATATATGTGAAAGTTATTTATGTTGCTGTAAAGTGTAAGGTTATTAGATCATTAATAACTGAAGCAGAACCATCTTTGCCACAGTTGTTGTTTTAAATAACTTTTAAATTCCTATTTTACTGACATAACTTCTTCTATCCATGGCATATTTTGCTAATTGAGCTAGATCACAGATTCATTGGGACATTTCACGACCAAATCCATTGTGCAGCATTTGACTAGATCCTTTGAGATACTAGTGTCAGGCTAAAAAAACCAAGACAGACATGCCAAATTATTTCAAAGTAATTTCCTTTATTGTTTATAGACAGAAATCTTGCAAAACTAAAGCAAACTACTTGCATCATTAAAGATACAGTCTGAGAACTTCTGGAAAGAAGCTGCTTTATCCCTTTTCTTCCTAATCAACTACCTAAATTTCATGGACTCTTGTTCCGTTCAAATGCAGTTCCTCTCTCCTGGGAATCCATACTACATTCTACCACATCTGGATTGCCTTGAAGGGATATTGTTGATTGAGGAGCAAGATGATTATTGTCATCTTGTCCTGATCATGAAACAATGGAAAATGCAAGTAAAAATAGGTGTGGTTAGAGCCATCAAGTTTTCCTCACTCCCTTTGAAATTATTTCAGAGCAAATGAATATAGCTCCGTGATGACGAACTTATGGCACGTGTGCCAGAAGTGACATGCAGAGCCATCTCTCTGGGGACGCCACCCATTGCCATTTGATCTTCTGGGTTCATGCATGCCAGAAACTGGAAGGCCAGGTGACCAGCACGCATGCGCACCCTGGAAACCGGAAGCTCAGCTTCCTGGCATGTGCATGCACGGTGGGGAGTTGCTGTTCCGGTTTCTGGTGCTCCTGCATGCACATGCATGAACTCCCATTTTGGCACTTGGTGCTGAAAAGGTTCACCAACACTGTTATAGCTTATGACAAGCATAAAGAAGGAAATTTACTCCAGTAAAAAAATGAAGCAAGGGTTCTTCTATTCATGTAACAATCTTATTACAGAAATAAACACATGCATATCATCTGATCTTCAAAATTAAAACTCATTAAAAGTAATCAATTGTAGATTATCAATATAGACAGACAGATCCAATCTGTTTCAAGATTCATTTCTGCCGCTTCCTCTGCTCTTCAGTTATTCATGAGAACATGCACTGTCTTCTGACAGAAGATGAATATAGCATAGGATTTGAATGACTTCATTCTTTTCTTTATCACATGTAATCATTTTTTTTGCTGTCTTCATATTTTATATATTTATTTTCGATCTTATTTTTTTTCCTAATTTGGATATATCCAAAGAAGCCTTTTGTTGTTCTTAGTATTCTTTGTGTATCCCAACTAATTCTGACTTTTAGCTTTTCTGTACAATTCAGACTTCCTATATGTACTGTGTCATGGTGACACATGAACTCCCAAGAGTTATCCAGTTCATGGACAATTATCCCTTTCTGCCAATCTATGTGAAAACAAATAATCCTGCCAACAGAAGCTACAAACATATCACCTTTGAGATCAAAGAGGGAAGTCAGGACCCCGGAAACATAGCAAAGACACTTTTAGATTCAACTTTCTGATAATCATTACTTTCCTTGCAGTGGAAGGTTAGAAAAAGATCAGTTGTATTTGACTTCATATTAACCATGAGTGAAGACATAATTGAGGGATTGGGAATAATAAGAATACTGAGGAAAATACTGATCATTCACTCCTGAAATTCTTGATGTTAAGAGAGCTGAATATAGCCAAATGCACATATAGGATTTCAAAAAAGCAGATATTTAACAAACTCAAAGAAGTAAGGAAATAGGATTGTTTCATGGCAGGAGAAGGCACAACATGTGTCAATCAAATAAATAATTTAAAAGGGCTCAGGGTAATTGAGGCAACAAAAACGGAATGCACAGGTACAGTATAGGTGGTACCATGCTCAATAGTAGTAACTGTGAGAGGGATCTTGGAGTTCTAGTGGACAACCATTTAAATATGAGCCAGCAGTGTGCAGCAGCTGCCAAAAAAGCCAACACAGTTCTAGGCTGCATCAACAGAGGGATAGAATCAAGATCACGTGAAGTGTTAATACCACTTTATAATGCCTTGGTAAGGCCACACTTGGAATACTGCATTCAGTTCTGGTCACCACGATGTAAAAAAGATGTGGAGACTCTAGAAAGAGTGCAGAGAAGAGCAACAAAGATGATTAGGGGACTGGAGACTAAAACATATGAAGAACGGTTGCAGGAACTAGGTATGTCTAGCTTAAGAGAAAGAAGGACTAGGGGAGACATGATAGCAGTGTTCCAATATCTCAGGGGTTGCCACAAAGAAGAGGGAGTCAAGCTATTCTCCAAGGCACCTGAGGACAGAACAAGAAGCAATGGGTGGAAACTAATCAAGGAGAGAAGCAACTTAGAACTGAGGAGAAACTTCCTGACAGTTAGAACAATTAATCAGTGGAACAGCTTGCCTCCAGAAGTTGTGAATGCCCCAACACTAGAAGTCTTTAAGAAGATGTTGGATAGCCATTTGTCTGGAACGGTATAGGGTTTCCTGCCTAGGCAGGGGGTTGGACTAGAAGACCTCCAAGGTCCCTTCCAACTCTACTATTGTATTGTATTGTATTGTAAGTGTGAGCAACTTAAAAAAGGAGATAAGAAAAGATCAGTTGTAAACAACTCTAATAGACTTAGATTTTTTTGGTAATAATAATAAAAAAGAACAGCTGAAAAAGTCAGTCAGTCTCCACAAAAGGCCTACCCTGAAATCAGTAAGACTCCTTATCCCTCTTTCTATTAATGAAATCAATAACATCTACAACAAATTAACATTTTTCATAATCTCTTAATGCAAGAATAGTTTGTAGAAAAGAAAGAGAAAAAAAATGGAATTCATTGAGCATTGGGCATGCCAGTTGGAAAAGGTTTTTCATTCACTGAGTAACATTAAGGAAGGCTGAAATCCACAGGGAGTCCCAGGCACAGCCTTGTAATGGGCAGTAATTCTGAACAAACACATTTTAGTGCACAGTAAGGACATACTGCAGGATTATCAAGATTTAGCATCATGATTTATTGACAGATCCAGCAATAAATCATGATGCCCTAAATGAAAGGGAATGTGGCATAAAATTTTTGAAAGATAAACATGATTTTAATAATAATAATAATAATAATAATAATAATAATAATAATAATAATAATTTTTAATTTATTAGCCGCTCCCTCTCCAGAAAGGACTCGGGGCGGCGTACAATAAAACATATAAAACATAAAAACATATGTGCAAACACATAAACAACAAATCCACACATATACAAAGACATACATGCACGGAGGAGGTAACAATTACATCACATTAAGAATGTTAAAAATCAGCCATTAAAATACCCCTTAATAATAACACAATTTAATTTAACACAATTTAAAATTTAAAAGGACTGTCAGGAGGAATAAGAAAAAACTACGGTTGAGCCAGGCCAGATAATTGAAAAAGGTGGGTCTTAAGCTGTACACGGAAGGAGCGGAGATCGGAAGTCATCCTGATGTCACGGGGGAGGTCATTCCACAGGGCTGGGCCCATCACAGAGAAGGCTCTGCTCCTGGGTGTCGCCCCCCGACACTGTTTAGTGGACGGCACCCGGAGAAGTCCCTCTCTGTGTGAGCGGATTGGTCGTAGGGATGTATGGGGCAGGATGCGATCCCGCATGTAACTAGGTCCTGTGCCATGAAGTGCTTTAAAGATCGTAATCAAAACCTTGAAACGCACCCGATAGACTACAGGAAGCCAGTGCAGCTCGCGCAGGAGAGGTGTTACAGGGGAGTATCTAGTCCACCCCATAATCACCCGCGCAGCCGCATTCTGGACCAACTGCAGTCTCCGAGTGCATCTCAAGGGAAGCCCCATGTAGAGAGCATTGCAGTAGTCCAGGCGAGACGTCACCAGCGCATGGGTGACTGTGCGTAGGGCATCCCGGTCCAATAAGGGGCGCAATTTTGATTTATTCAGTATAAGTTTGCATGTTATGTGTTATGTGTATGTGTGTGTGTGTGTGTGTGTGTGTGTGTGTGTGTGCATGCACGTGCCTTCCAGTGGTAGGTTGCAATTTATTTTACTATCGGTTCATTTGTGCACACACATGATTGTGTGACGCTTCTGCGCATGCACCGAAGCATCTGGGTGGGTGGGCGGAGCCTCGAACCACTGCCACTACCACTTCGCCCGATCCGGGGCAAACCAGCAACAACCCAGCTCTGGTGCCTTCGAGTCATCCTGATGACTGCCAGGAGAAATCACTGCAGGTTTTTTTGACAATATTTCAGAAATGGCTTGCTATTGTGGCCTTCCTTGGAATGAGAGAGAGTGGCCCAAGATCACCCAGTTGGTTTTGTGCCTAAGGTAAAGCTAGAATTTACGGTCTCCCAGTTTCTTCGATCCTATAATCTTAATCCTAACTCTTTTAACAAAAACCAATTTAATTGCTGTGCCAATCAGGCTCCTCAGTATAATACATTTTGACAATTTAAAAAAGGAACTGATGGAATATATTCATATTGGTTACCAGCATATGTTGAAATTCACTTAGTGCATAATTTGGTGAATATCGTTGGACACTCTAATAATTACCCATAGTTCTAATAAACGCTAGGAAAATAGCTAAGAAAATACCTGTATACTTTCCATTAAAGTCTATTGTATTTATGGCTGAGTGGAAAGCTTATTGATATAGCCATTTTAATTGCCCAGAAAATGCCCTTCACTATGCACTGGGTTGCCACTATAATCCATTTTCTTTAATAGGAAAAATATATTATCAATACTGTTAGATTCGGGCAACGAGAAAACAGACTCCAGACAATAGTGACAACAACAGCTCTTTATTTAGTAGTAGTAGTGATCCAGCTTGGCTTGGGGTCTCGGGCACACCTCCCGTCCAATCAGAACAACCCCTTGTTCCCGCCCTAGTGGCGGACCTGAGTGGAGACTTACAGCGGTATATGCTAATATCTAACACCCCTCCCCTCTTAGATGGAGTGTTCCGGTTAGTGACAAAGTCCTGTAAATATGCCGGTTTCTGCCTTACTCGGGTGGACCGTCGAAGTTCGGGTTGAGTTGGAACGGGCGTGAGATCGGCGTGTTCCTCTTGTTCCATTTCGCTGGCAGGGGATGGTAGGTTCCCCTCGCTTGGAGGCTGTTCCGCTCTATCGTTGATCTCTGGTTCCACCCCAGGCTCCGTGGTGCTGTAGCCCTCTGTGTTCGGATATTCGGGTTGTTGCATTTGCTGATTTTCTGACGGAATGAAGTCTTCGTTTGCTGATCGAAGAAACTGGCCCTGAGTCCAAACAGTCCAAACAGTCAATCAAAAGGACCGGTATTTCGGGAGTGGGGTCTGTTAATAGTTCTGGTAGTGGGCAACGGCTGAGTGCGTCTGCATGCCCTAGTGTGGAACCCGGTCGATGTATCAACTTGTAGGAATACGCAGCCAGGAAAACAGTCCACCTGGTCATGCGCGGGGAGAGTGAGACCAGTGTGGGGCGGTTTCCCGCCAAAAGACCCAGCAATGGTTTGTGGTCTGTGATAAGTTCGAAATCGCGGCCGTAGAGATACTCGTGGAAACGTTTGACTCCAGCCACAGCGGCTAACGCTTCCCTGTCCATTTGGCTGTAGTTTCGTTCAGCCGATGATAAAGTCCTTGAGTAGAACGCTATGGGTGCTTCGTTTCCGTTTGGCATTCTGTGGCTGAGTACTGCGCCGACGCCGAAAGGTGATGCATCGCAGGTCAATACCAGTGGTAGGGTTTGGCTGTATTGGATGAGTAGCGAGTCGGTCGTGAGCAGGCGCTTGACTGCAGTGAAGGCGGCTGCCTCGGAGCGTCCCCAGGTCCATTTCGCGTTCTTGGCTAGGAGTTGGTGTAGCGGCTCAGCGACGGTAGCTTTCTGTCTTAGAAAAACGCTGTAGAAGTTAAGAAGTCCGAGGAATGCCTGCAACTCGGTCTGATTTTGTGGTGTGGGGGTGTCCTGGATCGCCTTAATTTTCTTCGATGTTGGGTGTATACCCAGTCCATCGATTCTATACCCCAGGAATTCTACGCTAGGCACGTTAATTTGGCATTTTTCCTTTTTTAGGCAGAGACCCTTTTCTCTGATTCTGGCCAAAACAGTTCTAACACGTTTTAATAGTTGCTCCTCGTTTGCAGCCGACACCAAGATGTCGTCAAAATATGGGACGACTCCTGGTATGCCCTGCAAAAGCCGTTCCATGATGCTTTGGAACAGACCTGGAGCGATGCTTACGCCGAATTGTAACCGGTTGCATTTGAAAGCACCCCTGTGCGTCACTATAGTTTGGGCCTCCGCCGTGGCGCAATCCACAGGGAGCTGCTGATACGCTTGTGCCATGTCTAACTTCGCAAATATTTTTCCTGGCCCCAACGAGTGCAATAGGTGTTGGACTACGGGCACAGGATACGCGCTCTGTTGTAGGGCGACATTAATTGTGCATTTATAGTCTGCGCAGATGCGGACTGACCCGTCTGGTTTAACTGGGGTCACGATGGGGGTTTCCCAGCGCGCGTGATCCACCGGTTCAAGGATCCCTTGCTCTATGAGCTTATCGATTTCTTTATCGATCTTGGGACGGAGCGCAAAAGGCACTCTTCTAGGTTTGAGCCGGATTGGCGCCACTTTTGGGTCTAGATTGAATGATATTGGCTTTCCCACATACTTACCAAGGCCGGGGCTGAACACATCCTCGAATTCCTTAAAAATTTGCTCAGCGCTGCTGTTCTCCACGGCGTTGATTCCGGTGACTTCTAGCCCCAGGGCTTCGAACCAATCCAGTCCCAGGAGGCTCTGTAATGGCGCGCTGGCGACGGTCATGGGCAGCTGGGCTATGATGTCTTTGAACTGGACCCGAAACGTGCCTTGACCCACGATGGGGACCCTGTTCCCCTGGTAGTCTCGTAGCAGGATGTCTGGTGTTCGCAGTTGGCACTTCTTAAGGCTCGGAATTGCTTTTTTCATGGCTGACCACGAGATGATCGTCAGGGATGATCCCGTGTCAACTTCCAGCTCGCAAGGGGAGTCCTACAGGAGGACAGTGAGTTTCAGCTTTTTAGGCCGCTTTGTGCGGACCTGACCTATCGTTGTGAGATAGGTTCTCATGGGTTCTCTCTGGGGATACTCTCTCTCAGTTTCCTGGGAATACTCTCTCTCGGCTCTCTGTGAATACGCCCTTTCAGCTCTTTGGGAATACTCTCTCTCTGCTGACTCCCTCGGTTCTCTCTCTGGGCGCCCTTTGTTTTTCCGCCAAGCCCCTGGGTTGTGCTTCTGTCTGCGGTACATAGGAGGCTGCCATTGTGTGGCAGGGACTTCGCTCCGGCACACTCGTGCAATGTGCCCAAGTTTGTCGCAATGCGAGCAAACAACATTTCTGAAACGACAGGTAGACCGGGGGTGGTTCCCTCTGCAGCTTGCGCATGGTGGCAAACAGAATTCGGGTTTTCCCGCCGGTCTTGTGTGACTGCTCCGCATGCGATGACTGTCTTCGAATTCGCTGTCCTCAGCCTCTTGATCGGTGGCCTCATAGTGCAACTTGGCTTGTCTGGCTCCCGACTGGATCGTGCTGTATCCCCGTTGTATTGTTTCGGAAGATTTGTCCGCTGATTCAGAAGCTCTCACCTCGTCTAGCGCGATTTGCAGGCTTAGGTTGGGTTTAGCCAACAATCGTTTTTGTAACGAAATGTCTTTTAACCCGCATATCAGGTGATCCAGGATTTGCTCGTCCAGATCCCTGAATCCGCAATGCGTGGCTGCTTTCCGAAGTGCTGCAACGTACTGGTTGATAGATTCTCCCGCCTTCTGGTTCCTCGTGTTGAATCCTTGGCGGCAAACGTGGCGGGAAGGTTTTGGCGCGTAATGTGTTTGCAGCGTCTGTTGCAGCGCCATCCATGTTACCGCCTGGATGGGGGTTGGCTCTGAGAGATCCCTGGCCGTCTCGAAGATCACTCGGCCGCAGTAGCTCAGGAACATATTCTTTTTCCGGGAGTCCGGTACTCCCGTGAGATCGTTTGTCTCGAGGAAACACTCGAATCTCAGCATGTAGGATTCCCAATGCTCAGCGATTGGGTCGTATGGAGTTGGAGGAACATGCATCGACATCTTGTCTGCGTTCGAATTTGCCGCGCTGAGATGGCTGCCGGAACTTCTGCCGAATTCCGGGGCTGGATCGGATCCATAGATTTTGGAGGTAGCTTCTTCGTCCTATCTGTCTCTCGATCCCATCCTCGTCGCCAATGTTAGATTCGGGCAACGAGAAAACAGACTCCAGACGATAGTGACAACAACAGCTCTTTATTTAGTAGTAGTAGTGATCCAGCTTGGCTTGGGGTCTAATAGCTCCCCTTTTATAGGGATCGGGCACACCTCCCATCCAATCAGAACAACCCCTTGTTCCCGCCCTAGTGGCGGGCCTGAGTGGAGATTTACAGCGGTATATGCTAATATCTAACAAATACATTTTGAGTGGTTGCCATTCTTTTGAATTGCAGTAGAATTTTATTTGCATAACTAGGCTTATGACTCAGATCTTTTGTTAGTCTTGCAGATTTAATCTGTCATATTAAATGCAAATATATTACATTGTTACAACCCAAAAACAATAAAAGGAAGCATTCATAATAGAGCTATGGAAGACAATTAAAAAGGATTTTCCTAGCATGTTTCATTTTATTTTATTTTTCCTCAGGAAGGAAAGGTAACAAAATAACAGTATGAAAACCATGGCAATTTCAAGTAAATGTTCCAAGGTTATGTTTGTTAATGCCAAAGGAAATGTTTACAAATTTGATTTAAAAATCACAGGTATAAGTGTTCACTACATATTACAGGCAGGAATCAAGAAGACAAGAGACTTACCCCATAAATAGCTGGGGAATATTTGTTGTATTCACTTTCGTAGATTTTCACGGGTGTAGGTATGTTGGTCTTGTTGTATTCGGCTCTTTCCCCTTGTAAGATTGAGATTGTCTTGGCAACGTTTGGGCGAGGTTTCACTCACCATCTTCAGGCTGGTTTTTTCGGCTTCGTGCTTGTGCAAGTAAAGCGTGGTTGGAGCTGCCGTCTTTCTATAGATCTTGGTGGAGGGTGTGTGGAGTGCTGGCTTTGTTGCTGTAAGTGGGTTGATTGGCTGTGTAGTTGCATCCTGATTGGTAGATGGAGTTGATGTTTGTAGATTGGTCGGCTGTTTCGTATCATCCTGTGTGGGTGAGATGCTGGCTGTGTGTCCATTGTTCTTTTGTGTTTTAACGACCTGGGTAATGAGTGGGGTTCGTTTGTTGACTAGGGCTGGTTTACAGATGCCTGGTAGGCGGGAGGTATCATCACGTTTATTCATACTCATATATACTGTATGTATGTATGTATGTATGTATGTATGTATGTATGTATGTATGTATGGTGGAAAGGCTAGACTGATGGTCTCACTGCATCTTTTTATCCAGGATGTTTGCATACATGTATTTAATTAATTTCACATAGTATGGTTTAAAAGGAACACAGATATAATTTAAAACATTAAAAAATACAGAATATTAAAACGAAACACTGGTCTTTAAAGGATGATGAAATGAAAACACAAACACACACACACACACACACAAACACACACCATGAGACAAATGAGCCAAATGCAACTCCTGAAGTGCCTGTTGTACTTTAAGAAGAGAACACTTTCTCCCACAGCTGATATGCCACAAAAAGTATATGAGTGGTTGAGAATGAATGAGAACTGCCATTCTTGTATTCATGAATTATATTATTCTTCCCTTTTTTAAAAAAAGGGCATGCTTAAAGCAAAACACGTTTATAATTCAGATCCAGTTTTAAACTATTTTAAACCAGATGTTTATCCAAAATAAAAGTGTCCAACTACAGCATTTTGTAGGTATAAAATCAGTCATAGACCTTGGCTCTGAGTCAACACACTTTGCAAATCAGATAGTTAGACTGCACAATTTTACATGCATTACTCTATACAGGCCTTTCAATGAAGGCAACAAGGAAAATTTGTGTAACAATTTTTTCCCCTCTCCACGGGTACAATCATGACTGCAAACATTCTTGCAAGATAAAAAGAGGGCACATGTGAAATTTGCCTTCATAAATGTTTAAATGCAGAGAATCATAATGAATAAATGCTGATGTCATCACAGTTTAATATTTTTGTTACTTGACTGTTAAGTTAGGAAACATTATGACGTTTCTTAATTTTGTGGTTTAAGATGCTTCTACAAGGGACCATTGTATTTTCATATAATAGGAATAGTTGTAACAGCAAAAGGCAATCCATTAACACCACATGCACTACCTCTTCCCTTTATTTGGAGATTGCAATGATCTTTAATGTTTGCATAAACTGTACCATGTCTGAGTCTTCCAACAGACAAGGGTTAATTGTTCTCCTTGTCCATAGGTACATTTAAAAATGTGTTTCATTAAAGTGATAGGTGCTGAAATGGCTTTACAATTGATCATCATTTGCAGCAGGTATTATCTGTCACAGAGTCAAACAATGATGAATGATGCAAGCTGAGTTGTCCCCATCTAAATGGTGAACCAACACAAAGTAAAGAATGCTTTCCAATTGTAGCAAAAAAAGAGAGTTGATCAAAATTCTGAGCTCTTCTCACCTTCCCAAGTTGTCTGGGAGTAGGACTCAGTGATCGGACCCCAGATCTATGAGGGATTGGTAAAGGATGGTCCTCCTTATAGATAAGCCAGTCCTCTATGAATTTCCAGACTTACCTATATATGTATGCCAGGTCTATTTCTGATTGTTTCTGATTTCTAGTTGTGAAAATTTAAATACAAAGGCACAAAAGTGGTTTCAGATCAGTCCCATGAATTATAAGAATGCTGAAATTCTGCTCAATTTATTCAGTCTTGAAAGAACTCATTAGGAATAAACAAGTTGTGGTGTTTATTTTGTAGGTACAATTAGTTTTTTTTTTTTTTTTTTGTCAGAGCATGGCAGGACAAGCAGACCGTATCTCTCCATATGCTAAGATGCCAAGGCAATTAGTAACACATTTATTTTGGCATTTATTTTTTTATTTTGTTCACTTGTTAATGGGATTGTCCTTTCATTCTCCTCAAGTCAACAACCCTATGTGGTGGGTTCAGCTGAGAGAGAGAGAGAGACTGACCCAAGTCATTCATTTTTCTCACCATTCTCACATATCTTGGGAAAATGAAATTTTATTTTTTTTCTCCCAGGATAAGCAACTCTGTGACATACTTTGCCTGGATGTTGTGTTCTTGGCCATTCCTTAATTACGAAGTGGCTGAGAGGTTTATTTCTTTCATTTCCCCAGGAACTGACACTTTTTCTGATTTCTCAGACTTCTGTTCTGAGAAATTCCAATTCAAGTGAAAGGAGAAATGAACAGACAGACAGACAGACAATCAACTCCAACAATTAAAAAAAATAACATTCTAACCTGTAATGGTAGCAACTACTGAGTTTTAAAGAATGTGTGATCAGCCATAGTAGTTTCAGAGTACAGTAGAACCTCTGGTCACAACCATGATGTCAGGCCTGTAGCCATTTTTTCTGTTGGATCTTTGGCCTGCCACACTTTCTATTATTCTACTATGCATTTTCTATTGTGGGAAAATGGGACGGGGATTGTACGGATTTAGATGATATGTAGCCATAACAAAATTCTTTCTAGAAAGCCAAGGCCATCCTTTGTCTTTGCACCTCTGCATCTGACCAGAACTGAATGGGTGGAAGCTGCCAGCAGGGCAGTGGATGATTGGACCATGTGATGGATGTGGCTGTGGGGGCAAGATCTTGAACTTTCAACTGGGTGGGAAAACTGGGAAGCCTTCATATTCGGGTTTTCCCAGATGTGCCAACATGGCTCTCTTAATAAATTGGAACTTTGAGCAACACATTGCCTTGGACTCTGATTTAATTTTGGATGCTATTTGGAACCCTGACACATAATTTGTTCCATAACTTTGGTCACAACACGATTTGGTTGTGACCTGAATTTAATTTTGGAAATTTGGCACTTACAAAACAAATGATGCGGAAGGGGAAAGTGGCCTTGGGGGAAAAATTGTTAATTTTTTGGTTAGAACCTGATTTGTTTGTGGTCAGAAGCGTTTGTAACCAGAGGTTCTACTGTACTATGTATAACAACAAGAATTACCAAAACAGATACAGCAGCATTCTACTAAAAATACCATTAAATGGATGGTACTTTCAAATACTTTGAGAAATAAATAAGGGAGAAAGCCGAAGCCTTTTCTACTGGAAAAAAAAATTAAAAGAACTGCAGGGTATATTTTATCATCAAACCAAGTATGAGGTGTTTTTGTATGTGAACCCCTAGTGCACTCTCCCTTAATATACACTATGTATTTTATTGTGTGCAATGACCCAAAGTGTCAGTGAGTACACTCTCACGAGAGAGCTGTTTCTAAAGCAGCCATGCAAGACTTGAAAAAGACAACTGCTTTCATCATTTTGGCACTTTTTCCTACATCCAACACACACCTGTTTGAGCAATGTGCATAGTCCTAGTGGGGATGCTTGCCAGTTTGTGCACAGCTTGGGAGCTGTGAATTGGGTTGCTTGCTCAGAATAAATTGCCTATCCATTTCTAGTTTCCTGCCCTTCTTTTTTGCTAATGATATCTGCTCTGCAAGATAATTCCTTGACTTGTATTTCAAACCCTTTTCTCCATTTTACAAAGTGGATATTATTGCAATCCTCCCCTATCCCTGCTCACTGTTGCTGTGAGAATAAAGGAAAACCGCATTTTAAATCAATTTCTCTATAATAGCTCAACATTCCATTGAAGATTATGAGTGCCACAGATCTATGTTAGTTTGACCAATGCTGAAATAGGGATTTCAGAGTGTTTGAAATCTTCTGAGGAAGCCTTGTGATAATTTCAATTCTCCAAAGGGAATTGGCATCAGTAGTCGAAGCTGGCATTTTTATCAGGGGATGGAGAAGTATTATTATTTTTGAATTTATTACAAAAATATTGCCTTAGGAAGACATGCTGACCTTGGGAGACAAGTATGTGTGTTTCTGATATTTATATTCTCAGAGAAATAGTAATTCTTGTTATGTTCAGAATAGCTGTTTTCTTTTCTGAAGCAGAAAGCTGAAATTGTAGCAGTTGCCTTTCACCTTAAGGCCACCTCAGTCTGATCAATTCTGTTTTTCTTCCTCTCAGCAACCCAAAGGTATTTTGGGGAAGCTGTCATCGAAAATGTATTCATATTGAAGATATTTCATTTTGCTGTGATGTGTTACTGATGTGAAGTGGTTTTTTTTAAACCTAAAATGAAGAGCAGACAACTTAGCCATCCTATGACTTTCTTTTCAGCACTTTGCGTGACATGTGTACAGGTGTGATCTTGTTTTATATTGGTAGAAAATTGTGTTGGATTCTATTTCTCTGAGCAGTCTCTGTGATTGCAATTGCAATTGGTTTACACACTATTGATAAGGATTTCCTATATCCATCCCTTTCATACTTAGCACCTTGTGAGGAAACCACGGGTGGGCTTTAAAAATTTCAGCAATGGGTTCTCTGCCCGGTTGCATGGCCATGGTGGGTGTAGTCTAGTCAGCCTCCTGCACCATGGTGGGTGGGTGGGGGATGTTTTTGCCTTCTCCAGGCTCCGAAGACTTTTCTCGCACCTCTGGGAGGGCAAAAACTGCTTCCCACAGGCTCCGGAGGCCATTTCCGGCCTTCCGGAACTTCTGGAGGCCCATTTTCTCCCTTCCCTGAGCCTCCGTGCGGACCCTGCAATTTCCTCAGATCCAAAACGGGCCACGTGGAGACTCCTAGAAGGGGCGGGGTGGAGTGGAGGGATGGGGTTGGGTTGGCGGAGCCAACCAGAGATGGGATTTGGAGGTTCTCTGAACTGGCCGTAATGTTAGCTACTGGTTCTCCCGAACCTGGGCAAACCCGTAGCAGCTCACCCCTGGAAGAAACCCCTACAAAGGCAAGTTTTGCAGTTGAGCCATGAAAGGAAATCCCACCTGCTTTCTTCTTCTGATTCCGGCTTTGCCCACTCCTCCTCCAGCCAAAATGCTATGGCACTTTGCCTCCTCCACAGTTATTCTGGTTGTAGTTTTAAATTATAGTTTTCCCTTTCCACAAAATAAATAGGGCAGCAGCTGTCTCCCATGTTTTCAGTTTTCTCACTTGTTAGCTGATCCATAGGAAGTGAACCATTAAGAATAGGTCATTTAGTTATTTTTGCTTTCCAAGGTGACCTAAACATTTGTCTACATAGAATACAAATCTAATGAGCCACATAGACTTTTTGCTCATGAATGTAAACTTCTTAGATTTTGAAAAAATAAATGTTCATTTATACACTACAATTATTTATATATCTGTTTTTAGGAGAAAAATTCAAAATGCATTTCCTGAAAACCTTTTTGCTTTTCTTTTGACATTAGAAAATATGCACAACTAAAATGAATATAAAAGCATAATTGTTTTCTCCAGGAATTCCCCCACATGAAATGGCCAAAATAAGTGAGACTCAGTCTTCTGATTTTGCCTTCCATTGACATGTTTGTTGTTATGCACTCCAATTTTTGCATATCTATGTATATATATATATATTACTGTATGTAGAAAATGAAAAATAATTTGACTTTTAATAAATGTTGTTTTTGTAGGTAAAGGGATACATTGCAGAGGTATATTCAATATTTATTTCAACCTGTTTATGCAAAAACACCATTAAAATTAGACATTATTCAAAATTACTACCAAAAAAAATCACAGTTGAGTACTTCTCTCTATTGAATATATCCCTCTATTGTCATCTGAAATAGAAAGCAGACTGATTAAAGCCAAATCCTTCCTGAAAATGAGTGTACAGAATATGCTGAAGATGTAATTTGCAACAAATAATCTACTACATAAGTCTTCAACACCCCCCCCCCCCTCCGCCTTTCAGCTTTGCCTACAACAATATCTGGTTTCCACAGATGTATTGGTTAAAATTGTCAACTATATTTGTCGGAATGTTTATAGTGTTTCTCAGTCTGGCCAAAAATAATTTGTTATATGTAGTTGGTGTGCTAAAATAGGAATGAGATCTTTGGCCTTTGGTTCATGGTGGTGTTATAAATCCTTTCCTATTTTCAGAATGAAGTTCATTCTTACAAGCAAGAACAAAAATGCACAATCTAACATGGGAATTTAGATAGGATAAGCTAGAAGTTAATATGGTAAATATAGAGCAGCGATGGCTAACCTTTTTTGGCTCACGTGCCATAAATGGGGGGAGTGCAGGGGGGTCATGTGCAGGCATGCTGCACCCATAATGCAATGTGCGATCCCCCAGTGCGCATGAATGCACTACAGGTGCTCCCCCCAATTTTAAATGCTTTTTTCGCCCTCCCCAGGCTCCAGAGACTTTATACGAGCCTGGGGAGGGTGAAAACAGTCTCCCCCGCCCCCCCAGATGCCCTCCAGAGGCATCCCTGATGCCTTTGGAGCGCTCAAAACGACCCTCTGAGCAAACCAGAAGTGACTTCCGGTTTGCTCGGACGATCGTTTTGAGCGTTCCAAAGGCTTCAGGGACCGTCCGGAGGCTTCCCTGATGCCTTCGGAGCGCTCGAAATGACCCTCCGAGCAAACCGGAAGTGACTTCTGGTTTGCTCGGAGGGTCGTTTTAAGTGTTCCGAAGGCTTCAGGGACCGTCCGGAGGCTTCCCTGATACCTTCGGAGCGCTCGTTTTGAGCACTCCGAAGGCATCAGGGAAGCTCATGAAGCCTCTGGAGGGCCTGGGGGCGGGGATAGGCTCTTTTTGCCATCCCCAGGCTCCTATAAAGCCTCTGGAGCCTGGGGAGGGTGAAAAATGGCTTTAAAAAAGGGTGAACTCAGCTGGCCAGCGCGCATGCCTGACAGGGCCAGCTGACAGGGCCGCGCTTCGCGTGCCTAACAAATGGCTCCGCGTGCCACCTGTGGCACGCGTGCCATAGGTTCGCCATCACTGATATAGAGTTTAGAAAGTAGCACCTTAACTAACTTTAATGGGTTAATTATTAATAATTTCATATTTACATTAATTTAGTGTTGGAAGAAAAATCCAGGCCCAGTTCCATGCTGGGAGAAAGACGCTGGACATAAAATGGAGGATGGAGGCTGATTGGAAAGAGGGTCCATTTATTGATGAAGTAGAACCACCACCACATGTGATAGGGACAGCTGACAAAATGGAGTTGAGAGCGGGTGGGTTTTTATACCTTCTGGATTCCTATGGAGTCACGTTGGGGTCATGACTGACTTTATAGGCAAAAGGGGAAATGCAAATCCTAGGTGTTTTTGTCTGAGCTAATTTTGTCAACCTTTTGTTTGTTGCTTATCTGTCTTGACCCAGTCTTTATGAATGGATTACCAAATCTACATTTCTAAAGTGGCCTCCTTAGTTTCTGCTTGGAGCAGGGAAACTGGGACTGGTTTCTGCCTCCCTTAAGATTTTTCTCATTTAGGGGAAATATTCTAGCCTGCCTTTTTAATATTTTCCAAATTATTTCATTCTTCTAGGAAGGGGACGGGCAATGCATGATTTAACTAGCTTTAGTTTAGAATTATTCTGTTTTCTGAATGTACAACAATGTTCACTAAAACCAGCTACAGAAACAGAGATCGGGAAAATATTGCAGACTAAAACCCTCCAGACTGAAATACTAATTAGCACACATCTTTATCATATCATTTATTTCTCTAACAGGGGTCTGTGATACTTTTATATACAAACTGAGACTTTTCCAATATAACAATAGACTTGTCAATTAACCGATACAAGACATTGATTGGGTTGCATTTGTTCAGTGCTCAAAAAGTGTAGGCTGAAAATGTGGCTTGAAAAATGGCTTATTGGAGAATTGAAAAGCCTTGTTATTTTTGCACTTCTGTCTCTCTAAATAGCATAATGGCACAGACACTTGGAGGAAGCTCAAGGCCTGGGTTTGCTCAAGCAGCAGTTCACCTGGCACCCCACTGGTCATTGTCAGTCTTATTATCAGAATCCAAGCTGGCCATGACAATAGTTGTAGTCTGAATTTGGTTGTATTCTGCCTGGAATTCCAATATAAAATTATTTATTAATCATATTTGTACAGCTCACTGAGCCAAAAGCAACTCTGGGCAATGCACAACAATTGGATGAAAACCACAGATGTAAAAAACAAGATATAAAATAGATATAAAAGATATAAATATCCACATATAGAAATATAAATATATAGCCCTCTAGGATAAAAATGGTCATGTCAACAATGTTATCCATGCATATCTCTGGTTCCCTGGCAGCCCCAGGCCAGATAACATAATCAGGTCTTGAGGGACTTGAGATGTCAAAAGGGATGGAGCTAATCTAATTTCAGAGGGAAGAGACCATCTTGTCAGTCTAAAGACTGTGATTGGAATAATCATAAAGATAGGATACATTCGTACACTCAATAAAATACAAGATGGAGAACCATACTTATTTTGACATATTTCATGATGTAGAATGCTACACCCACCCAAGCCATTACAAAACATAACTCCTGACTGAATATCTGGATGGGGCCAGGTGTCACTCCTGATACTAAAGCAAAAAGCCCTATTCTGTTATGGATTTTCCTTCATATATCACATCCTTTAAACAGTGTTGGGATTCAAAATTTTTACTACCAGTTCTCTGGGCATGGCTTGGTGGGCATGACAGGGGAAGGATGCTAAGTCCTCGACCTGCGACCGGTCCTAAAGTCCTTGGCCGCAGGTCCTTGACTTACGACTGACAGCCGGTAACAGCCAAGCCGCGCCTGATTGGCTAAAGCGCGGCTGGCTGAGTGCGGGCTGCCAGAAGCATTCCTATTGGGCACCTACTTGACAGCTGGGTATAAATAGCTGTCAAGCAGGGCGAGCCTATCTTTTACTGACTGTTGGTTACTTGTATTGCTTCCTGCTTAAATAAAACGCTGTTTAGCTTACCTCAGACGCCTCACGTCTCGTCCATCCCTCGATCTTCTAAAAAGGATACTGTAAAATCTCCATTCCCTCCCCACTCCAGGGGAAGGTTACTGCAAAATCCATTCCCTCCCGATCATCTGGGACTCAGAAGGCAGAGAATAGATGGAGGTGGAGCCAGTCAGAAGTGGTTATTTACCGGTTCTCCGAATTACTCAATATGTCCGCTACAGGTTCTCCAGAACCGTTCAGAATCTGCTGAATACCACCTCTGCCTTTAATCTCCATTGGATAAGATGCAGTGACTCCCTGGTCTTTTTTCATTATAAATCTGGTCTTGGGTTATTCTAAACCCCATATTTGCTAATAAGTCTATGCCAACCTAGCAGTTCAAAAGCATGTAAAAATGCAAGTATAAAAATAGGGACCACCTTGGTTGGAAGGTAACAGTGCTCCATGCGTCTTTGGCATTCAGTCATGTTGGCCATATGACCATGGAGATGTCTTCAGATTGCGCCTGCTCTTTGGCTTTAAACTGGAGATGCCACTGCCCCCTAGTGTCAGGAATGGCTAACATATATGTGCGAGGGGAACCTTTGCCTTTACAGGCTTTATTAAATACTATTTCAGTTATAAGGTATTACTACTATCTTATTGTTCAGCAGTTATAGGTCTGGAGAATGCTGTATTATAAAAACACAATGATTCTATAAATACACTTTTGTGAATTGTGAATTTGAGGGTCAGAAATAATAAAACTGAAGCAAAGAAAGATTTTTTTAAGTTGTTAAAAAGTTCAGAGTATTGGTGTGTGAGGGTCAAGAGCAAATTATCCAAGCAAAAAATCTGTTGTGTCATGGGACAGAAGAATAATACAGTATGTGAATTGTGGCTGAATCTGACGGCTGAAGTCTGTTAAAGGGGCATTCATGCATTAACCTAAATTAATGCTTCAGTAAGATACAACTATAAAAATGGAACATCCTTTGTGTAGGAACAAATGTAAACTTGTCTGTTTGAGCTGTCTAGTGAAATAACATTTTTATTCCAGTAAGCCTTGTATAATTTGGGTTGCAGGTGCTCTTCGCCACCCAAGCTAATTATTTTATTGCATTATAATGTACAAATAATATATTATAGAATACAACTGAGAATACAATGGTATTTATGCAACAGAAACTAGAAATTTTTAACATTGGGAAAACTCAAATAAATTAAAGATGAAGAAAAATGTGCATATGACTTCAAAATGTTAATAAACAAAAGATTGCTTAAATTACATAATTAATGCTAAATAGGACATTGATAAGCAATGCAAAGCACATTCAAGTTATTTTATTGCAAACATTTTTGTTCATCTGTTCTAGTAGTGTATTTCAGTTGTGTTCCATTTATATTTTATTGTGTAATTAATACTGTATTTTTCAGAGTATAAGATGCACCTTTTTTTCTCAAAAAAGAGGCTGAAAATCTGGGTGTGTCTTATACATCGAATACAGCATTTTTTCCTCCTGAAGCCCCGCCCCCTTCAAAATGGCCATGCACACCCTTAAGGAGGCTTTCAGAGAGCTCCAGGGGATTCGGGAGGGCAGAAATGAGCAAAAAACAGCCCATTCCCCCCCCCCCGCTCCCAGCAACACACTATAAGACTCCCTAAGGCTATGCATGCAATTTTTTTGACAAAGAAATTGGCCTGTTTTTGTGAAAAAGTGACCATTTTTGCTTGTTTTTGCCCTCCCCCCCCCCCAGGAGCTCTCTGCAAGTCCTTCCAAGGCTATGCCTTTTAAATTAAAACAGGCCCATTTTTGCGAAAAATGGGCCATTTTGGGGAGGTTTGCAGAGTGCAAAAACTTTTTTTTTCCTTTTGGAAAGCTCTTTAACTGATTGATAAGAATTACATTGATCAAATGCTGTGCCAGCAGAAACAAAGTCTTAGGTGCTGCAGATTATCAGTAAAATTTCCTTCTCCAGCACATGGATAAATACAACTGGAAACATCTATCTACGTACCTACTCTCTCTCCCCCCCCTACCTACCTACTGTATTTCTCTCTCTCTCTACATGGGGCTCCCCTTGAGATGCACCCGGAGACTGCAACTGGTTCAGAATGCGGCCGCGCGGGCAATCATGGGGAGAATGAGGTTCTCCCATATAACACCTCTCCTGCGCGAGCTGCACTGGCTCCCTGTGGTCTACCGGGTGCGCTTCAAGGTGTTAGTTACCATCTTCAAAGCGCTCCATGGCACAGGACCTAGCTATCTGCGGGATCGCATTCTGCCCCATACATCCCTGCGACCAATTCGCTCTCACAGAGAGGGACTCCTCCGGGTGCCGTCCACCAGGCAGTGTCAAAGGGCGGCATCCAGGAATAGGGCCTTCTCTGTGATGGGCCCAGCCCTTTGGAATGACCTCCCCCCAGATATCAGGACAACGACTGATCTCCGCTCCTTCCGCACGAAACTCAAGACCCACCTGTTCCAACTAGCCGGCCTGGCTTAACTAGAAATTTCTAACCTCCCTGGCAATTTTAATTATTTTAATATTTTATACGTAAATTTTGGGGTTTTTAACTGTTTTAATTGTTTTAATTTATTATTTATTTGAACTTGACTGTTAAATATTGGTGTTACCTCCTCCATGCCACACTTGTATTTTGATTTAATTGTACGTCGCCCCGAGTCCCTTTGCGGAGAGGGGGCGACTGATAAATCGAAATAAATCTTTCTCTCTCTCTCTCTCTCTCTCTCTCTCTCTCTCCCTCCCTCCCTCCCTCCCTCCCTCCCTTCCTTTATCTACCTACCTACTTATCTATCTACCTAACTCTTCTCTCTCTCTCTCTACTTACCTACTGTATTTCTCTCTCTCTCTCTCTCTCTCTCTCTCTCTCTCTCTCTCTCTCTCTCCCTCCCTCCCTCCCTCCCTCCCTCCCTTCCTTTATCTACCTACCTACTTATCTATCTACCTAACTCTTCTCTCTCTCTCTCTACTTACCTACTGTATTTCTCTCTCTCTCTCTCTCTCTCTCTCTCTCTCTCTCTCTCTCTCTCTCTCTCTCTCTCTCCACTTACCTACCTATCTACCTACCTCCCTACTCTTTCTCTCTCCCTACCTACCTACTGGTATTTTTCTATCTTTATCTCCCTCTCTATCCCTCTATCTACCTACTTACTTTTCTAAAAAAAATTGTCTCTTCAAAACCTTGGTGCATCTTATACTCTGAAAAATACGGTAAGTTGTTCATGTAGTTGTTTTGTGCAAACCTAGTTTTGATACAAAGTTGGGATACATAAAGGAAACCAATTATTCAATATTTCTGGAAGTTATGCATAAAGCCATGATAGAAAAAGGAAACGATTTTGACTAATATCTTTAAAAGAATTCAGTGCCCACAGTAAAATAGATCTGGTGGGTGAAGTCTCTAGGGAGATTCTTCAACCAATACATCCAAACTAATACATTGGCATTGGGAAGGAAAAGTCTATCCAACACCTCTCTAGAAAAGTTCTAGCCACTGAGTCAGCTGTGATGGAACTCTGGACTTCTTATTGCTTTTGGCAGTAGTTTGCTCTCCAAGCTTGTTTCAATTTAGCTTCTGAATGTTTCGTTACCAGACTAGATAACATCACAGCAGGATTTTCTTGTCCTCACTATCAGATGGATTAGTAACTGGCTGACCAACCACACTCAACATGTAGTCTTCAATGGAACTTCATCTACATGGAGGGAAGTATGCAATGGAGTACCCCAAGACTCTGTTTTAGCCCCAGTACTCTTCAACATCTTCATCAATGATTTGGATGAAGGAATAAATGGGGAACTCATCAAATTTGCAGATGAGACCAAACTGGCAGAAATAGCCAACACTCCAGAAGATAGGCTCAAGATATAGAAGGATCTTGACAGACTTGAACATTGGGCACTATCTAACAAAATGAAATTCAATGGTGAAAAAAAGTAAGATTCTACATTTAGGCAAGAACAACAAAATACACAGGTACAGTATAGGTGGTATCTCGCTCAATAGTAGTAATTGTGAAAGGGATCTTGGAGTCCTAATGGACAACGAATTAAATATGAGCCAGCAGTGTGCAGCAGCTGCCAAAAAAGTCAACACAGTTCTAGGCTGCATAAACAGAGGGATAGAATCAAGATCAAGTGAAGTGTTAATACCACTTTATAATACCTTGGTAAGGCCACACTTGGAATACTGCATTCAGTTTTGGTCACCACAGTGTAAAAAAGATGTGGAAACTGGAAAAAATGTAAAGAACAGCAACAAAGATGATTAGGGGACTGGAGGCTAAAACATATGAAGAACGGTTTCAGGAACTGGGTATGTCTAGTTTAACGAAATGAAGGACTAGGGGAGTCACGATAGCAGTGTTTCAATATCCCAGGGGCTGTCAAAAAGAAGAGGGAGTTAAACTATTCTCCAAATCACCTGAGGGTAGAACAAGAAGCAATGGGGGGAAGCTTTTGTACAGGAGAGATTGTACAGTGGGAATTTTGGTCAGACGGTCTACTGCGCATGCTGAAGATTAGCAGTTGGTGTCGGTCAATGCCAACCGTCCACATACCTTCCTGATGATGCTCCTTGAAGATGGAACTCACATGACACCTAAGGGATTTACAGATTGGACAGTGGGATGAGGGTTGCCAGGGGGGAGGGGGTTGGTCACGTACTGATATGTATGATTTCGCGCGCTTTTGTCTCAGATCTTGCTTTGCTTAGCTACTATCTTTTCATAACCAGTAAAAGTATTCTTAATTCTGCAAAATGGAGTTAAGTGGTTTCTTTCTTGGTTACTGAGGGAGGCCGGCTTGACAGATTGTCTCTTTTGAATGATATATAAATATTGTTTGTCTCTGTATGCCTGTTGATGCCTGATTTATCTGAGTGCTAGGCTTCCAGGAATTCTTTGGGTTTTTTAAAAACTTAGCTTGGTTTCCGAATGAAGATGAGGTAATAAGGAAGATCTTAGAATCCACAGAGATGGATAAATTGACAAATGAAATTCAAGGAAAGGAGGAATCAGAATACTACTTAGTTTGGTAAAAATGGTATAAATAGTTAGATGATAGAAATAAGAACTAAGAAATTGGGAAATGTAAAATTAATATATAGTAGAAAAATTAGGAAACTAATTCTAATAAGTTTGGGGGTAGGAAGATAATTTAAGATACACTAATATAAGAAAAATATATACAATACAATGAAGGTAATGTTATAGTCTGATATAAATGGCTAAACATAAATAACTAAGCAAAGGAGTAAGAAATAAGGTGACCACAATGTAAATGTAATGTATAGGAGGGGAAACAATAACTGTAAAGATGCACCGATAGGTAAATGCTGTGAGAAGGAACATTTGGCTCCAATGTTGTTTGTAAGTTATGTGTTTGTTTTTGTTGTTGTGTTTAAGTGTTTAAAGTTAAAAATTAAAAAAAAACTTAGCTTGGTCTAGGGTGAAACTATAGTTAAGTCTTTCCATGTGTTAAAGAATTTTCATCATGTCTTCTGACCACTAATTGGTGTTAATGGATGTTATGGATGCTATAATGGATGCTAATCTTATGTCTATCTCTTTTATATAGTGACTGTTATAGTCCTTACACTATGTTGTATGTTATAGAAGACTGCTGTTTTTTCTTCTAGGGTTTGGAGTTGTTTAGTTTATTTAAGATATTTTGGAATGCTGTAGTTAGTTTGTTGGTTCATGTGGCACATGATGGTGTGTCATTGTAATAGTCTTGTTGGATGTTTCTGAGATGTTTTTGATGTGTGGCATCTTTTTCATAGTTTGTGTTGGTTGTGTTGTAGTGAATTGAGCAGTCAAGCACTTTTTTTATCAAGTTATATTGGTATCCATTTTGTTGAAAGATGTTTTTTTGGAAGATGTAAAGTGATTTTTGTTGTATATATTATATATGATGAACTACTGATACTTATACTGATACTTATTTTTTCTTTCTATTTGTTGTTCTTTAGATCTACATTTCTTCTTTAACTACTAAGACAGAGCAGCCAATATTGCATGTTGAAAAATATGTCTCAAAACTTTGTCAAGGGTGCAATTTTTTAAAAAGCAACAGTGAAGATTTGGAAGAAAATAATGAATCAGTACTTCTGAAGGTTTTCAAAAATAGGTGAATTAAACACATGCATATAAACATCTGCAGATGATTAGGATTCTGTTCCTGGAATCCAATATATGGATTTGTAAAGAGCCTCATTGCATTGAAGACATGTCACTTAAGAAGGGATCTTTAATGAAGAGTGAAGGATGAAATAATTGCATTCTTTCAAAAGCTGATCTGAACAGAAGGGAACAAATCTGGAATTAAAACAATGGAACAGGATGTTGGAAAGTAAATAAGCCTTTAAAAAATCCACAGACTTTTGCCCTTGAGAAGTAGTATAAACCAGCATTCTGCTGCCTTGATAGAATGGTGAATTGTTGGCTGTGCCATCTGCTGGCTGAAGAGTCTTTTCTCCATCTAAATTGGTGCCAAATTACTGATGTTAAAGTTAATACCTTACTGACTTAGCATGGCTAGAAGAACAAAGGCATAAATACAGTATCTGAAAAAACAGAAGTGGCCCTGAAGGAGATGATATACTTTATGACTCTTTAAGTAAACAGGCTAGTAAATTAAGTTTTAGATGGACTAAGTGAGTTTCAGTAAAAAGGTTACTCAACTGAGGGAAAAGACATCAGGAGAATTTTATTACTGCTGTTACCAAAAAGTATACTTTTTCTTCCTTTAATCTGAAGTATCCATTCAAGGAAAGTCCTACTTCCACATATTTCTTTGGCTACCGTTATTATGGATAAGTCTGCAGTAGGATTGTTTTTAAAGACCTGCCCAAAAATTATATATACATTAATAGGTTACATGGCTAGGCCAATTGGATCAGAGACAATTGAAATGATCCATTCAGTTCAACAAATTACTTCAGTTTGACGTGAGTGCTAAAGGTCCATAGATATTCTATTCCATTCACCTATTTGAACTCAGTCATCATTTTGATTTAGAAACCTAATTAAATTTGGACATTTGATCAAATCACCATTGAGTTAAATCTCTGATTAGATGACATCATCTATCCTTTGGAATCTGATTAAGTAAACTATGGTCAGTGTACAACAAGCCTGGACATTTTGTGTCCTCAACATTTTGTGACATGTCTGCCTATGGACATTTGAATTGTAAAGATATGTGTTTAAAATTTTGAAGACTGGAGGACATATATTTGATTCTGCCTGTGTGTGCATCACTCTCATTTTTAAGGTGATTTGAAGAAAGTGGGGGCAGCTTTTGATACTCAGTGGAATAATAAATCCCTTATTTTCTCTCTAAGGTCATAACTGACATTTTGATTAGAATTGCAGAATATCTTAACCATCCTCCCAGCCCCGGCATTACATTGGTGCAGTTAAATCTATATTTAAAAGCAAGCACACAAGGATACATACATTTCTTCAAACAGCCTGCAGTCATTTGGCGTTATCTGATTTACCCTATGCAATTAATTAAAACTTAATGCCCACTCACATTCATCATTTATCAGCCACTCATTTGAATAACAAAGGAGATCAAATGAAAGACTGTACAATGAGGCTGCATTTGCATTCATTTCTGAAGCGACAAATACTCATTAGGGACATGTGAGTTCAGGGCTGCATAAAAGGCATTCAGAAATGCAGAAGAATAGGACCACCCAGTAACAAGTTGTTGTAAGCAGCTCATTATATCTATTTTTTAAGGGGGTGGGGAATGAATGCCTTTGAAAGTTGAAGTCATTTGAACAAAGAGAAAATAATGTGGCCATGCATTTTTATTTATTTATGCAAGGTATTTTTGGACTCATTTCTGAAATGTTCTTTGAATACACTGAATGGGATATTTTAAGGACTTGTCATTGATGGCTCTTGCTAAAGAGAAAGCTTTGTTCAGATCCCATTGGAAAATGGATCTTGGTAGTAAGCTAATTGATAAACTCCCTAGTAAACTACAGTAAAGGTACCGTGTGGGGCGGAGTGGCTCAATGGCTAAGACACTGAGTTTGTTGATCAGACAGGTAAGGCAGTTTGGTGGTTCGAATCCCTAGAGCTGTGTAACGGAGTGAGCTCCTCTTACTTGTCCCAGCTTCTGCCAATCAAGCAGTTCAAAAGCATGTAAAAAATGCAAGTAGAAAAATAGGACTACCTTTGGTGGGAAGGTAACAGCGTTCCATGCGTCTTCGATGTTCAGTCATGCCAGCCACATGACCACGGAGGCGTCTTTGGACAGCATGGGCTCTTTGGCTTTGAAATGGAAATGAGCACTGCCCCCTAGAGTCGGGAATGACTAGCATATATGTGCGAGGGAACCTTTACCTTTAAACTACAGTATGACTGATTCAGTACGGGTAGACCTCAACTTATGCTCACAATTGGGACCAAATTTTCCGCTGCTAGGCAAAATGGCTGTGAAGTGACCAATTTAATGACCTTTTTTGGGCTATGGTTGCTAAGCACATCACTGCAGTTGTTAAGTGAATCATGTGGTCATTAAGCAAATCCAGCTCTCCCATTTGATTTTGCTTGACTGAAGCTGGCTGGGAAGGTAGAAAATGGTAATTATATGACCCCAGATGCATACATAAAAAAAGGGGGACAGCCGATTCAGAAGTCTTTGTGAGAAGTTAACTGATCATCCCTTGAAAAAAATGTTGACAGCGGATTCCGTGTAATGATTTTTGGCTAGTATTTCTCAAAGTCAGTGTGATAAGCTTTCCCCCCTCTTATGATGAATTACTTTGGCTATGAGTAAGAGAGTTAAATTGTTGCGGCAGACTGGGGCAACAAACCTCAGTCAGCCAGAAATAGGACGTGAGACCACAAGGTAAAAGAGAACACAGGTTTAATGATGCATCAGAGTTCAGAGCGTTCATACGACAAAGTCTGAACTGCCCTGGTTAGGCCAGGACAGAGATTTAATACCCCCTCGGAATTTCGGGGGTTACATGGGCGTGTTTTTACCCGGAAAAGGAGGTACAAGGGGAGGTACATTTTGGATTCATCATCATTACAGTGTTTACAGTAATATTGTAGAAATACATCTTTTTGGAAAATTACAGAAAAAGAAGTTACAGAAACAGAAGTGAAAAAGGTTAGCCTTTGCAATCTCTGATACTAAAGTTTTAATAATAGCGAACTGGCAGTTTCATATCTTACAACATCTGTTTCTTCCTTGTGCCCAACCTTGAAGCATGTTGCAACTTATGATTTGTAATATTTCCTATGCAAGCTGCAGAAGTCCTTTTAATATGTGGACTTAACTAATGCTTTTATCAAGGAGTTTATCAAGGAGTCTGGGGGCTCCTATACCCTTCAGGTGAGGGGGTTATTTACCTGCCGCCTCAAGATAGACTTAGCATTCCCAACGAGTAGGTTAATATTTTCCTTCTTTTCAACTCTATGCATAGCTCCTCTTGCTGATAGACCAAGCATGAATGTTTATTCCTCTCCTTTTCAAACAGATCTAAACATTTAACTCTTCCTACTCTATAAACAAATCAATAAAACATCTTTTTAGTCCTAGTGTCAGCAGAAAGTCTATTAAGGGTTTCAAGAAGTAGCAATGTACCTTGTTTTAAAGCTAACCAATTTTATCAAATAGACCAGTGGTTCTAAACTTCTTTATCATGGACCCCCTTTAAATAACTTTTGAGGCCATGGACCACCAAGACTTAATTCAAGGTTTTAATTATAACATTTCTTCAAGCCTTCATCGATCCCTTATGATGATATTGTGGCTCCTCCAGGGGTCTGCTGCCCACAGGTTGAGAACCACTCAAATAAACCAATTGTACATTCCTTCCTTTCTTAAGCTTTAGTTCATTCAAATATTGTCACAGAATTTTATTTCACTTCATTTTTTCTTCATCCCATCACCCAGAGTTCATTAAGGCTTTAACAAGCCCCTTTTGTAAATAAGAAAAAAATATCCAAGTAATTTTTGGATTTGTCATTTGTATCTCCTTTGTAATTTTAAAATCTCGGCCAATTTCTTTTGTAAATCCAGTGAAATATCATTTTCTAAGTAATTCTCTTGGCCTGTCAGTTGTAAATCTACTTTTTCTACTTACAGCAACAGCACTTAGACAGACATATATACTGCTTCACAGTCACTTACATCCCTCTCATCCCTAACCAGTTTACAGATCAGCATATTGCCCCCAACACAGGGGTGAAATCAACTTATCTTCGCTACTGGTTTGCAAATGTGAGTGCGTGCATGCCCAGAGGATCAAAAACAGGACATGGGCGGATCTCTGGGCGGATGGGTGGAGCCTCCCACCACTACCACTACCGGTTTGCCAAAACTGGATAGAACTGATTGAATTGCACCACTGCCCCAACAATAATCTAGATCCTCATTTTACTGACCTCAGAAGGATGGAAGGCTGAGTCAACCTTGAGCCAGTGAGAACTGAACTGCCGAAATCTTGCAATAGGCAGTCAGCAGAAGTAGCCTGCAGTTCTCTATTCTCACCACTGTGCCACCATGGCTCATTCCATTATTATTAAATCCCATTACCTCTTGGTTCTCAAACCCATCAAAAACTGCTTTCCTGAGATCTCCTGACAAGGAGCAGCTATCTGGAGTGCATGTCTCCTTATCTGGAGAGGTTCTGAAGAAGTGGTCTACTCACCAGTTCTTTGGTCTTTGTCATGGTCATCAGCTTCACTTTTGTAAAGCTGTCTTTAGTTCAGCATACTTCTCCCAGAAGTTGGGTATTCCTTTCTATTATGCTTCCAGGCTTTGTTTGAGGTGTGGGAGGCAGTGCTGTTGCTCTCCTTTATTTTGCAGACTCCCTGGCTGCCTCTCGTTTCGATCTAAAAAAACTATCTTAACTAGAGATTCAGTAGCACGAATGGAAAGATAGGAAAATCACACATAGTTCTTTTTTTAAAAAACAAAGTTTTACTGATTTTCAAATATATAGGGAAGGGTAAATAGGTATACAAAATTTTTTGGCAGCTTTCATACTGCTGGTAGAGATCCCAGCACGGTACTCATTTATATAACATTGTACAACAAATTTATAGAAGAAAACAGTAAACCAAATCTTACTCTATATTGTTAGTCTTGTGTTCCTACATGTTTCTCTTTGTCTTTTTCTAATATATCACTAACTGCTATTGTTCCAAATAATTTTATTTTTGAGATCTGAGCTTTTTCGATATTGCTTCTTCCTCCCTGTCGCCAGAGAGAGCCTCAGTGCCCCCCTCCTTCCCATCTTGGATCTTACTGTCTTGTGTTTTACTGTCTCTTTCACTACTCCCACTCTGTTCCTCCTCTGAGAGTGGAAAATTCTTTTTAATGAAGGCCTCCGCCTCCTGGACTGTATTGATTCTGATCCTGTTTCCCTCCCAGAAGATTAACATCCCCTCTGGAATCAGCCATTTAAACCAGATCCCTTTTTCATATAAATTTTTTGCTAGGGAGGAAAATTTCCTCCTTCTATCTCTTATTTTTTTCGGGCTCTGTTTGAGAATGGTGATCTCTTCACCCTTATATTTCAATGGTCCATCCCTTTGGGTCACAAGTACCTCGTCCCTTGTGGATCTCCTGACAAACTTAACATGTATCTCCCTCGGAACATTGTGTCTTCTAGCATATGCTGAATTAATCCTATAAGCTAGATCCATATCCCACCATATTTGAGTGAGTCACAAGACAAAGACACTGAGGTGGGGGCCCTTAAACTCCATATCATTTGAACCTTCCTGAAGCTAGGATTGGAGCTGCTGGAGAGAAGGAGGGGGTGAGTCACAAGACAAAGACACTGAGGTGGGGGCCCTTAAACTCCATATCATTTGAACCTTCCTGAAGCTAGGATTGGAGCTGCTGGAGAGAAGGAGGGGGTGAGTCACAAGACAAAGACACTGAGGTGGGGGTCCTTAAACTCCATATCATTTGAACCTTCCTGAAGCTAGGATTGGAGCTGCTGGAGAGAAGGAGGGGGTGAGTCACAAGACAAAGACACTGAGGTGGGGGCCCTTAAACTCCATATCATTTGAACCTTCCTGAAGCTAGGATTGGAGCTGCTGGAGAGAAGGAGGGGGTGAGTCACAAGACAAAGACACTGAGGTGGGGGTCCTTAAACTCCATATCATTTGAACCTTCCTGAAGCTAGGATTGGAGCTGCTGGAGAGAAGGAGGGGGTGAGTCACAAGACAAAGACACTGAGGTGGGGGCCCGCGCGCCTAACGGCGCACGAATCATATATCTATAAACCAAAATAGCAATAATACATTCTGGATTAGTGTGTTTGAGATTGTGATTTTATTTATTTCAAAATGACTGGCTTAGTTCAATGTAATAGCTGTTTTGCACCTGTCTTTCTCAGTACTCTTTTCAAATTTGGATACTGTCCCCTTTGTAAACAAATTACGAGTCTACATAGCCAGATTACCTATCTAGAATCTGTAATCTGTGCTCTCCAAGCAGAAACTAGGTGTCTACGTCAGCCATTCCACTCTATGGTGAAGCCACACTATCAGCCCCCTCTACCACAAAGATCTTGCAGGAGAAGAGCTGTCTGGACAACTGTGGGATCTGGCAGGTTGAGAGCTGTGAACCATAAACACAAAGCTTTTGCTGTGACCCAGAAAAACAGATATAGTGCCCTTGCTGACCTTAATGGGGACACTAAAGAGATAGGTCAAGGCAGTTGTGATAATGATGACTCAAATAAGCAGGGGATCGTGGTCCAAAACGAAGAACTTTCTTCGGAAAGGCGAAAAGGGGAACCAGGTATCACACATCAGTCGCAGAAGAAGATCAAGGTATGTAAAAAGAGAAGTCACCTTCTGGTTGGTGATTCAATCGTAAGAGATGTTAATTTAGGAGAGGATAAGGAGGTTTTAAAAGAGGTCAGGTGTCTGCCAGGTGCTACTGCCAGCAGAGACAAGAGACGTATTCTTAAGATAGTCAAGAATGCAAGTAAGGACTGTGACGTTGATGCTATTATACATCTTGGCACTAATGATCTATCCCAGAAAGATGTACTTTCTGTGCAGAATGATTTCCAGAACTTGGGGTATGAACTTAATAGTATAGGTTGTAGGCTTATCTTTTCAGAGGTTTTACCTGTATATAAGGAACAAAAAGGGAAGGGCTAGCTTGTAGCAGAGTTTAATGTTTGGCTAAAGGAGTGGTGTAAAAGGGAAGGCTTTGGTTTTATTAGTCATGAAGCCTGTAGCTGGTCCAATGAAAAACTGTACAAAAGAGATGGGTTGCACCCATCCAAGAAAGGAACTGAGTTACTTGGCATTAAATTCACAGATTTTCTTGATAAACATTTAAACTGAAGAGCGGGGACAGAGAATTAATAGATACAGAACATCTCTGTCCCCAGCAAACTAAAATTCATAGGGTTATAAATGCATGTAACATAGATGTGTGTGTGGGTAAGATTATCACTCCTGCTGTCAAGCAAAACCAAGCATGTAATAGTGATTGTCATACCATGTGCATGAATCACACAAGTGGCAAGAAAATAGGGGCAGTCAGGCATAATACAGGTTATGTAGACAGTAAACACAAGGTCAATCAAAATGGACTCAAATGTCTATATACCAATGCACAGAGTATGAGGAATAAACAGGGAGAATTAGAAATTCAAGTAAAAGAGGGCAGATATGATATTATTGCCATTACAGAAACTTGGTGGGATGAAACTGACAAATGGAACATACAGCTAGAAGGATTTAAATTATTTAAAAGAAATAGACCAAATAAAAGAGGAGGTGGAGTTGCACTATATATAAGAAATAACTATGTCTCTACAGAAATAGAGCACAACAATAATGAGAACTATCTTGAATGCATTTGGGTCAATATTAAAGGTTGTGGGGGAAATGACATTGCCATAGGTCTATACTACAGGCCACCCAACCAAGCAGAGGAAGAAGATGAACTTTTTGCTAGTCAGCTAACTAAGGTATGTAGGAAGCACACCACAATAGTAATGGGAGATTTTAACTACCCTGACATCAACTGGGAAACAAACTCTGCACCAAGTGGAAGATCCAACAGGTTCCTAACAAACCTAGCAGACAACTTTGTTTTCCAAAAAGTAGAGAAGGAAACAAGGGGATCAGCCATACTGGACTTAATTCTCACTAACAGAGAGGAAATGATAGAAGGTGTTGAAGCCATAGGAACCCTGGGGGCAAGTGACCATGCAATATTGGAATTCAACATTATCCAAACACAAGTAGTAGAACAAAGTCAAACTAGAGTCTTGGACTTTAAGAAAGCTAATTTCAATAAACTTAGAGAGAGCTTGGGAAAAATTCCATGGATGAGAATCCTCGAGGGGAAAACAACTCAAGAAGCTTGGGAAATTTTGAAAAATGAGATTAGAAAAGCCCAGTCTAACACAATACCAATGAAGAAGAAAAACAACAGCTCCCAAAAGAAACCAGCATGGCTGCATAAACAACTATCTGACAAACTGAAAGACAAAAAAAGTAAGTATAAAAAGTGGAAGGAGGGGGACATAACTAAGGCAGAATATCAGCAAATAGCCCGAGCCTGTAAAGATGAAGTGAGGAAAGCTAAGGCTCACAATGAAGAAAGGCTTGCCACAAAAGTAAAAATTAACAAAAAAAGCTTCTTCCAACATGTTAAAAACAAGAAAAAAGTTAAGGAAACAATTGGTCCATTGCTAGGAGAAAGTGGCAAGAAGGTGACAAGCAACAGGGAGAAAGCAGAACTATTTAACTCATGTTTTGCATCTGTCTTTACACAAAGGGATAAAACAGTCCAACCTATCAAAAGCAGCACCACAAAATTAGGAACACAAATTGAAATAGGGAAGAAAATGGTAAGTGAGCACCTGTCTACCCTAGATGAGTTCAAATCACCAGGACCGGATGGATTACACCCCAGAGTTCTGAAGGAACTAGCAGACGAGATCTCAGAACCACTGAATTATATCTTTCAGAGATCCTGGAACACCGGGGAACTACCAGAGGACTGGAAAAGAGCTGATGTGGTTCCCATCTTCAAAAAAGGGAAAAAATTAGATCCAGGAAACTACAGACCTATCAGCCTAACCTCAATACCAGGAAAGATTCTGGAAAAAATAATCAAGCAACGAATTTGCGAACACCTAGAAGCAAACAAAGTAATAGCCAAAAGCCAACATGGATTTGTCAAAAACAGATCATGCCAGACTAATCTTATTGCATTCTTTGATAATGTGACAAAATTAGTGGACCAGAGGAATGCCGTTGATATAGTTTACTTGGACTTCAGTAAGGCTTTTGATAAGGTAGACCATAACCTACTACTAGATAAAGTAGAAGAATGTGGGTTAGACAGCATCACCACCAGATGGATTGGTAACTGGCTGACCAACCGCACTCAACGTGTAGTTCTCAATGGAACTGCATCTACATGGAGGGAAGTATGCAGTGGAGTACCCCAAGGCTCTGTTTTAGGCCCAGTACTCTTCAACATCTTCATCAATGATTTGGATGAGGGAATAAATGGGGAACTCATCAAATTTGCAGATGATACCAAGCTGGCAGGAATAGCCAACACTCCAGAAGATAGGCTTAAGATACAGAAGGATCTTGACAAACTTGAACATTGGGCACTATCTAATAAAATGAAATTCAATGGTGAAAAGAGTAAGGTTCTACATTTAGGCAACAAAAACGGAATGCACAGGTACAGTATAGGTGATACCTTACTCAGTAGTAGTAACTGTGAAAGGGATCTTGGAGTCCTAGTGGACAACCATTTAAATATGAGCCAGCAGTGTGCAGCAGCTGCCAAAAAAGCCAACACAGTTCTAGGCTGCATCAACAGAGGGATAGAATCAAGATCACGTGAAGTGTTAGTGCCACTTTATAATGCCTTGGTAAGGCCACACTTGGAATACTGCATTCAGTTCTGGTCGCCACGATGTAAAAAAGATGTGGAGACTCTAGAAAGAGTGCAGAGAAGAGCAACAAAGATGATTAGGGGACTGGAGACTAAAGCATATGAAGAACGGTTGCAGGAACTGGGTATGTTTAGCTTAAGAGAAAGAAGGACTAGGGGAGACATGATAGCATTATTCCAATATCTCAGGGGTTGCCACAAAGAAGAGGGAGTCAAACTATTCTCCAAAGCACCTGAGGGTAGAACAAGAAGCAATGGGTGGAAACTAATCAAGGAGAGAAGCAACTTAGAACTGAGGAGAAATTTCCTGACAGTGAGAACAATTAATCAGTGGAACAGCTTGCCTCCAGAAGTTGTGAATGCCCCAACACTGGAAGTCTTTAAGAAGATGTTGGATAGCTATTTGTCTGAAACGGTATAGGGTTTCCTGCCTAGGCAGGGGGTTGGACTAGAAGACCTCCAAGGTCCCTTCCAACTCTACTATTGTATTGTATTGTATTGTATCTATCTATCTATCTATCATCTATCTATCCACCTATCTACATCTATTTCTTTCTATCTATCATCTATCTATCATCTATCTATCTATCTATCTATCTATCTATCTATCTATCTATCTATCTATCTATCTATCTATCTATCATCTATCTATCCACCTATGTACATCTATTTCTTTCTATCATCTATCTATCATCTATCTATCATCTATCTATCTATCTATCTATCTATCTATCTATCATCTATCTATCCACCTATCTACATCTATTTCTTTCTATCTATCATCTATCTATCATCTATCTATCTATCTATCTATCTATCTATCTATCTATCTATCTATCTATCTATCTCTATCTATCTATCTATATCTGTATCTATCTATTATCTATCTATCTATCTATCTATCTATCTATCTATCTATCTATCTATCTATCTATCTATGTATCATCTATCTATCTATCTATCTATCTATCTATCTATCTATCTATCTATCTATCTATCCATTTGTCTGGAACGGTATAGGGTTTCCTGCCTAGGCAGGGGGTTGGACTAGAAGACCTCCAAGGTCCCTTCCAACTCTACTATTGTATTGTATTGTATTGTATTGTATTGTATTGTATTGTATTGTATTGTATTGTATTGTATATTTGTTTTTTATCTCTCTTGAGATAATCTGCTAAAATTGTACTCATAATATCTTTAAGGTTTTCATTCTCTGTTTCTGGTAAGTTCTGGAATCTAAGAAAAAAGGACATTCTTTCAAATTCTACTTTTGTCTGAAAGTTTTCCATATCTATGTTTCCCTTATGCATTGCTTTCACTTCTTCCCCCAGCCCCGCCATTCCGTCCTCTAACACCAAAATTCGTTGTGTATTTCCAGCTATATGTTCTTTAACCACTCTGAGTTCTTCTTTGATCTCAGCCCTCATTTCATTCTGTCCCTTCATAAGTTCTTTAAACATTTCCATAACAGATAATTCCTTAGGATCCTCCCCAGCCACTGCTTTCTGCAACATTGACGATATCTTAGACTGTTGCATCGTGGGACTTGGGGCAGCCGATGAGGGAGCTGAGTGCGCTTTGCCGGTAGGGGGTTTCCTTGCCACCATTTGTTTAAGTTCAGAGATGCAAATCCTTGCCAAGGGAAGTGGTGTCAGAGGGTTTCTCAGCTACGCTGGTCTCCAAAGGAAAACAATCGCAACGGCACCCAATTTGCAGTTCCAAGAGTAAAATACACCAAGATGAATGGAGAGAAAAGTCAGCCAAAGATCAGAAGATCCTACACAGGAGGAGGTCCCAGTTTCCCTTTGGGAGGGTAAACAAGCAATTCACTTTTCTTTATTCCCTCTTTGGGAGTAACTTCAGAGGATAGACTTCATTTGCATAAAGACAAAGAAAGAGGGGCGAGCGCCATCTTGGCCCTCCCCTTCACAGGGAAAGAAGTTGCCAAAAGTTTTTTGTTTTAAAACAACAGTTCAGAGTCGTTTCCAGCAATTGTGAAAGTCATTTTCAATTAAAAGTCAAATAAATCAGTCTTTTAACCTCTCTCTTCCCGAGGGTCCATTTTCAAAGCCGCTTAGTCCTCTAATCTCTCTTCAAGGACAGAAACACAAAAGACTCACAAAGTGATTGTTGCTTTTCTCTTAAGTCCTCCAAGAGCATCGGTCAGGATCCCCACCTTCAGTCTCCAGCTGCTCTTCTCCAACTTTTCTTTTAGCCTCCAGAGCCATCCAGCGAGAGGGCGGGCAGCGCAAAGCTGTCTCTCGCCCCCCCTCCACTCCCCAGCTCCTAGGCGAAGCCGAAAAGCAGCCCAGCTGGCTGCCGCTACATGCGGGGTGCCTCGGCCAGCCGCCCTTCAGCAGGACCCCCCTACAAGGGCTCCTGTGTCCCCTAAGGGACCCACCGGGGAGACGAGCGGCAGACAAACATGTCCGTCGTCGTCCGATCCCGGAAGTGACGTCCCGGAAAATCACACATAGTTCTTAAGATTAATCATGGCATTCAGTTGAACTTATTGGATAGTGAAGAAGCTAAGCCAGGTTGTATCATGTTAATGCTGGATGAGAAGAAACATAAGGACTGCAGAAGGTGGAAATCCCAGAAGTAGGTAAAGAACTAGAGGTGACATGATAGCAGTCTTACAATATGTCAGGGGTGCCATAAAGAAGAGGGAATCAACCTATTCTCCAAAGTACCTGAAGGCAGGACAAGAAGCAATGGATGGAAACTAATCAAGAAGGGAATCAACCTAGAACTAAGAAGAAATGCTTCAATACTGGAAGTTTTAAAAAAGAAATTGGACAACCATTTGTCTGAAATATTATAGGGTTTCTTGCCTGAGATAGGGGTTGGACTAGAAGACCTCCAAGGTCCCTTCCAACTCTGCTATTCTGTTATGTAGATATTAGGAGATGAGCTTGATATATAATAGCTGTCACTTTATAATGAAGTCAGGCATATTCCACTCAGTTCTTCCCTTCCTTCAAATCGTTTCAAAATCAGTTTCTTTGTCATCAAGCTAAATAAGAAGTTTTAAAAGACAGTACAAATTTTGACATAGTATTATATATGATGTACCTTAGTTCTTAGCAGATTTATCAACATCAACAAATAGTGGAATTGTGAACAGTTAGTAATTGTCCTAGTGCCTTTTTAAAGTGAAAACTGCAGCCTATAGGAAGAGATGGCTTAACATCACTTTAACATGCATCCCAAGGTCCAGATGGGACATGGGTAAAATATTCCTTGAAAATGGATTAATGATATTGTTAAGTATTTGGAAGTATCCCATCAGTTTTGTGTTAATATTCTGTGGCTGCATAAGAGCTTAATTAATGGTGGTACCAATTATTTTCTGTACATCCATCATCACTATCACTATTTCAGGATTTCTTTTACTTACAGATAAAAACATGATAGCAGTGTTCCAATATCTCAAGGGTTGCCACAAAGAAGAGGTAGTCAAACTATTCTCCAAAGCACCTGAGGGTAGAACAAGAAGTAATGGGTGGAAACTAATCAAGGAGAGAAGCAAATTAGAACTGAGGAGAAACTTCCTGACAGTTATAACAATTAATCAGTGGAACAGCTTGCCTCCAGAAGTTGTGAATGCCCCAACACTGGAACTTTTTAAGAAGATGTTGGATAACCATTTGTTTGAAGTGGTGCAGGGTTTCCTGATTAAGCAGGGGTTGTACTAGAAGACCTCCAAGGTCCCTTCCAACTCTGCTATTGTATTGTATTGTATTGTAAAATATAAACACCACCATTGTCATGCACATATTCATCTAGATCAGTGTTTCTCACACTTGGGACCTTTAA